>NC_134276.1:159373581-159678315 GCF_949628215.1 Phalacrocorax aristotelis | reverse complement strand
TACTCGCAGGCAGCAAATCTTATATGACTCCCTTAATGCTTGCCATTGATTCTTTGAATAATTCAGGTTGGAAGGAACCGCAGAAAGTCAGCTAGTCCCACCTTTTGCTCATGGTGCAGCTTATGTTAAGCCAGTCAGAAAACCAGCTTTTTTGTTAACTGACTGCTAGGTCAAAGCTACCTTAGACATGAGGAACATTTTTACAGCAAAATCCCTGTAAACTTTAAAAACATGTCTTCAAAAATTTTTTTACTTTTTCTCTGTTGTATTTTATGGGCCTCTTTCTCTTCCCTTCCTTAATTTTCTCCCCTTTCAAGCAGTGCTTTCTTGAGTGTTCTATTTCTTGATGGATTATTCTGTTTGCAGCAATGGAAAGACATGCTTTTGCCTAATGACTTTCATTAAGTTGCAGGCAGCTGGAACCATGGTTCCCTTTCTCTGCCAATATTGATAAACAGGGGAGGGGGGTGTGAGACTCATGGAAAATGAAACAGAGAAGGGAGATAGGAAATATTGAACTCACGTAGTATCTTTTTGCATTGCAGTGCGTTAGGTACCTTTTCAAAATATATTTGGGAGAATTACAATCAGTAGTCTATGCTGGCAGAGTGTGCAAAGAGCCTGTAAAATAAAAGATTTAGGCTTGCAGTACTACAGAAGGTAACTCTAACAATGAGGGATGGGGAAGTGCTGCCAGCTACAGGACACCTGGCAGCTCTCTAAGAAGGTGGATTGTTTTGTTGTTGGGAAGTGAAAGTTATCTATAAAGTTTCAAGGCTTGCGTGAGGAAGTTGACCTGATATCTTTTCACAGTGTACTTAGATTTTTTTTTTCAGCACTGCTGCCTCTTTTATGAGCACTAAAACTTGCTTGTGCTTTAGAGGAAACCAAGGGAAATGTTTTAGTATTTCAATTACTAGGCAAAGCAAAGTTGCCAGTATTCATAGTAAAGAAACTGCTTCCATAGAAGCCTAAAAGGGAAAATAAGGAACGGGCTCATCATCTGTGCCACTGAAGTGATGTTTGTCAGTAAAACAGTTTTAAAAGATTAAGTATTTGGTCAGCTAAGCTGAAGTGAAAAGCATTACCTGTATACATAGCACTCTGTGAAGCTTTATAGTAAACCAAACAGGAACAGAAATAATTGCTACTCTTGGAGCAATATGTGACATCCAAAGATTTAACTGGCGCTATATGATTCATGGCAGTGGCAAAGGATCAGAAACTAAGGAAATTGTGGGAAGCTTCCTGATTTTATAATAGATTCTTATAGTGTTCAGTTTGTTTTAACGAAAAAATAGAGTTTCTTTTTCCACTGTTGGGATGCTACGTAACCTTCTGCCTCTCTGGGGCCAGGAGACATGAAATATTGATGCAGTGGGAGATATTTCTGTAACACCTTTGACAGAGTACTGTGGGGTAGGTCCTTTCATCCCTTTTGTGTCTGATGTGAGTTCTAAAGTTCTGTCCTTCAGCCAGCCAAGTTGAGTTCCCTCAGGAAGTGGAAACTTCATTAAGTACTGGTGGCCGTTTGGTTACATAGTCTAATTCAGGAGATAAAAAGGGGAGCTGAAGCTTTGTGAAAGTTGTAGGCCTGTATCTGATTTGAAAAGGCAAAGCTAGGCTGCTTCAATAAGCAAAAAAATCCCTCAAACATCCTTCTTTCTGTTGTCTCAGGCTGCCTTTCTAGCTTCAGGGAGTGACAGTCTTCCAGTAAGGCTTGAAGTATCTTTGCAACCTTATGATGTATGTTGATATGTATGTAAATGAAAGTTTAAGATTTGCAGGAGGCAATAAATCTTGTGTCCATTTGCCTTGCAAAATTTCTTATCCACAGTTGGTGAGTGGGAGAGTGTATTTGTTACTGGCAGAGCCTGTCAAGTCTATAATACACAATTGTTTTAAAGAAAGTGATATTATAACCCAACTTTCTAGAATGTTTCCCAGTACTCAGAGTTTTAAAACAAATGCACTTAGTTTAGACTGGAGATTTTGCCAAGATTGGTTTTCCTGACCGAAAGCTGGCAGGTTTTATAGCTTTTATTAGAAATTCATTATACTGATGGTGTAATGCAAAGTTCTTTCAGTCACTGAAACTATTTCTCCTGATCCCTTTATGTGGAAAATTTTGATCTGCCTTTCTAGATTGCCTGTCTTAGCAGTACATGATGTAACCTTTTTATTCAGATCAAAGACAACTTTCTGGATCTTTTCTTTACATAGATATATATTTATTAAATTTTTTTTTATATTCTGTGTCAAATTCATTTTGGGAATGTGTAGTGATCCTTGTTTTCAGGATGAGCTGTTATTCTTCCCTCCTACCTCACACCTCCAGTATGTATGACTTGTGAGTAAGCTTCCATTTCTGCCCTCTCTTCTTTGAAGCTGGCAACCTTTTCTGTGCTTCCTCCTATGCATATGTACATAGCTGCAGTGTGCATGGGCTGTAGCTGTTTACCACAGCTTCTTCCAGGGGAAATTATGTAGATGGTGTATAACTCCAGGGAATTGTCTCACAAAACAAAATTTCTTATCATAGATACCTATCAAATATGATTGTCTGCAGATCAGACAGTCTCATATTGCAATTCTTCTTCGTTAATGTGAAGATTTTGTGGTTTTTTTCCTTGCTGCAGGAGGGCATCAGAGTGTTTCCAGTGAAAAACCTTAACTCTGTCCTGTACAGCCAGAAATTGTTAGGAATTAAATTAGTATATCATTTTACCATGCCATAGGCATCAAAACCAAAAAGACGTTTGTTGTTCTGACCTGTGATGTCTTCGTTACATCTTTCTGAGTTTTATCATTTAGTCATATGACTAGCCATAGTAGTTAGCAAGTAGATTGCCTCATTTTAACCTACTTCATTGATTCCTAAAGGGGAAAAATCTAGTCAGTAATTCTACCTGACTCTCAGGATTCGGAAAGGTGCTTAGCAAAATGGTTGTTCTGTACCTTGGACTACGCATGTGCCTTCATAAATGGTCATATGTTGTGTTTTTGCCTACTCTGCTCTATTACTATTCTTGATCCTTTTGTAAACAGGAGGTTTTATATAAATTTTATTGAGTTTACTGTCCTGTTTGTAAAGGCAGTATCAACATGACAATTCTGGAGCAAACTTCCTTTTGATAGTGGTTTATTCCAAATTAATATTACTGTTAATTCTTTGTCAATGAATCCAAGTTGCCCCATGACCTTTTCCCTTCTCCCTCCCAAAAGGATGCGTTCATCATAGAAGGGCTGGGAGCAGCTGGGAAGGGAGGATGATTTTATTCTTATTTTGACAATATTCTGAAGGTCTGTACTCAGTGCAGTAGGAAGAGGACATATGAATTCAACAGTCTTGTCTTAGTCACAGGTGAATTTTTGAAGGACAGCAGTTGTGCATAGGAACTGAGGGATACACCCTTAATAATGTGAGCTCTTTTGGGGATGTATGTAAGTGCTACATTTTTAGTAAAATTTTGATAGGAGAATGTTACTAGGACTGTATCTCATAACAGAAGCTCTGAAACCAGGTTTAGGTGGGAGGGATTCTTCTGGAAGAATGTTGGTATATGCCTACCTTAAGTTAAATTCAAATGTATCTCCTTGTGCAACAAAGATTTTCTCAGTCAGTTCCAGAAGTTGCAGTTCTTTGCCATGGTGGAAGGTCTGCCCTAGTAAAAGGTCTGCGTTTAAACTGAGGAGATGTGTTTGGTTCTCTCACTGACTGCTTAAGCCATGACCTGACAGCACTGGGTTGTGAGTGCCTGAACCCTAGCTCCTCTCTTAAAGAGAGATGCTATAGCAGCAATGACAACTAAGTCACTAAGTGCAGTCAGTGATCCAAATATGACCCTTAGTGCCTAGACTAATGCTGTCTGAACCAGATTAGTGCTCAGACTACTGTTGTTTTAGGTTCTTACTTAAATATCCTCACTGAAATTATGTAAAGATACAGGACCCAGGCAGGAGACTAATTCCCACTGACTTTCAGTAGGAACTGAATTCCTGTTTTATGCCTATGTCTTTGAAGATTCCCTCTCTTCAAAAGAAAAGTGCAGTTTTTCATGGCTGAGATTTTTTTAAACTACTGAATCTAATTAAGAAACAGGATAAATCACTAAAATAGAAGTTCTTTAAAATAGTGAAAGAGGATAATTAACAATCAAATAGGTAAATGCCATTCTGGTAGTTGGAAATAGAGTAGAGTTGAAAGAATTTCCTTGTCCTTTGTATTAACACAGAGGAAGAAAAATCAAAGTTGTTGAGAGGGAAATTTGATTAAACCCGCTTCTTTGCCCTCCCCTCCAATAACTGGCATCAAGTATGAGTCTTGAAGCCATAGTTATAACTGAGAGAAATACAGGGTTCATTTGTCATCTAGACTCCATATTGTGAGGCTTGAGATCTCTCTGGTAGGGAAAAAAAAAACAAACCACAACTGACCGTGCCACTGTGATGCCGTGCCTTTAATTATGCGCATATGCTTGCAAGCATACATATATATAAAAATAGGTAAAATTTAAGAATGTACGTGTTTTCCAGTCTTTCACATCCAAGCCAACATGTGGGAATGTAATTTGGCTCTTCTGGCTGCATATGGAAATTGCTGGACAGAGCCTTAGAGAAACTGAAATGCACACGAGTAATTGCGCGAGTGAAGTTCTGCAAAGCCAGGCAGATATAAGCTACAGTGAGGAGGCGCGATCACAGCTTCTGTGAGTAAACAAAAACTGGATTTACCCTAACCTGTGCAGGAACTAACAGTGTGTAGTCCATGGGTTTCAGCAGCGATGGCACTGACTACTCCAGGGGTCCTGGTTCCTGTGTACTTGGCCACTAAAGCCTGAATGTGCCTTTATGCAATGGAAGTCAGTCACTGTGCTACAAGCATGTTGCATCTGTTTGCAGGACGGATAAGGACTGTTGCAAACCACAGGGAGATTTTTTTTTTGGTACAGTTCTTTCTTTTTTTTTTTTTCTTCTAGAGGTGCAAAACTTGCTGGTATTTTTCAGCTAAGCACGGTGGCTGGATGTGAATTTTACTCCCATTCCATGAGTTCCAACTCCATGTCCTAAAGCAGTGAGCAGTAAAGGTTGGGCAGTTAGCTTATGAGCATCAAATCTCTCTCTCCCTCACAATTAGATGCTCACCTGAGAGTCTTCATGTAGCAGACTGTAATTTGTTTTAATTTCCAAGCAATGTGTGAGAACGCTTGATTACTTTCTGGGTCTTATTCTGGGGGCTATAAATTAGAACTCTAACACATGAATCTAACAAAAAAGTATCCCTTTGGGCTGAGGCTTCTCAAGAATTTCATATGTGAAGTCAAGGATTACACCCATGAAGACACTGGAAAACTGAGCTGTATTAATAAATATGTCACTTTTAAAGGAGTTAGTTTAACTTGATTAAACCTTTTATGTGGATACTTTCTCTTCCGAGTTGAATTACATCAAACCAAGTAGAGCTCTCTTGATTCTGAGCAAGGGTGTTCACACAGCTTGTAAATGTAGTCTAGCTAATATACTTGAATTCCACGTGTGTAGTTAAAATGGATTCATTTTCCTGAACGTCCCCAGGTAGACAAGCCAGTTTTACTGACTCTCATCTGTTTACTGCTAGCGCTAATCCTTGGGTGCCTGTCTGACAAGAATTGAGGAAAGTTAGTGTTTCTTCTGTACTCTGTACCAGCTCTTGTCCACAGAAGTTAACCAAGTGAAAATGAGTTACCCTTTATCTTCTTGCAGCTGTCAGTTCTGTCTTTAATGTGGTGCTCAGCTGAGAATACCAAATCTGCTCCCATGCTCACTGACCTTTCCTCATCAACTTCCTAAGATAAAAATGAGTGGTGAAAGGCTAGATGGAAGATGTGAAGTAAAAATTACTCCGAAGTAACTGTACCTATTGGGTAACTGCCTTATTAATGTACTTTATGTAAGTACAGGCACATGCTTTAAAAATAAACAACATGAGCATGAGCAATTATTTGAAGCACAAAGAAAAACACAATAATGTTTGATATATGTACAGAAGTATGATTTGCAGCCCGCACAATACCTGGTTGCTCTGGGACTGAAGGCCTCCCATATGGAAGTAGGGGGGAAGAACAGCACAGACTCCTTTTTGCAAATGCTGGATTTGTGGTGGTTTTTTGTTTGCTTTTTTTTAAGGTGTGCCTTTTTTTCCAGTATGGGCTTTTTCTTCTGCAGTAATTCTAAACTAGATTTTTATGGTGGTGTCAACGACAGTGATATATGTGAGCAGGAAGGAGGAGAGGATTTGAAGAAATTGTTTATTGGTAAATAGCTTCTAAAAAGGCCAGTTTTGAAAGAATCCTTAGTATTCAGTATTTGCATCTTATACATTGAAGTTTATCAGATTAACCCTTGGACGGTTGTGCTTTGGGGGAGGTGGGGGGGAAAAGTTTGGGAGTTTCTTTTGTTTTTATTATTTAAATTTCTGTTTATTTTATTCTTTTCAAGTGCTGAACATAACTGCTTCATCAAGGCTTCTTTGCAATTGTGTGTTCTTAAAGTAGCAGTTGGTTTTGTTTTTAAATAAAAAAATAGAGAATATTTTTTCTTTTCATGCAGTGAGGTCAAAATAGAAATTTAGAATCACACTCGCATAAAATTATGCAATGTGGACCCATTTATACTAAGTTTTCTTAAATAAAAGTGATGAGATGCTAAAAGCCGGAAATTTACAGCATGAATGTTGATCATGTAGAACTGGTAAGAGAACCACGAACAGTGGTGGTAACGTGTAATTGGCACTGTCCTTACTGGGCTTCTTTTGTAATGCTTGTTTCAACAGTGTAAAATCACTTTTCCCACTTTTTTTCAGTTCAGACTGTGTCTTTTACTCATGCATTTGGCTGTGTTTCTGTCCCCCAAAGATTTTTATCAGGAATAGAACTTAATGTGGCATACAATGTGTTTATGTTTGTTTCTTTTATTTGCACGTGATAATCACCAACTATCTCAGCAAAGATCTGGGAATAGTTTCTTAGCTGCAGCTGCAGAGGAAGTTAAAAAAAAATGTATTTGCATGTGTCCTATGTAAACGGGCTTTTAAAAAATTCCATTTCTCAGCATCTGTTACAACAGAAGAGTTTTATTTTTTTTTTTTAAAAGCAGATTTCTGGAGTCTGGAAAATTTTCCCCACTGCAACTTTTTTAAGCTATTATCTGTGCCATTTAAAAGTGGTGCTGTATTAGTTGTGAAAGGGAAGCCTTTATCAGTGATCACCGTAACAGTCAGTGTTGTTAGGTAAGTCCAACTGAGCAAGTGCCCAGAACTTAGAGCCTCTGTACTTTGCGTTCTTCAAAGGACTGCATTCCCTTCATCCTCCTGATATGTGTAGTAGTATTGGAATTACCTTGCTAGGTTGGAGAAGGGGCATGGAGTTCATTTGATCACATGTAGATGTTGATATCTGGCTTTGGTCTCTCAAGTGACAAGTGATAGGACAAGAGGAAATGGCCTCACGTTGCACCAGGGGAGGTTTAGATTGGATACTAGGAAAAATTTCTTCACCAAAAGGGTTGTCAAGCATTGGAACAGGCTGCCCAGGGAAGTGTTTG
This sequence comes from Phalacrocorax aristotelis, assembly GCF_949628215.1. NCBI lineage: Eukaryota > Metazoa > Chordata > Aves > Suliformes > Phalacrocoracidae > Phalacrocorax > Phalacrocorax aristotelis. The sequence goes on along the minus strand of NC_134276.1, from coordinate 159,670,734 downwards.
AGTCACCATCCCTGGAGGTATTTAAAAGTTCTGTAGATGTGGCACTTGGGATGGCTTAGTGGTGGACTTGGCAATGCTAGGGAAACGGTTGCTTGATGATCTGAAAGGTCTGTCCAACCTAAATGATTCTGTGAAATGCCCTTTGCAACGTTAGAAGTAGTGTTGAAAGAATAAAAGAGAACTTTGTGTCTTCTAAAAAATGACATAGTTAAATCAGAAACAGTAGTATATATAGTAATATTAACAATATCCAGTATAAAACCAGGTGACCCCAGGTCTATGAAGTCAGCTTGTGGAAACTGTAATAAGAAGTTTCTCTGAACCTTTTTGTGAGTGTTGTGGTTTAGCCCCAGTCAGCAACTAAGCACCACGCAGCCGCTCGCAGGGGCTCTCTAAAAAAACTCCTATTTAAGCAGTGCTGTGCTATGGGCCAGTCACCTTATTTGTAGACTCAGCTCTTTTGAAAATAGAAAGGGAAGGAGGGGGAGAATAGAAAAAAATGGTAATATCACAGATTGCTTCTCAGCTCCCCCTGTTATGAGCACTTTGCGGACATGTGGTCGCTGTGCTCTCTGTAAACAGATGAAGTTTATTGATCAAAACCAATTGTGATTATATGTGTTGTGACTTTTTCTTCTCAATTCCACTTCCAAATAATGTTTAGATACTGTATTATTGCAGCCACAGACTCTTTTGGATCATTAGGACCACAGTCAACATTTTAGTTTACTACCAGTAATTTATCTGTGATACACGGTTTGAAAGCTGCTGATCGTAAATCAGAAATCCCAGCTGAAATCTGTGTACTGTCCCTCTACAAGCATGTCATAAAAACAGTTCTTGCCTGGAAAAGTTCATGACCTAATAAAAATGAAAGTTGGACCAAGAATTAGGGGAGAGCTAGTATTATCTCATTATATAGATGGGAAACTGAAACAATTGCGGTTTGACCAAACTGGGTAGGTCTTGACCCAGAGTTATAGATAGAACGCATATCTCCTGAGTCACAGCCCATCACGTTTCCTGGAAAACCATCATTGGTTTTAATCCTAATCTGTCATATAAGAAAGTTAATGAGGAGTTTCTGTGCCACTGAAAGTTGCACTGCAGTATAATTGTAAACACTATGGAAGATCAAACCAGAGAAGGAAGTGCTGTTTTACAGCTCTTTTATTTGTATTCATTGCTCGATCATTGTAGAAATGACTATACTTCAGTGCCCAAAGTTGTGCTTGTTCACTCACCTGGTCAGGCAAACATTTCTTATAACCATCGTTGTCCTATCTAAGTACTAGATCAAACAAGAGCACTTTAAATCTTTTAATGTTATATTTGAAATTAATTTTGTCTTTTTTTCATCAGTAATCCCTCCTGATTGATTATACATTTCTGTCATGTACTAACTTGTCTGTATAAATACTTCCCATTAGAAAATGCTTTAAAAGTTCTGAATTATGTTTGTTGCCATAGCAATACTCTGTTAAAGATTCATAGAATGGCTTTTTATTTTCTTCCTATCATAGGGGAATTCACAAGGGAGATTCTAAACCTATTTCAAATACAGGGGATTCAGCAGGACTGTGTGCATAGGAGACTGTGGGGAGAAAGGGAAAGAAGAAAAACTGTCCAGAGTTTAAATCTGTTTCTGGAGCACCGAAGGGATCTACAAGGATGGGAAGGCTTACAGCTTTTGGTTGTATTTTGTATTTGGTTCCAGGGGATCTTGTCTAAAAGCTAAAACTGATATGGAAAAAAAGTACCTGCAGAAGAAATCAGTTTTCTTTCTCCATTCTTGTTTTCCCACCTAAAATACGATGTGCATTTCTATTTCTTCCTTTGATCCCTAAGAATTTGAAAAGGTGCCACTCCTCTTGGGACTGTGAAAGCAGAATGGGCAAAAACTAGGCTCTGAAATTGTCGTTCATCTCTATTATCTCATCAGCTGTCTTTATAAATCTGTTTTGAGTAGTCCCCTGTCAATATTTAAATTTTTGTTGGAGTGTCAGCAATTGCAGCCTTAGTAAACAACTGAAACCCCGCATAGAGCTAAATTTTGAATAGCTCTGATTAAATTTAATCTGAGTTCTCTTCCCAGTTTCAAGACTAGTAGGAGGCCTTGAAAAAGTTTCTTCAGTGTGTTCACACTCTTTTGCTGTTTCTAGACTTGGCTGGTCACAGAACACTGGACAAAAAAAGACTTGATTGACTGTGTGATGTTTCATATATTGTTACTGAACACTTAATTTGACAAGTGTGGTAAGTTACAATGCGATCTTGGTATTTTTATTCCTTCTGTGGAGGATTCCACCTCTTGAAGTCTAAAAGAGCTGTTTGGATTTCATGCGGTCTCAAGAACAGCTGTTTTTTCCACATGCCCAATGAACTGTAGGAGTGTAATGAAGTGGAGACAGTACTGGATTTAGGGGGAAAGAGCAAGTAAAGTTCAGTATTTTGTCTATATCAGCTGGTTACAGAAGCGTAAAACAGCGTAACATATGGTAATGTATGTTTTCATTTTTTTTGATTGGAAGATATAAAGTTTGAACAAATACTACCATAAAACACACATTTGCTTTTGCTCCTGTTCCAGCAGTGTATTTTTTTCCTTTTTTTTAATTGAAAAAAGAAACACAACTTCCCGTTGTGCTAGAAAATTCTATTTAAGTTTTTGTAACGTTCTATTTATTTAAAGAGTTAATGGGGGCTGGGGGAAATTATGAAATACTACACTTCATGGAAGTTCCCCAGCTGTTATTGAATCCATGCACAAACTGAGAAACGAGATCAGTCCTTGCAGCACACTCTTGTGTCAGTTGTAAAATCAGAAGGTTGCTAAAAAAGCGTAGAATTTTAAAATAGATTCTTCTTATTTACATCTGGGGTTTTGAGCTGTTATGGTTCAATTCTTCAAGCTCTTAAAGCTCTTGTGATTTGGAAGAAGAAAAACAAATATCAGGCAACTTGTAGTAATTGCAAGAGCTGCAACACTGAGATAACAAAATATTCAGAATGCAGTTCCTCTTCACTTAGGCCGTAGTTCTGCAAGCACATAAACCATACATTCACTTCAGTAAAGCAAGTAATCTTGTAGAGAACGGACTACTCTTGGTGATAAAGTTAAGCATTTGAAAATGTGTTGTCAGGATCAAAGCCTTAGCGATCTAGCCTTTGCTTTCAGGGGCTTGTGGGTATTTCTTTAAGATACCAACAATTTTATGTAGCCTGAACTGATGGAAGACCTATGGTAACATAGGAAACTTGGGAAATCTGATACTTGTTTTTCTTCTAGCAAGTCCAGGAGAACTATCAAACAAGAACCTCATTTAAGAATGTATAAATCTACATAAAGAAATGTGAAGAATAAACGTTGGAAAGTGCAGACAAATCCAGAAAATTACTGTAAAAGTGACATTAATGGGTTTATGCTTTTTCCCTAATGAGTTCTAGAAGGTGGCTGTTGGGCTTGGAAGTTAGTCACTGTAAAATACAGAAAAACTCCAGGGTGGGATCTCAAAGCTCAAGCTGAGTTCTTCCTGGTTCATGTGTAACTAGACATTCTTTCTGTTTCCTAAAGTCATCAGCTGGAACCAAAGCTCCCATCCTACTACAAACTGTCTATGGGCAATTCCACATTGCAGGAATGGAGTCGTATCTGTTCTCTCTGCCTTGAGTTGGGCAAGAATCCAGTTTCCTGTAAAATAATTATCTCCATCACCTAAGTCTGCAGACGTAATTCTTAGCGCAGGGCAGCAGTAGTCTTGATGAGCGGAAGGGCTGCATTTTTCTTTTTATGGTGTTACTGTCAGTTTCAGAATTGCAGATCAGAATCGCAGCCCTGCTTTCTCTCCAAAAAGCAAAGATGGGATTCAAACCACGGAAATTAGTATTGGGCCTTTATTATATGTCTCCTTTTCTTAATCTTTTAAGATTCAAATTCTTAAGCTTTTCTTTGCTGTAGTAAAGGCTGGAAGTTACTTCTCAATACAAGTATAGGTCTTCATTCAGTCCTTTTGCAGTGTTTGTATGATTTGTAGGAACTGATGGTCAAGGTTGAAAATCACCACCGCCTAGGAGACTTAAGAATAATATAAATACTTCTCTAAGTACAACACGGGAGATGTCAAATAACAATGCCATCTTTGACGTGTAGGTACTTCCTTGTTCCAGTTGTTGCTCTTCCTTATGATACCAGGAAGGAGGTTTCAGATTCAAGGCCCATGCCTGAGGGCAAGAGAGGTCTAAGATGGGGAGGGAGGAAGGGAATAAAGACTTGTCCGGATTCTGGATGTTTCTGTTCTGGTCAGACCCCAGGAATAAGTTGGATTTGACCTTTTTCAGGAATGAGACAATGCTGTTGCTCATTAAGTACTCCTAGTGGGCTTGTGGATGTAATCTTGGAATGACTGGGGGAGATCATATAAAGAAGAGGATAGATGTAATGGGAGGGGGGAAGAAGAGGGTGAAAAAGTGACTAGGCCGAGCAGCAAACAAAAACAGAATGAGAGAAGGATAGAGAAGGGCAAATAGAAGGCACTTTTAAGTTAGCAAATCACTATCCCTCCTTCTGGCATCCTTAAATTATTTTTGAGAAAAATACGTGATCTGCACACCTCTCTTGTTCTTTATTCCGTTAGCCCTTGGTGCAGCTCTCATGCATTTTTCCTACCTTCAGCTAGTTTAGAGGTAACACTGTTAGATTTTGCTACGGTATGTGAGCTCCTCATCAGCTGTTCTTTAGGCAGTATCCTACATCAGTAAATTGCAAGGGTAGAATTGGTAAAGAACATGGTGAAATGAAGACCAGTATATTGAAATTGTTTTAAGGAGATTTCTCCACTAGCATGAGTTTTTATAAGTTTGTGGTGTTGTTTAAGGAGGTAAATAAAACAAGATGCTGGAATGGGTTTCTACGTTTTGTGAATCTCCTTGTTCTGAACAGTAAAGGCTTGCCCACTCATAGGTGCCGTATAGTGTATAAATGCTGATTGAAATAAAATATTACATAGAAATTAAATTCCATAAAGATCAATAGAGTAATCATTTGTATCTTAAAAACAGCTAAATTAAAACCAGCATAATTCTAATGGAATGAAATATGTGGCATGGAATGTTGTGGAACCTATTTTGAAAGGACAATCAGAATAAGAAATATTTTTCAGTTTTTAAATATATTTAAGAGACTTAAATAGTCTCAGTGGCTATATTACCCAATTGTTATAAACTGAAGCAGATTATTCTTTGGATTCCATATAGTGTGTGCAGGTGCATTTTTGTGTGTGCTTGTGTGTATATATGTGTGTGTGTATGTATGTGTTTTTCTTTACTACAGCTCTGTTGTTAAATATTATTATTGAATCACAGAAAATAAAGCTTGCTGTAGCATCCAGACAGAACTTATGCTCCTTCTGCTGGCATATTTAATAAATACGAATTCTAAAGCGATATCACTCGTAGAAACAGGTAGACATTTATTGTTCTGTGTTTGATATAATCATTTTGGTAAAGCATGAATGAGGAAGTATAGAAAATTGAGCTAATTTCAATCTTTATTACAGGTACTAGGGAGAAAAATAGCTTTGTGAAAAGCAAAAGAATAATATTGGTAAGAGAAATAACCATGTTTGTTTCAGCCTTTAAAGCTGATTTATGAATAGCGTTCCTGAAAATCTGGGCTTTCCTGTTTTTGAAGTTCCGTTTGTATCCTAGTAGATGATGGGTAAGTATGGCAAGGAGTTTTGACCTATTTGCCTTCAAACTCAGTTGGCTGGGGCTCAGCTTCCTCAGTTGGTGACTGAGGCAGCAGTTTGTTGACAGCTGGTGGCGGCAACTTTCGATGCAACTTTGTCCATCAAATTCGTCCATCCGTCTCTGTCATGTCACTTTCTTTTGAAGCCTACTGTGCCAAACTCCTAAAAGGCAGCCTTGCTTCCATTCACAGATGTTTTGCAGAAATAGGAAACTTGAAGTAAGAAGGAAGGCAATACTTCAGTTCTTGGTGATGGTTCAGTTTCAGATTGGCTTAAACTGATTTAAGATTGCAGCCAGTATTACTGCGATAACTGTTGCAGAGCAGATTTTTCTCTTTGTTATACCAAGAAGGGTAGAAGGACCTATTACCTTTGGATTTCTCCACGGTTTGTGTTGCTGTTTTCTGAGGTGCGATGCCTAGGTTTTATTTCCTGCTCAAGTAAAAGTTGAGCTACATATGCAAAGTAAAACAGCATCAGCATTGGATACTCTGGTATATTAAATAGGTGTGTGCAACCAGAGCTGAATAGTCAGATTGCTTCAACTGGAGGAGTGAGCTGAGCCCATCTCCAGCATCCTGTGTGAATGCACTGGGCTACTGGACGAAAGGGCTCATTTTTTTCATCTTCTCCTACAAGTATGCAGAAGCATCCAGCGTACCTTCCATTCAGTGTGAACTTTTAAAGTTTTTTGTTTTTTTCCTTTGATCTTAAGTGAACTTTCTTCTGAAGCTCAGATACTTGACTAAGTATCAATTATTTACACAACTTGTACTACCATCACCAGTTACTTAAAAAATAAAAACAATGGGTCACACCTTACAATATCATGTGGGTTTGTTTTTTGTTTTTAAAGCAGGCTGCATTTTATTTTTCTCTTAGTTCAGAGACCTTATGGGATATGTGGATTATATTTTCATGGTATGTTCAGAGCCATACCATATAGATGCTTTTAAAAACTGAGATTGTACATTAATGCAACTCCTTGTTTTTTATAAGAAGTTTATTTAAAGAAAATAACAAATACGGCTTTATTGAAAATCTCAAAATAATTTCAATGGTTTGTCATAGGCATCTTCCCCTGTTTACCTGTCAGACACCTACCACTACCACCACCCTGCTTCGGGCTCATGCTCTAGGCTTATTGGATATCCTTTCTGTATATCTGATTTATAAATCTTATTGTCCTAAAAAGATGTGATAGAAAAGGGCAAGAAAGAAAAAAAATATACTTTACAACTGCAAAAACTGAACTAAATAAATCCCATCTAGTATTACATGAGTTAACTCCCATCTTGGAGAACGGAGTGCCCTTGCAGACAGCAATAAGAATTTCTAGGAAAAGAGGCCAGGCCACATGATAGACCAGTTGTCAGCAGCCCTGTGTGTGAAGCTGGGTAAAACACCAGCAATCCCAGAGGGAAATGCAAGTTAGCAAGTCAGTAACAATGCACTTTATTCTGCAGGACAGGAGGTGGAAAGCTTTCTGTAGGGTAGGAGTAAAGAGCCCAAGTGAACATATGAAGAGCTCAACAAGAACATAAGGAATGCTAAAGAGATCAGTTTGGTTTCCTCAACATTAGTCCTGAATGCATGTGTCTTGTTCCTTTGTTTAACATTTTTCATCCTAGTCCTGAATTGTAGCCCTGATGTTCTGATCTTCCTGACTGATACACCTAGAAAAGGCAGGTGCCTTAATGGACAGTACTGATTCAGTGATTCTTAGCATCCCTGTAACTAACTGCTGCTGACAAAACTGTGAGGCCTGCTGGTCCTTGCAGGCTATGCTCAGAGCTGCTTGCTTTTACTTAAAAATATCTTTGAAAGCTTCTGCTGGCAGAAACTGTTCACTTCGAAATGTAGGGAAACTGAATACTGAGTGGCATTGTATTAGTATTTGTCTATTATAGGGGTCTGACTATAATTGGAATTGCTCAAAAATCTGGGGCAGCTGCAGGTGTGAAAAGTTAGACCAGCTTATGGGGTGGCCAAGCACTGATTACCATTTACCAGGAATGTGATTTATTTTCCATATTTTAACCCTTTATGATTTGTGACCCTGGGAAGGAACCTAATCTGAACTTCAAAAACCATAAAAGAGCTGTGGAAATGCAGCTTATGGTTTTGGGTGTTTGTGGTGTGTTGTTGTTTTGTTTTTTTTTTTTTTAATCACCTAAAACCATCCCAGCCCAAAGGAACTTTTGTAGTTGTGTTAGAAAACAGGTGCATCATTATTTGTTGGTCCTCGCACATCTATTTCTGACACATTGTCTGTTATCTTGCAGAAAAAAATTGCCTGGCAGGTCAGGAAGTTTATTATTTCCTTACTTGAATGACATGACCTGTTCATTCCTATTTTATGCAGTGATCACATTCTCTTCTTGTCTGTCATTCCCAAGGGGAAGTTTCTGGTTGACTAATTATGCCCAGGAGCATATGGTAGCAGGGAAGCTTCATGCATGTTTCTAGTATCCTTGCCTTGGAAGGAGTTGAACAGCAGCATTCCTATCTCCTGGGAACTTGTTCTGCGGAATGCATATTATTTCTTTTGGTGTTACCAGCATGAGAATATTGTGTGTGCTCAGGAGGCCCCTTGGTTAGTCAGGTGGCAGTCTGATTCTTCCATGGTAACTATTCATTATTTTTATTTTTTTTAAAGGAAAATAAAAAAAGAATTCTTCAGCTTGTTCATTGTTTATGAACACAAGAAAACCACAATGCTCTCAGTAAGAGAGATGAGTAGAGAAATGAATATTTGTTCATCTAAAGCTTTCTGGAGAAGTTGGGCAAATGGGCAAAATCTAAATTTTATCTTGTGCCTGGATGATTTTCCATTTGGAAAATTGTATTTCAGAACAGAAACTGATTCTGGGAAACTACATGATTCTGGTTAGCAAGGTGGGAAAATAATTGGCTGAGCTACGTGAGGTCTTTTAACTTCATACTTGGTTATAATACAGCAACGCTTGCTTGGCACATTCAGACCATCCAGGATTTCTTAGGAAATTTGTCATTTTTCCTAACGCAGGTGTGGTTTTTATTTTAACCTTGGGAGAAATAGCAATCTCTAGAAAGTCCTGCTACTTGAATAGCTGCAAAACTAGATAGTACAGAGCAACTAAAAGGGTGTTACGCAGAACAGTGACTAGCAGCTCAGCTATAACTTGGAGTGAGCCAGAATTATTCTGGGGAAAAAAAATCTGTGGACAAGCAAAGGACTTGTCTGTGCTCATAAAATGTAATCAACATAGTCAGTGAAGTGGGATGTAAACCACTGCAGGACATGCTCGCAGTACTTTGCTTTGCATTCGATAATTTGCAAAACAGAGCTTACGTACTTATCACCAATTCTGTCATACTGCATTTAGAAAGAGAAGGCAATTTTACTTTCTTTTATGGATTGAGTTTCCCTGCCAGATTCTGGATCCAGGACTCCTACTTTCCATTCAGGGGATTTTCTTGTATGCTCTTAATTTGTTTGAAACCATCCAGCCAATTACTACTGTTGCTGTTTATTAGATCTGGTGTTTGAAATTTTAATGAGGATAGTGAATATAGCACATTTTATCCATATTTAGCACATTATCCAAATTCCTCTATAATGGGGATTGATTTTTAACCAAAAAGCTGGTCACAGGGGTTTCTTGTTACTCTCAATTTATCTAGTAATATGTTGTGATATTTAAGTTTATGCTGTACTAGTTTACAAAGTCTCTGATAATTTGGTTTGTAAATACTGTTGAATCCATTATAGCATTATCAGTAATGCATAAGATAATGAGAGAAGGAGAACATTTTAAATATTGCTCCCTTTTTTCATTTACTCGTACATTTTCAGGAAAACATGTTGTGTTCTTCATTGCTTCTTACTGGGTGACAATTCTTAAAATGTTTCAGTTATGTGACTGTTTTAGTTATGTGTTGCAACTGGACAAGGTGCTAGATAATCTCATCTAGGCTCCCTTTCCCAGGAAAGTTTGGACCAGATGATCTTTTGAGGTTCCTTCCAACCTGGGCTGTTTTATGATTCTATGATGCTATGAGAGTCTTAACAAAAACATACTTTTTTCCACAGTAAAAAAGCAAAATAGAAAGTACAATACGTTTTCATCTTTCCTGTGTGCGTAACAAATTGATGGCAGACATTGGCATGGAGTTAGTGCTTGTTGAGGTCTGTGTATATAACCAAATTTGGAAAGAAGGAGTATAGTAAAATAATGAAAAAAAGGGAAAATAAGTTTTCTGCATATTCTGTAGGCTTTCACTAAACTTCAGTTCTCTTTCTGTACTTTGAAGGACTTCAAATTCTGTACCTTCTAGTAAGTAGCACTTCATCATCTGGATAGTTTGCATGAGAAATGTCATGAATTTCTAAATAAAAAAATACATACAGAGTATTTTAGAAGTATCCATTTGGGGTTAAATGTCTGTCTGGTTTTTTTTTTTTTCTTTCTTTCATTCCATGAGGCATAAGCACTGGGCACCCAAATTCAGTCAGTAGCCTCCTCCAGCTCAAGATTGTCAAGGTATTGGATTTAAGAACCCAGTTTAACCTTTAAAAGCATGACTGTTGCACAAACTAGCTCAACAAGTGTCTGCTCTGTGGGTTGTACACCAAGAATTTTAGAAGAAAAACAAGTTTTGGGACAGTGAGATCTGGGAAAACAGGAAAAAAATCCCAGAGGGGTGAGAAAGAAAATCCTCTTAGGGTGAACATCCTGTATATGCAACCTGTCTTGTATGGTTAAGTGCTTTTTAGAATAAGCAGAGGTTTGGTTGTCTAGAACTTAGTTTTCCAACATCAACAGGTACGCAGGAGAAAAATGCTAAATTTGCTCATTGGTAAAATTTCCATCTCATCTGTGAGTCCGTTTTATGTGATTTACAGCAGCTTGATAAAAATGGCAGCTCATGGGCCAGACTTGGCGTGCATCATGCTTCCATTCATCCTCCCACCATTTCCTCAGAGAAGATGGACAGTGGCTCTTCAGGGCTTGAAAGCCAAGTTACGCTCTTTGTATGTGGGCAGCTACTTGGAGGAAGATCTGCCACCACAGCAACGCTGTATAAGAAGTGATGGGAATTAAATGGTGGCATACCTCTTGCTATCCACACCTTGGGTGTTGCAGTCACAGATTTCTCTCTGACGCAGCTCACAACTGGGGCACAGGAGTCTCATATGTGATCTGGATGTTTTGCTGTATGATTCTGTAAAGTGTGGCTTGCACAAATCTAATCTGAAAGCAATAGTGATGTACATAAGGGAAGGAAGGTCTTTATCTGAATCAAGAATAAGCATCTGGCATTACACTGGAGACAGTTCCTGCAAGACTTTTGAACTGCCTCCTACTTTGTCTTTGGATGGGGGGGATGTGTTGCCTCAGTTGAAGAACCACTTGTGATGTCTTCTGATTGGTTTCCACCTCAAAATATATCATTTGTTTTATGCTTAACTCTTAAGTCCGTGAATAGTCCCACTGAGGTGAAAAGAACAACTGTGTGCTGATGTACCTTGATTATTGAGCTAATTATCCTCCATGCTCAGAGCTACCCAGCAGTCACCAAGACATTTGACAACTGTATGCCAGGATGCTGGCAATAGTCTGCTTTACCTTTAGCCTCCTTTCTTCTCTCCCTCCCTGCATTGCAACCTTATTGTAGGTTCTTCTTGCTTATTATTCTCTTTTTTTCATGCTGACCCTTATGCTTAAAATTTCTCTCCTAATGCATCAGAAAGCTGTTCTTATATTTTATACAGGTTTGCAAACATTAACCTGTTTTTCTTGACGGAATTCCTCCTTAAAGCACACATCCTCTGCAACCCCATCACTGTGTTCATGAAAGAAAAGAATAATGTTACATACATTACACTAAAATTATCAGTTTCACTGCCTGTACTGTACTGAATAGCTAATTCATATTCTATCATTTTATTGCATATTTTAAGTTTGCTTGCACAGAGGTCTCCTCTTTCAGTGGTTTGCTAAGTGTCATGTAAGTTGATTGTGCTTAGTAAATAGTAATAGGATCCTGTTAAATTTTAGCTTTTGCCTTTAATGCTATAACTGTCTTTGGGGAGGGATCAGTACAGCAATATTCAACTCCAAGTGAGAGAGTTCAGTGTTCTTATCCTGTTGGACCTCTTTTCTCCACCCTAATATGCTATCCTGTCTGGCATAACTGAGGACCCCTTTTCAAGGGAGATCTGTAACTGAGATGAAGAGTTATTGCAGGTGAGGACAGGGGTGGCTTGGCAAAGCTGGGTGCAGACTTTTTTCTTCAGCCAGTGCTGCAGATTCCTCATTTTGCATAAACCGCAGATCAGCTTAAAGAAAAATAAATAAAATATTTTAAGTCTTGGTAATTACAGCTTTGTTCTTAGAATAATTTTGATGAGTATTTACAGGGGTTTTTGCACTGTTTTTGGTCTGGTTCACTAAATTTGGGTTATATTAGCACTGCTGTATTCCTCACTGACAATACTTCCCCTCCCCAAACAACTAATCTTAAACAAGCAAACTTAAGCCTGTAGGCTGTATGTCCAGTCTTCCTAGTTACCTTCTTTGAACTGCTTCAAATTAGTCCACATGTTCCTGGGGTGTCTGCTGCATTGTATTTGGATGTCAGTGTGAAAAACATAAGAATTTTCCATAATGGTACTTTCTAGACTGTGGAAGATATTTTGGGAATGGGGAAAGAAGTTATGTTATACTGTTTTTATATAGGTTTTCTCTTGTGTTGTGGGATCCCCTGAGTAATTATCCTGATAAATAGGGCACCATTTTTTTTTATTTGCCAACTGTAGAGGTCCAAAGACTACATGATTAGTGTATAAAGCTATTATGTAAATCTTCTTTGCCCCAGTTTAAGTTAATGCTCTACATATGGCGTGCCTGGTAGGGTGAAAATTCATGTTCGTTTCTTACTGAAACGATGCATAGCAGGGCTGCTCTAGGTGTGTTGCTAGAATACGAGAGCTGGTCAAGGTGTTTATAAGTACTGAAGCTATCATTTTAGTTTTTCATGTACAGGATACAGATGACTCACTCCTTCTGTGCTTTAGCACTGACATGAGACTGTTCTGTAAATAGCACATGTTCAGAAATAGGACACCTCCCACCCCCATTAGCTATGAAATCAAGGTAATGTAGCTATTTGATTTTAAAACAAAAAGTATGAGCAAATATCAGCACTGGTAGCAGTCTAGAATTGCATTCTGAGATAAGGGACCAAATTTATTTCCACTTCCTGAAAACAGGCCAAACAACTGGTCGTCATATAGGAGATAAAGGGAAAATAAAGAAATAAGGATGGCTAAGATGCAGTGCCAAGAAGACTGATACTAGATGGACAGAGGGTTTTGGTCCTTCTCTCTGAACAGCATTTCAAGATCTTGCAATAAAACCTGAGAGTTTCTGAAAGGGAAAAGTAAGATTGGTAAAAGTAGTCTATAGGGCAGCATGCTGATAGCTGAAGAGTTTGAAGGAAGATATGTTGTGCTGAATGCATTTTTTTTTTTGTATAAAATAGTCTTGTGACTAAGAATTCCTTGATTAAAAAGTTGAGACAGGAGGAGAGGGTCACACCTCAGTCTCGCTCTTGGAAATTCTGGATTCCTACCATGTTTACCTGTGGCTCACAATCTGGATTTGGAGCAGAAATAAGAAAGAACCCAAAACAAGAAAGAAATCAAGAATGGAGGAATAAAGGCAAATACAAAGTCCTGCGCCTGGGGTGGAATTAACCGATGCAGTAAGTACAGGCTGGGGGCAGACTGGGTAGAAAGTAGCTTTGCAGAAAAAGACCTGGGGGCCCTGCTTGATGTCAAATTGAACATCAGTCAACAGTTCACTCCTGAAGCAAAGAAGGCCAATTGCATACTGGGTTGTATTAGCAAGCGTGTAGCCAGCAGGGTGAGGTAGATGATTATTCTCTGTTCAGCGTTTGTGAGACCGCACGTACGTCACTGTGCCTGGTTTTAGGCTCCCCAGCACAAGAAGGCCATACTTGCACGTGTCCAGTGGAGGGCCACCAGAATGGTTGGGTGGGGGAAATAACCTTGTAGATTTAGAGGATTCTGATACTTAAGCAGGTTAATATGGATAACAAGATACCATATGCCAGCTGCCTGTGTTGGTTGTCCACACACTTACCCTGACTCCATAACAGAGTATCTGTGTGGTAGGTTATTCCTTTTTCAGCTGAGGGGTGAAATACCTCATATTTACTGCATTTTAGCGTGAGATACAAACATGTATGCTGCTTGTTTGTCAGCAGTTGGTACAAGTTAACTACCTGCCTCAAGATAGCCTGTGCATACGTCACAGTTGAGGATTTAACCTATTTAGTTGTACCTTGCAGCAACACAGCTGCTTTCTGAATCATTCAAGTTCACGTTAGAATTTTCCTCATATATTCACTGGCATGAAAGAACAGAATCTGTTAAAAGCTAGCAATGTAAAGATACACTTTTATGTATGAAAATATACAATGGATTTAAAACGTCCACAGCTACTGCATGGACCTCCTTTGTTCCTTCTTTGCACAAATTTTTGCTAGATCTCCATAGCCCAATTTTCAGGTTGAAGGGTGTGCCAGTTTCACAAGTTCTTAAACTTTCTTCTTTTTTTGGGGGGATTAATTCAGTAATTCCCACTGGTGAATGAGATTGTACCTATTTATAGAATATCCTTCAACACACATACAGCACTCAAGTTTGTCACCAATGCAGAAGAGTAGATCTCTTCTTAAAGAAAGTCAAAACACATAGTAAACAGCTCTGTAACTCTAAATGTAATGAGAGGATGAGAAAGGAATAATGAAAACAGCATACAGAAATGATTGGGTGGTGATTAAAGGTAATCTGCGTCTGGCCCAAAAGCTAAATGAATGCTCTGCTGTTGTTTCAGTAAAGATGATAATGTAGGGCGTGTAGGGAAGGCAGGATAGCTCTTGGGAAGGGGTATATATAGAAATGGAAATTACCGTTTCTGAGGTGGAAGCAAACTGCAAAGAATTTAATGTGTTGAAACTGAACAGACCTGATAATCCCTACCTCAGAATATCGAAGTAACCAGCACATGAAATTGTAAATCCACTGGTTAGGATTTTTTTAGAATTTCAGGTAGGAGGTTGTTCTGTGTGGCTGGAAAAGGGTACCTGTGGTGTCTCTTTTTCAAAATGGGGCAGAGACATCTTATTAGTTTGATCTCAATGCGTTAGTTTAGAACATACTTTGAGGGAGAGGATGCTTACGGGTGTGGAGATGAACAGCAAATGAGATTAAATGTGTCATGAGTTTACAAGAGAGAGGTTGTATTACACTAACTTGCTATCTAACATTACAGCTAATTTTTTAGAAAGAGGTGGGAGTCCTTATTTATCTGGATTTCAGCAAAACATCTGATGCACTGTTACATGCAGAAATACTAGTCAAGATAAGACAAAATGAAGTTTAGAATAAGGAATGAAAGGTGGGCAAGAGAAATGGCTCCAATGGATCAATAAGTGACGCTGAAGAGAATGCTAGGTAGGAGGGAGAATAATGCTGGAGTACCTAGAAGATCATATTTGAAAATATTTCAATGCTTTCTTATTAAGGAAGTTGGCATGAAAAATCAGAAAGCTGAAAGTTGCTGATGGTGTGGAGCACTGGAATATTGGACAGAAGCACTGGACAGAAAAATAAAATGCATAGGATGAAGTGAAGGATCATGCCCGTAACATGCAATTGTAACACTCTTTCATATGTTGGAAATGCCGTTGCTTGAAAATGACTGAGGAACAGGAAGGATGGGGTATGGCTGTCAACTGCAAGGTGATTATGAACTGTGTGATTTTGATGTAATCCTAAAGGAGAGCACATGTGATCTTAAAAAGGATCAGGAAAGGTATTGGTGCAAAATAGGGAAATTCCACTGTAAATAAGGGAAGTACTTCTGTAGTGCAATACTTACCTGCAATGCTCAAGAGCTCTAAATAACATGTTTAGAAAAGGTGAAAATAATTTGGAAAATAAGCAGAGGGGAGGTACTGGTTTGACTTGCCTGGTTATTGAAATAGAGGCAGGAGAGTGGTATGCTGCTCTCTGTGAATGCATTGTGGAGAGAATCGGCACAGCACTTGGAAGAGCTGTGTACGCTGAAAGGAAGTACAGTGCCATCCTTGAGGTCTAAAACATGTCCAAAATACTTTCTTGGACTATGAAACATTTAAATATTTGATCCTTACCATCAAATGAACAAATTATTCTCTAAAAGATTCAAGGTCTTATTTTTCAGGTCTGTTATGAAGACTGCTGCCTTAGGGAACTCCCTGGTAGGGTTGTGTGTTTTCCTAGAATGGACAAGTATTGCTGCTCTTGGAGAACAGGAGATTTCTTATCTTTTTCCCCATTTGACCTGGTAACAGGAAAAATTACAGGTACAAAGTTATGATGTTACTTGGCTCGAAATGTAAAAGTAGGTGTTTAGGGCATTATCTGGATAGTTGGGTTATTTAATTTGATGTGATTAAGCTAATTTTTGTAAGGAAAATGTCATCTTCTAAGAAAGTATGAGGGATTCCGCTTTAAACCCTGAACTGTAAACAGAACTGAAAGAGCTCTTGAATCCCTTCTTCCTGACATTCTGATTTGGCATTCATTCAGGATGGGGAGGAAGCTCAGATCTCCACTTCCATAATGACACCCCTCAACTAGTTGCTTTTGAGACTGCTGTCTGATACCACTTTACAGATCTTCTGAGGTTTATATCAGTAAAGAGTTGTCACAATTCTGACTAAATTTCTCCCTCTTTTTCAATGGTTCAGTTTTCAATCTCTTCTAAAGTCAAAACACTATTTGTTCTGCTAACCACAGCACTCAATAGCACACTGAGCATGGAATTTAAATGTAAAACAGGTTGTTTCATAAACAGCTGAACTAATGAGGACTGATTTTCTATTGAAATGTATCCTGTTATCCTAATTTACCTCTCTACAAAACATTCTCAGATCTCTCTCATATCACCTACTTACTTGGCTGTAGAATTAACAACAGACAGGGCGGCTAGTGCAAACCCATTCACATGCTAAAGTGTTGGATAAAGATTGAGGTGTAATTATCTTCCTTCACTGGGAACACTCACTTTGTTCCTCTTCCTATGCTTCCTTAGTTGCTGATTTCCACAAAACTAGCAAGAATTTCGTCTACTGAAGCTGCTGACACCCTGTCAAATTTAGATGAGATTAGCCAGAAGTTGTGAATGGGAAATACCTAGAGAGACAAACATTACTTTTCGCAAGAAATTAAGCTAAAGACCTTCAGAGGAAACAAACCTGTAGTCACTTCAGGTGTCAGCCATACCTAACGTGTTTTTTCCATCACAAATAATTTTAAAAACACAGCTCTGAAAAGTCTCGTGAGGAAAAAAGGTGATGCAGAAAGCTGTGTGTTGCAGGAGAGACAAGTTCTGATTATGTCTCTCCATCTCAATCTGCATAAAAGTGGAGCTGTCCTTTTGTCTGTGCTAGATATTTGCAGGCAAAAAGCATTTATTTGGAGACATTTGGGTATCCAGCGTCTTCAAATCTTATTTCAGATGATAGGAGTAAAGGGCTGACAGTCTTGTAGGTATTCCTAGATAACTGGAAAAAACAAATGAGAAAGACTGTGGAGACTTATAAAGGACTTACTGTTTTCCTGAGTCCAACTTAAATAGTCAGGACCTGAATCTTTTCTTACTTACGTTGTTATTGTATAACACTTACTTGACTGATTCCACTGGATCTGCTCTGCATTTGGTGAAAACTAAGATAAGAATCAGGTACTGTCTTAGCATTATGATTGACAGAATCTCAACTGACTGATCCACCTTTCTCTAAGCTAATTGAATGATAAAATTGAATGAGAGAAGACAAATTTTTGAGATAATTGGGCTCGGGAGGCTTGCTTTCTCCTTTTTTCCCCCGAAGTGGACAAGCTGTTGATGTTCTCTTAAAAGTGCTTATGACATATGGAATACCTAATGTCTTTTGGAGTTACATTTGCTGTCCCTAAAAATACTCCATGTGTAGTGCGTATTTTAAAATGTAAAGCCATTTATTGACGTAACGGTGAATACAGTAGACTTAAACAGGTTGTGTATATTTTATTTAATATGAATGCAAACTGTATATATACAGAACATAAAGTGTGTATGTTTTCTGTATTTTCTGTGATTCAGTAGGTGGGATGGATGGTGTTTGAGGGACTAATATACAAACAAAACTTTAATTTGCATTATGCTCCCAAATAATGGGATGCTATGTAAAAGGTTCCTGTTTTTGAAATTTTTAATTATTTGGAAATGAAAAGATTTAAGAAAAAATTTGGTTACTTGATTTTTGTAGGTTATGCAGATTGAAAATATTTCCCATACTAGTAGAAACCAGTTATAACAGTAACTAAATCCTTCTTTTCTTGCATGTTTTGAATTTAACTGAAATTACTAAGTGACTTGTACAGATTTAGCCAGTTTGAGTAGGGTTTTTTTTGTGGTGGTGTTTTTTCTTTTTTTTTTTTAAGTGCTGGTTGTGGCCAGAATTGGAAAAACAGGAAAGGGGGGAGAGTGTGAATAAACGTAAGCCTCATCCTTTTGGCTGGGTGGGAGCTGGATGTGAAACTGTTGAACAGCAGGAGAGTTCCTGGTAGTCTTCCTATACTTACCTGTAGAATTCACGTAACTAATGTTGCTGGTAATGACAGTCTTTTTGGCTGTACAGAAAATAGGTTTGGTTTAGTACACTGTTCGTAGGACATGATTCTTGTTTTCCTAAATTCTCATCCCACCTCTGCTGTAGATTCACTGATGATCCTAAATGATCTCTGCCTCAAGTTTCCCTTCTGCATGGGAGATGATACTGCTTTGAAAATGTAATGAACAGCAGTCAAGGGAGGGTAAGCGAGGCAGGCTTGGGGGCAAGCAGAGGAATTGAAGCTTCATTTTTGAGGCAGTGTGTATGTTGCAAGAGGAAGGAATCCATGTTCTGTAGTCTTAAGTAAGTATCAAACAGTTGTTGCAGAAAATTAATCTTCAAAAATTCCCTTACTTTTAAGAAGCAGGCATGACAATCGGTCTTGAATGTGGATAGCTCTAAAATAGAAGCATTGGTTAAAATCTAGACTTAAGGTTTTTCTTCCATTGACTTTGCTGATACATGGAGAAAAGACGTACGCTTTGGCTTAGGCAACGTTTTCTTGTGAAGGCTTTATTTGTTATGAAGGTCTTAAATGAAACAATATATAAGTATAAATATAAAGAATGTATATACATGCATTGCATTGGGGATCTTACGTGTTTTTTCATACTTTCCCTTTTCTTTGACTTAAAGGACAGCCCTGTATAAATGATTCTAGGAAGAAAGACAATAAAATGGTGAAGGTGTTTTTCTCCATGCTTAAAATAGTTGTTGAACTATGTATTTACTTCATGTTTCTAATGGAAAACTTCACCTTGAAAATTAAGATTGGAAATCAAATACTACTTTTGGAATAAAACTGAGAGCAAAATGCTGTTTTCAGAATAATACTTTTTTAAGAGTGCTCATTATTGTTCTGTTTTCCTCTAAATCAATACCAAAACTATCATTCTTTTCAGTGAGAGGAAAGCTAGGTTGGTACTGGGCATTTCTGGAGATCTCACTTTTATATGTTGCCTTAAGAAATATTAGGGTGGAAATGGAAGATTTTTACATAATGACAAAACAAACAAACCTCCTCTTCATATGTTTTAGGAAACTGGCCAAATACAGTGAAGGGTTACCTGGATAACTTTTACTGTGTTGGTGCAGTGCTGACAGCTTCTCACATCCCACTTAGCTGATCCTTTGGGCCTTGTTTTGGATAACGATTCTCTAATGAATGGGTTTACAAAGTCTCAAATGGATTTCTGTAAGATTGCAGATGTCTAAAATTGGAAAATTAACTGTAGTTTTTGTGCACTGTATGCAAGAATTAGTACAAAATGTGTATTAGTGATATGCAGGTTTTGTTTTCAGTGTTCTTCACTACCTGCTTCACAGTCCTATTTAATCTGTGTACCTGGAGAAGCGCAAACTACAGAGGTACAAGTGCAAAGCCTTTCCCAGTATCTTGTTAAAATCATGGGGTAGATGGTCCAAAAATTAAAAAATAAATGGCTAACAACCCTTTCTAGAGGCAGTTTCAGAAGCAGGCAAGACTCCCCCTGTAGGGACATGCGTAAGATGTTCCTCCCTCTTGATAGTTCTTGATTTCAAATGATACGAGAATGAATGAAAGATGAGTTCTTTGAAATTTGGTAGAAGTCACCCAGCAGATGCAGAAGTTATTAGGGACAACAATGAGTAATTGCACACTCTTTGTTTCTTTAGGAAAACTAATTAAAAACACAGGTCATGTTCATTTTTAACAAGGTAGCAGTGTGTATTTTGCTCGTGGCATGTTTTTTCTAAGGATGAGAACATTGTAACACTTTCCTAAGAGTGTTACTCTAGTTCTGTTTTCTATTTTGTGTTCTGGAATCTGGAAGTACTTTTTGTGTGTGTGTTTGTTTGAACCTTACTCCAGCAAAATTTTTTAATCTCCTCCCCCCCCCCCCCCGATAATTCCTTTAAATTCTTTACAATTTTTATAAATAGCTAAAATTGGCTTCATTTATGCTAGTTCATATTTTGTTGTCTTTGTGGACTGGAATGTGTGTTGAGCTTGTAAACCCTTTGGATTACATGGAGGCTTAATTGTTTATGCCACCAGACTTTTTAATCATTTAGAATGAATATTTAAAAATACACACCATATACAGCCTGATGCCAGAGGCAAGCTCATGCTCACATTGTAACATGAGAGGTGATTAATACAAAAATTATATATGTGTAATATATACAAAGTATTTTTCTCCTTGTTAATATTGATGCATGTTCTTTTGTACTCTTAAACCAGTTAAAGTTCTTATCTACTGATAGCATAATGAGGAAATCCAGTGGATATAAAATTACTTTGCCTCAGAAATTGTCAACAAAAAGCTGTTCTCTCACTAGACCATGTATATCAATTTTCTTGCAAAACAGTATGATTTTTTGTTTTTTGGTTGTTTTTCAAAATTTTGCGTACTTTTGCTGTGAAATTTGAGCTTTTAATAGGCATTGATTGGTTCCGCTTTGATTAGATGTAAATAATATTATTGGATTTCCCGGCAACGCAAGACTTCGTAAGCACGTGAACATAATTTAGTAATGATTGGACAAATGCAAATAGCTTACTTGATTCTGGTTTTGTATTTTTTTTTATTTTTTTTTTTTTAAACCTATAGGTAATAGGAATATGGATTGCATTCTCCCAGCTCCTATACTGGACTATTGACTTCAGAGGATTTTGCCCCCTTTATATGTAACTCCATTTTTTGTAATACCTGGAAAGAAGGTTTGGGAGCTAAGTAAGCAGCTCTTTCCTTTTCCACTTAAGCCTTAATATTTGTGCCACAAGTGCAGAGGACTGGACATATATTTGGAGGGAAGAGAGTAACTACACAGACATTTTTCTAAGCCTTTTAATATAGCATCCTTCAAGTACAGCAGCATCTCAAAGAAATCCAGATGCTTTTTATGCATGCATTAGCTTTGCTGAACCTTACTTTATTAGGGCTTTTTGACTTACCAATATTCAAGCTACTGTGGTAGCAAATGATAATTGCTGTAATGAGCAATTTGTAGGAAGCATAGTAATACTGACAGGTTTGAAACCAGGTGTCTGAAAGGGCAGTTGGATGGTCATTTATCTGGTCTCCACATGTGGTAAACAATCTCTGTTAACCCCCCAAAAAACTCTTGGGCAGCTGCTGTTCTTTCAGCTGTTCACCTGGCTGCTACAAGAGAAGCTCTGGGATTTTCAGGGCATGTTGCTCTAACTTGCAGCACCAGGTACCTCCTGCTCAAGCTAAAGCCACTGTATGTCAATTCTGTGGTTGTATTTGCATGCCCCAAACCTAATTGCGGTGTGGAGCAGGTTAAAATTAAAGCTATCGTTAATTAGGACAAGGTGTAGAAGGGACAAGCACAGGAATGAGCTGAAGATGGCTGTTTTGCCACCTCTCCTCCTTCTGTTAGCGGTGGAAGGGTACCGCTGGAGTCAGGCAAGTTGGTCTTTTTTCCTCCCCTGTTCTGGATGTTATCCTTTTGAAGGAGGACGTTCCTCCCCTGCCACCTTCTCAAAAATAAGCCCTAGAAGTTTTCTGGCATTAGGGTGTGAGAAGGAACTATTCTATTGGGGACAAAAATACATGTATTAAAAATAAATTAAGGTTAATATGTTTCCATGTATACATTATATGTATTTATATTTATTTTTAGAAGCTTTTGTAAAAATAATTTTAACTAGGTAAGTCACAGTCATGAATTAATTTCCTGTCTTGCAAAGAATTTTATCGATACGAATCCATGTTTTCCAACTGGAAAAAAATTATGAAAAGAAAAACTGAAAAATTATCCTTTTGTCTGAGAGGGCTTCCACTTTCCTGCCTCTGGCAGTTGTGCCGTACTAACATCATGGTTTTGGGACCTTACAGAAACCTTTGCCAAGAAAGCTGTGGTTTTCAGTTTTTCCAGACTGAACACCCACGTAAACATTTTTACAAAATGATCACCGATAGCTTGTATCCCGTTTGATCTGCTCTTTAGACAGGGAGCTGACTGCAGCAATTATCCATGTAGATAGACTCTTGGCCGTTCTTGTGGCCACATATCAATAGTTATGACGTGTCATTTCCATTCAGTAAATCAGCTGGAGTGTATGATATTTCTTTATACTTTCTTGAAGACTGAAACAAACACATCTCATGAACTCTAGGTGGATTATATATATGCTGATGATTGGTCAAGGCATCAACAGTTTCTCTCTTTCACTTTCAGTGGATCAAAACTGTGGGCCTGTCCTGGGATTTGCACCCACTCACTGTAGTTTTATTCTAAAAGAAGTTGCTTCTTAGTATCAGAACTGATAAGACATTGTATAAAATGAAGAAAATAAAATTCTGGTACCTGCTGCAATTCCAAGATTGTGAAGGAAGGACCCAGCTCATTATCCTTCTACATAACACTAGAGATATTGGGGTGGGGGTACCTGCTTCTAAATCCTGTTCTAGAATTGACAGCCTTGTTAAGAGTGGAGGAAAAAGAATCTAGTTTTTTAATTAAGGTTTGCGATCTATACAAAACAAACAAATTCCAAACTGTATTACAACATGGTTGTAAAAACCATATAAAATATCAAACGTGGTTTTGGGATAAACCACAATGCAATTTGAATTTAGCAGCATGTTCTTGCCCTGACTGTGTGGTTCCCCTCCTCCATTTGTTTTTTTTCTCTTTAACTTGGCTTTACTACAGCGGTGGAATTGCCTCAGTGGTAAGAAAGCATTTTCTCAAGGACTGGCCTCAATCTGTAGTGCATTGTGGGAAAGTATGGCTGTGTAGAACCAGATCTAGTGTATTTGCAGGCTTGTTTTGATGATCCATGGGGAGGTCTGCTCTCTTCTTTCAGAGCTGATGAAAAGGGATGCATTGACAATAGGTAATACTGAGCCTTTTATTTTAGGTAGGAGGTGGAGAAAACACATGCACAGTTTTATTTGCAGGTTCAAGGCCAACACTCTGAACTGTGTTGACGGCGTTTGTGTGGTAGTCGCTTTTTCCACTGAAAGTTTGAAGAGTAGTTGGTAGAAATTGCCATAGGATGTAGGTTGGATCAATTTGAAAATGCAAGATTGTGGACCTCATATAGAAGATGCATAATTTATTAAACTGGTGTGGTATTTCTCCAGGGCAAAGACTCTAAATACAAACATCTCCACTGTTACACCGCCTGTGTTCTTGCATGTTGTGATATCATCCCCTTTGAGCACACCCCTGTGATGCAACAACATGCCCTGTGGTTTGCACTTCATGGTTCACGCTCCCTGTCTCATCATGGAATACAGAAACAGGGTTTTCCTGTGCTCACAGGGGTTTGTTACAGATGCTGTTCTATTCCTTTGACTAAGGACAGAGAGGTCCTTCCATGCTAGAAGTACTTTGTTCAATATATCATCTCTCCAAGGCAGGTTTTGAAAGGGTGCAACCTTAAATACGGTGCTGTCAAGGAGAGTTATGGTTATAACATTTATTGCTGCTACTTGCAAGAGGGAAGGTATAAAGCACAGGAAACATGCGGTAAAGATGGACAAGAAGTTCTTCTGATGTTCACTAGTGTAGCTGCAGTCACTGGTTTTGTTAGTGGAAGACGCTGCCCAGGATGTGTAGGCATACCATAGTCAGAATGCTCATGTGAGGTAGTTACATTATTTGAACGCTTTTTTAAAAAGGAAAGAAAAAAAATCATCTTAACAGCTGTTAGAAGTATGGCCTTCCAGCAGTTACTGAACTGAGCTGGAAATGATCCAAAAATTTAAGCAAAAAAGATTTGTATTCAGTTACCACCCTGTCTTTTAATCACAGTGATATAACTTCAGTAGCTGCAGAAGTGGTGTCTATGATATCGGATCTCCACGATGGTTGTACTGTCTGGTGTCCCACACAAAGCAGCAGGCAATTTCTCCCAGAAGCTGCCAGCAGCAAAATGCACCATCATCTTCTCAGCACAGAGAGCTTGTGCAGAGAAGGAGAAGAGGGATGGCAGGTGTCTTGTGCTCTATGCAGAAAGCTGCCTGCTGATCCCACTGCAGTTGGCATAATGGGAGACATGGTACTGCAAGTTGAAACAACTGTCTGTATTACCCATTTTTCTTCCCAGCACTTAAAAAAGAATTTGGAACAAATTACAAATAACTGTCTGGAATTCTGTTATCCTAGCTGGGGCTGTTTTAATGTCCATGATAAACATGATGCAACCAGCCTTCTAAAAATATGGATCTTGCAAGTTAACCCCATAATGTATAACTGCAATACATAGTATTAGATGTGACTTTCTAAAGTTTAATGTTAAGACTTTTGCCACCACTGCAACATGATTTTAAGTCTGCCCTTTGAGATTGTTACCATATGACCATCATGCATCAGCATCATACAAATGCTAAACATCACCGTGAGCACTGTGAGATAATATGTAATTTATTCCTTTGCTTAGGCTAGATAGAACTGGAGGATAAATAAGAAATGCAGGAGATACGTGTGGATGGATTGCATGCAGACACAGTAAACTCTGACTCATTAAAGCTTACCAACACTGAACACTGGGAGATACTGTTGTATAATTTCAGTGACATTAAAGAAGTCTGCTGTGTGCCATTGTTGCCAAAGATTTCACCACTGATAGGAGGAATAGTTAATCCTTTAACTCACTGTGTCAGAGTAGCAAATATGCTGGTCTGTTCCAGTTTATTCTTTACACTGTGTGGCGCAACTACGCCTATCGCAATGAAGGCAACTAGAATGGGATCATTATAGCTCTGGTCTGTCAGTGCTTCTGCATTCCCAGGGAGCTGAGCTGCCTTTGATAACGATCTCTTATTTGCTGGGAGATCATAGAAGACTGACTGTTTGAAAAGTCACTCTGTCAATGCTCAAGCTAGCAGTGGTGCTTATGTGTCACGCCTAGGGTGTCAGTCTCTGTACCTAAGTGGGAGTGCTGGCAAAGGGCTAGAGCATCTATCAAGCCTCTTTTCAGTGTCCTACTCCTCTTCAGTTCCTTCTCCATTTTCTCTTACTGCTCTCTCACCTGTGTTACCTTCCACTGCACCATACAACTTAGCAGACTCTAAAAATGTCTGATTATGTCAAAAAGAAAAAAAAAAACCCACAAACTAGATTGTTTGTAAGGTTGTTCTCAAGCAAATGACCAGGTGGTTACAGCTTTTTCAGTCTTTTTCTAACCTTTAAATTACTAACTGCTTCCTAGAGTACTTCATTTTCCATCAGGTTTCCATGCTGATTTCTCAGTGATGCTTTGAAAATAAACTTGGATTCTTCTGTTGTGTTTTAACACCTATATGCATGATGCTCTCCAGTAAGTTAAATTTTGATGCAAAAGAAACCAAGCAGAGGTCAAAGAAGATATGCAACGTACAGACTTAAAGTGATCAATCATAGGGCTTAGGCTCAACATTTTATGACTGTAGTTTAGGTTTAGTGGCATAGCATGTTACAGGTGCCAGGCATCTTCTGTCATCAACAATGCAAGTGTTTTGCTTTGCACAGAGCTCTATTTTTCTTGCACTTTGTTTTTTTATCCTGTCAGGCACATGAGTTAAACTAAGCCTGATCTAGAGCTACAAACTTGATCAGTTAGCTTACATACTGTAGTGCTTTGCGAGAGATCCACTGGGTGCTGTGTTAGGTAATGAATCAATGCAAATGTTAGAGTTTGGAGTTCATGTTTGAGATACATGCAGAAAAAGTCATAGTCAAATTAGTTTTTAAACAGTTGCATATGAGGCACATTTACCACAGGAAGCCTCATGCTCATGCAAGTTCAGATTCGGACTGAAGTCCCTATGTTCTGTCCTTAAGAACAAACATCTGACTGAAATGCCTTAGGCTTTACCATGTCAGATTGTTGCGTCAAGTTGTGTGATGTGCAGCCTGTCTGGTACATGTCTTGCTGTGAAAATGGAGCGCTCATGTCAGCTTACTAGAGTTGGCAGAATGGCTTCAATCCCAGGTAGCAAGTGCGCAGTGTCTCTTCTGGCAGTGTTGTCCTGGGCACTGGCAGGAGGCCTACCTCATGTGTAGTGTAGTGTCCAAGTTTTTAGTTTCCTTTACTAAACACAGCCAATTAAGGGACCCACCAACTGGTGATGTCTGGCACAAGTGGGAAAAGGCAAGCTCCTATTCCACAAAAATGCCACATATTACCAGAACTTTGGATAATTGTGAAAAGCTACTTAACAGCCTGGTATTTAAGACTGAGATAAGCAGATCTGGAAGAGGCATAAAAGATGTCAAGATAATCTCATTTTCGGGTTGACCTACACTAGCTGATTTAGAAACAGAAAGCCCTTAAAAGAACTAGTACTGTACCATAACATACTTAAATGCCCATTTCTCATCCAGTATGTGCTTCCTTCTCCCCCATCCAAAGACATTGCTGCTAGGAAGGCTGAAAATGGCCTGAGTTTCATGGAATATCGAATTCTACTTTATTGAAGTGGGACCTCACACTAGGACATCTCAAGTTAGATTCTCAATAATTCAAAAAGCCATGTCACCTTAGGAATTGTGTTTTTCTCCTCTATTGAATTAAGTAGCAGAGAATATTGAAGATTAGACAGAGGTATGCTAGTTGAGGTATAACACATGATAAAACACAAAATTCCTGCTTATGGTGGCTTTATGCAATACCATTAATCACTACACAGCCATTTTCATGGATGTTAAAAATCTAACCATTATTTGAGGTTAAGACAAAACAAACAGGCTTAAAAACCCCAACTAGTGTGAATAGGTAGAAGTTTTAAAAAAATGAATAGTATTTGAAATGACTCAGTAAGTGCTATCAGGAGATCTCTGGAATAATCACAGCATAAGAAGCAAACAGAAATTACTTGTATTCATAGGCACTGTTGCTGTGTAATTATCAAAAGGCTGAGTCAAAATTGAGCAAGTCTGTCAAAAATTCAGCATGTGTCAGGAAATATTTCCTAGCTAATAAATAACATGGCAAAAATCTCCCCTGAAGAAATTACCAGCTCCTTTGCGTATCTGAATGATATGTAATGAGAATAAGTGAATACAGAGTCAGCAACTGTGTGAGGAAAGAAGCCACATTACTCCTTTTATTTTTGGCTGTGCCTGGGGTCAGAAGTTCCTTTGTTCTTTCTTTACCTCCCATTAGAGCAAACATAGTCTGCTTCTTTTCTCTTAAGGCTCTTTTTTCCCATCCAACTTTTTTTTTTGTTTAAATAAAATAAAAATGTCTGTGTTGCAAACTGTGACTGTGTTGGCTCATTATTATTATTTTCAACTCTTGCATGTTAATGAAATGTTGCCTTATCCTACACTGTAATACTTTTCAACGGAAAAAAAACCCCTCTTTAAAGAGGCAGAGTATTGGAGCTGTGATTTATTGAGTTAAAACTTCAAAGAGTAGTACTTAGCATGCATGCTGTTAAAAGTACTAAGTATTTACAGTGTATAAGGCTACTTATATAACAATGTGCTTTCTTTGGCTGGATGGTTGCAC
The DNA here is from genome assembly GCF_949628215.1 of Phalacrocorax aristotelis. Lineage (NCBI taxonomy): Eukaryota > Metazoa > Chordata > Aves > Suliformes > Phalacrocoracidae > Phalacrocorax > Phalacrocorax aristotelis. The sequence continues at coordinate 159,642,819 of NC_134276.1, read as the reverse complement.
TCAGAGAGCTGCAGACAATGGCTCAATGGCCAAGTGGAGATCAGTGACGAGTGGCGTTCCTCAGGGGTTGGTATTGGGACTGGTGCTGTTTAACATCTTTGTTGGTGACATGGACAGTGAGTTGAGTGCACCCTCAGCAAGTTTGCTGACATCACCAAGCTGTGCAGCGTGGTCGACATGCTGGAGGGAAGGGATGCTATCCAGGGGGACTTTTAACAGGCTTGAGAGGTGGGCCCATGTGAAAATCGTGATGTTCAACAAGGCCAACTGCAAGGTCCTGCACGTGGGTCAGGGCAATCCCAAGCACATATACAGGCTCGGTGGAGAATAGGTTGAGAGCAGCCCTGAGGAGAGGGACTTGGGGGTGTCGAGAAGCTCAACATGATCCAGCAATGTGCACTTGCATCCCAGAAAGCCAGCCCTATCCTGAGCTGCATCAAAAGAAGTGAGATCAGCAGGTGGAGGGAGGTAATTCTCCCCCCTCTACTCCACTTTTGTGAGACCCCATCTGGAATGCTGCATCCAGCTCTGGGGACCCAACATATAAGAAGGGTATGGACCTGTTGGAGCAAGTGCAGAGGAGGGCCATGAAGATGATCCGAGGGCTGGAGCTCCTCTCCTATGAAGAAAGACTAAAAGAGTTGGGGTTGTTCAGCCTGGAGAGGAGAAGACTGTGGGAAGACCTTATAGAAGCCTTCCAGTACCTGAAGAAGGCCTACAAGAAAACTGAAGAGGGACTTTTTGCAAGGACATGTAGTGATAGGACAAGGGGTAATGGCTTTAAACTGAAAAAGGGAAGATTTAGATTAGATATAAGGAAGAAATTCTTCATTATGAGGGTGGTGAGGCCCTGGAACAGGTTGCCCAGAGAACTTTTGGATGCCCCATCCGTGGAAGTGTTCAGGGCCAAGTTGGATAGTGCTTTGAGCAACCTGGTCAAGTGGAAGGTGTCCCTGCCCATGGCAGGGGGGTTGGCTCTAGATGATCTTTAAGTTCCCTTCCAACCCAAACCATTTAATGCTTCCACAATTTTACGTACTACTGTTTTTCAGATATAGAAAGTTGACTCCCTTTGTTGTGCCTTTCAGCTTTCAAGCTCTTTGGGGCCAGCGTTATTGTTTGCTTTAAAGTCATTACTGTTCCATCAAATGCAATGGAGAATTCATCCATTTGCTGTAGGTGCTTACAGCAGGACAAAGTTAAATAATAACATTGAGTGCATGTGTGATGGTATGTTTGTAAGCATGGTTCCTTCTGTGGAGAGTGTGAACTGGAAGGGTAAGTGGAAATGTTTCTCAGATTGCTGTTAACGAGGGACTGAACTGTAACAAATCTGCAGCTGCTTCATGGTTGTCACTCTGTCGTTCACCATGACCATACAGAATTTCACAGTGACAGCAGGGGTTGGGCTTGGATCTGCATGCATCACAAATCTCAGCCTGTTGCCACTGGAGGAAGGACTCTGCCTGGCTTTGGTATTCATGTATGGGGCTCTACTAGTGGAGACTACCATGTGTGAGAAAAGTCAATTAATTACTGTATTAGTGTCAGTAATAACAATAAAGCTGGTGGCTTTTATTGGCTCTAGGACATTATCCTTTATCCTTAAGGCCTCAGTGGTTCATTTTATAGAAGACAGCAAGAAAAGACTTGCATGACAGGGGTGTAGATACTTGAGTGACGCATGGCTCTTTTTTCCTGTTTATGAACAGATTTCCCTAATTATTAAAATCCCAGCATGTAAGATTCTTTAGGATAGTTTTTTGATCATGTGGCATCTGTTTTCACATCAGACTTTGCAGTAAGCTGGCATTTCTGAATGGCATCATATGATTCAGCATCCCCAAGCACGTTGGTTTGTGCAGCACGGGACAGTACTAAGCTTATTGCTGTGAGCTAAGCATCCTATGACTTTTTTCAGTACCTTGGCCTGGGACCACAAGTGATCATAATTTTTGCAACTAACGTAAGAAAATTTAATGTGGAAACCCTATAGAAGGGGAAGATGATTTTTGCTTTCACAAAATGCATTTTTCTTTCTCATGTTCATTCTTTCACTGATTTCACTCTCTTACTCACATATCCAGAAGCACCATGACGTGGGGCTGAGTGATGGGGCTAGGATTACTTACAGTGACAGGAAGGGTAAAACATGCCAGCTATTAAGTCCTCATCATATCTGCTGGTTTTTTTCTTGATTGGTGGTCACATGGTGTTTTTTGACTATACCTTTTGTACTGTTCAGGAGTTGGCAGTGATTGCAATCTTAGGCTTTTCATCCTGTACCATCTCTGTAAGTCAGTAGGCAGTGTTGCTGATTTCCCCACTGTCTTCTGCCTGCCACCTTTTCTGGGTGGTTTATAGCTCTAACCCTATTCTTTGTCTTCCTGTCACCTTCTCTTAATGATTTTATTTTGTCCTTTAATTCACAAAACCAGACCTCTTAAGAAACTACATACAGAAGTACCATTGATTACTGGTGTATTTGGGGGGTGCCCATCAACACATGACATCTCTCATTCTTTCTTTGCCTGTTTCTCTTGGTGCTTTCACAACACATACATTTCCATTCATACTTCATTCAAACTATTCTTCATAGTCCTGTTACAGATCTCTACACATTTAGTTGATTGATGGGATACAACAACATCCTTTGTCAAAGTACAAGTGAATTCCATAATCCCTTTGAATTCTCTAGTCCTTGAGAAGAAGAGGTATATCATAAAAACTGTAGGTATATGCTCTGTTTTGCTGTATCTCAGCATGAAGAGTTGCTACAGCATTCCCCTTCTCCCCTGTCCTCCCTCTGGGTATAAAATACCACTTTAATTGTGTGGAGCATCCAGTGAACTGAAGAGTCCATGTGGCCTTATGACAAGCACTGCACTTGAAGAAATTCCCATGTTGTGCCTTGTATGTTTATATTTTCTGGCCCTTTATGAATTGGAATCTTTGCCTGAAAAACAGGACCTTTTTGCTCTTTGTAAAAGCATCACGAACTGAGAAAAAACTAGAAGATACTGACTTCATTAGCTTATATTGTAATTAAATGATCTGAGAGACAGAGGAAGTGTGTATTACATACATAATAAAGCAGAGTAGATAATGTATTGTATGGAAAAAATAGCTTTTTCATGTAAAGAGGTTGGAGGTTGTTTATTTATTTTCCTAAGAGGCATTATCAGTGCTAGAAATGTGAGTCATCATACCTATTCTGCAATAACAGCTCATCTTTTTGAGAGTAGCTGGCTCAGCCATCTACAATGATGTGATTTTTTGGCTTTGGCTTTTTGTTGAGGTTGTCGGTGCTCTGCGTCTTCAGTTGGTTTGTGTGAGCTGGTTGATTGTTTTTCTAAAGAAATTTGTGATGATGAAGTGAAATAAATTGTGAATTGCTGCTTAAATTAAAAGAAAGGGGGGAGGGATCATTTAAAGTTATGTTCCTTTTCATAGACGATTTTTGTTTCTTGCTAATATATGTAAGTAATAGTAGATTATATTTCTTTTCTATTTACAGAATCTTGTATAATATGATTAGCCTTTGCTTTTCCCAGGGCTAAGATCACAGCTAGCAAGTGATGGAGCATCCTTTCTTTTACTGGAGCTCAGGTAGGGGAAAGGTCGTTCACTTCCTTTCCCAAACTCTTGGTATTTGCCAAACCAATACAGAGATGATTGAAAGCGGTTTGTGGAAAAAATACTAAAATTAAAATAAAATGGTAGAAGATATCTTTAATGCTTATACGAGCTTTGTCTTCTTTTTACCGAGAGAAGGGGTGGCTTGCTAGTTTGCCCTTTTCCATTTGGAGCCTATTTTTGCATTATAATTTAGGTTGTAACTTTTTAGAACCTACATATCTGAAGCTAGTTGCTAATTCTAGCTGTATTAATTTTAATTCTGAATTTGAGACATTGTAAGTCCTTGTTTTACAAAAGTATTGAGCACACGTAACTTATTTGAAAGTCTTAATCTAGAACTTGTGGTATTTAATACAAAATGGGCATTTTTGTTCATAGAATCATAGAACAGCCCAGGTTGGAAGAGACCTCGAAAGATCATCTGGTTCAACCTTCTGTGGAAAAGGGAGCCTAGATGAGATTATCTAGCAACCTGTCCACTCATGCCCACAATGGCAAAGCAGATTTTAAAAAAAGTATTTAATTTTGGACTTCAGACAGTATTTGCCTCTAGATTACAGCCTTTGAAAATAGTTCATTTTGCTCCTAAACTATTATTACCACCTCCTGTTTCTGCAAAGCTGAAGAATGACAAAATGAATAGACCTTTTTTTAAGGTACTATATTTTAGGGATTTGATAAAGGATAACAAGATGACTGTCTCCAATATATAACTAATAGTCTGTTATTGGAAACCTAGGTTTCCATCTTTCTTCTATTTCGTTGTTTTGGATTTTGATTTTTCTGCTGCCTTCCTAAAAAGCAGTGGGGTATCTCTCAGCCATTGCTTTCGTCCATGAAGGATTTGAAGGTGAATGATGCACCCACTGGGTCAGATAACATCTTCATGCTGCCTAAATGTGAGAATTAAGGGGGTTTAAACTAATAATCATAACGTCAGACAAAGTGTGAGTGGGGGAAAAATATGAACTGAGTTAGCACATAAGGTATCTCTCCGCTTCGCGGTTGCCAGTTACCAAGGAAAACAGTGATTTTTAACAATGTGTGGGCATTACAAAGATGATCTTTTTGACTTGGGAGCAGCTTATAAGGTCATTCCTATCAGCTTTGTTAGTGTCCTTGTTCCTTTTTCCATCACCCTATTTGGGTAATGAAAGATAGTGCTAACCTTATTCTACTGTTTTATTTGCCTAACACCTATTCAGGCTGTAATCTCCCTTTCTGTAATTCTCTGCAGAGCAAAGTCAGATGCTATCTCAGGAAAAGTGATGTTAGCTTGAGTGTTTAGGATTGTACATAGCTCCCTCTGTGACCACAATCCCACATCACAGCTCTGTTGCTGTATCCTAAAAACATGAGACTTTTAACCAAAAAGGGTCATTTGAGTGTATTTTCATAAGACCTAGATTGTGAAAGTCAGCTCCATAACTCATGAATCATCTACATCCATGCCTGTAAAGCAGAAATGTAAAAACAAATTGGTTTTTATTAGTTCTTTAAATTCTTCATGCACATAAGCAGGACACGCTTGTATTCCTATTCACATGCATAATGTGACCAGTGTTAACTTAAATCAATCCACATAAAATTGGAAGGAAAGAACAAGATTATTATTAAAGTATCAATTTTTCGATATTATAAGAACGTGCGTTGTCAGGAGAAAGGATGTGAGTAGGCAGGTAAAATCCAGGTCTTCATTGGCTTCTTATGTAAGTAAACACAAGATGGACAAGAATAGGTCAGACCTTCATGATCCTTAGGGTAGAGGCTGTAATTCTGCCTGTCTCCAGCACAGAAAGAATGTTTCTTTTGCTTTTTGAATGACATCATACAGAGCTGTTTTGCCAAGTGTTTTCTGTCTTAGACAGAATTAGAATATTTTCCTTTTCCTTTTCCTTTTTCCCTTTCCATCTGCAAGTATAGGATAGTGTTAGTGTTTCCTGTCTGGGATGGACTTTGACCAGCTCATTAAAGCTGGAATTTATGCCTCAATACATCTGTAAACTGCTGTGAAAATTGTAATTTCTTTTGGAAATGGTGTTTCATTTATTCCCCAGAGCTGTAATTCAGCACTAAGTACTGGTCACATGCCAGATCATAGGACTGCAAAGTAGACTTTTGAAAAAAGCCTTAGACCTTCCTATGTTTTAAAGTGTTTGAGAAGAAAAATACGTAGTGACGCTTCAAGTGTGACACTGAGATCTTCCTAAAAAAATTAATCCCAAAATAGTCATCTTCGGCTGTGAGCTGGGAGAGAGGGTCTGACCCTGACATGAAGGGTTCAGTGGTAATAATGTTTTTAAAGAGGAGTAACTTCCAGTTAAGGTGGTGGACTTGATCTTCAGAATTCATTTTTCAGCTCCCGATTCAGACTTAGTCTAATTATAGCCAAGGTACTTGATTAGTCTGCCTTGATACTCCCTATATTATGGAAGGTGGGAATATTTTCTTTGTGTATATTTTTAGATTGCAAGTTCTATAGAATAACAGAATTATTTAGGTTGGAAAAGATGTTTAAGATCATCGAGTCCAACCGTAAACCAGCACTCCCAACTTCACCACTGAACCATGTCCCTAAGCGGGGCAACAGCTTCCTGTGTCTGCACAGCCCTTGTCAGACGTGGTCCTCCCACGGTAAAGCCCATAGGCATAATTGTGCAAGAAGAAGTTTCTGCACTGTGAGGAGGAAAAATGTAGAGAACGAGCCGTTTTGACTGCAAGTAAGATTTTGTTCGCCCAGTATTACTGTTATTTGCACTATGTGGGTAAAGCAGCCACTCACTTCCAGGATTCAGTGGGACTTTTTTTGCCGTGCCTGGCTACTGTATGATTTTCTGCAACTGGCAAATGTGTGTTGTTACTTTCTATTGCCTACCATTGTCAGAGAGATCAATTCATTCTCGCTCGCCTCTCCCCTTTCCTTGAGGCATCAGGGATGACTCTCCTCTTGTAGTCATCTTGCTAAACAACGTGACATCTGCTGTCTGACTGTGGCATTGCAAGGCTTCAGTGTGCGTTGCTGAAAAATGCAAGCACTTTATGGAATTATATAGCTGACTTTCAAATGGAGCACCCTTTTAGTTGAAACTCATTTATTTTCTTAGAAGCATTTAGAACTACAGCATCAGGATGTGTAATTTCAGTCTGTCTTAGTTAAAAAATTTCTCTGAAGCATTGAAAGCTAGAATACATCTAATTCCTTTCATTGCCACCTTTGAGGAAATAACTGCTTAGAATTGTAGATTTGAGGAAAAAAAAGTGTTGACATTAAATAAGTAATTTATCTTTACCTCCTTTGCCTCCTGTAAGTGCAAAAGCAGGAAAATTCCCCAAATAAGCTACCTTTATCAAGTGCCTAATTAGCTGAGCTCTTACGCTTCATCATAAGACAGGTTATGAATGGGATGACAAAAAAGGAATTCTTTCATAGCCTAATTTTCAGATGAAAAAAAACTTGCATTTGATCACAGCTGTTGATTTTCCTGACAGTGCCACAGCCTGTGAATTGTTCCTCATTAATACAGCTATATGAAACTGGTTTTTTTCAGTTCACATCACATTTTGTGTGGCTTTCGCTTTTTCTGCAGCTTGATGTGGTACAGCTTTGTCCATGTTAGCAAATACTGAGGCCCAGTAGGAGTGGATTTGTAGAGTGAAATAGTTGGTGCCGAGGACCTGATACACAGGCTGCATTCATTCAAGGTTTTTACAGTAGGCTAGTTACACTCTTGTCCCAGCAGCTGAGCATCCGTAGCATCCTTTAGCATACGCTCTGGAATGCATCTTCTGGTTTTGTTTCATCCTAAGGGTATTGAGCTTGTGCCCTCTCACACTCCTCAATCATGTAGCTCAGCCTAGAGTAAGCAGGAATGCTTGGGGAGATTGTGTCAAATGGATGAAGGTATTCCCTCTCTGAATTAAAATGCTGATGTAAACTCAGTCATTGACTTCTTTGTCAGTTGGACCTCAAACTGCCTGTTTCCCTGCTTTTCCACATTGATTCACCAAAAGGAATGGAGATCGAATTTCTGGGACATATGTCATGATAGCTGTAGGGTTTCAGTTGATAATGTTACTGCTATTAGCATGCTGATTGAACTTTTTTCCCCATAAACTTCTGAATTTGTATACCTCCCAGTCTTTCATATTACTCACATCATGAAACAATTTTATAGGTACTCTTATCCAAAATCTCTTAACCTCACAGATGGCGCTAAAAACTGAACAGAAAATCCAGCATGTCGTTATGAAAAAAATAAATTAAAAAAAAAAAAACCACCCACAAATGTGTAGATCTGATTCATTAATCTTTGTTAGTGGCACTTAGACAATATTATTGAGCTACCATGGTAAAATATTAATGAGGACTGAGGTGTTGCTTAGATGGGTATTTTCACTGCAGTTAGGCTTTTTGGATGCTTCTCCTGACTTTATCATTGACTTGCTGTATAACAAGTAAACTCAATTTTCCTTAAATTATTAAATGTTTTACTTTAAAGACCCGAGGACTCCTGAAGACACGTAAATATTATGACAATTAATTTAGAGATAGTGGTATCTTAGTATCAGGGTACGTTACAGGAATGTTAGAAACGCTAAAAAAAAAGTTGAGACCTTCAAATGAAGGCTGAGAATAGCTAAAAACCCCCTGTTTATACTGGTAAAGTATTTTAGTATCTCAAGTACTAAAATTATATTCTCCCAAAGAACTATTTCAGTGTTTGACAATTTTTCAAACCTGATAAAACCCTGCTATCTTTTCTGTGCAAAAGCCAGTTTTCCTCCTGAACTCTTTTGTGTAATTATTTGCCCGTATCACTTTAAGTATTAGAAAAATGACATGTACAGTGTTTGATAATATTACTGAATATAGCTTTGAAGATGGCAAAAAATACCTTAAGATGTATTGCCCATTCAACATTACTTCTTCTGAAGTGTTTAGACACAAAAAGACATGATTCAAACTACAAAGATCCGCTTTACTACTTGTTTATAATATTAATCTCAAAAAGTCTTAACACGGATTCATATTTCCATATGAATACTTGGTAAGGTCTTCTCAGCAGTTAAAGTATTAAAGGTCCTCTACCTTAATTGGATATAAACTACTCCAGGGATCTTTTATTAAAGCTTATAAAGAGTTTGTCACCACAGTGTGTGTTGGGAGGACAGTGCAGCCTAGCAGACCCAACTGACGTGTGTCTGTCTGAGCCAGACTCAGAAACTTCAAGAGCTGCACTGTAACAGCTTTAATTTGTGATCGGTATCCAGGAGTGGTTGAACTCTCTTCCAACAGGCAAGTGCATTTTCAGTAACGCCTACAATAGTATTGCTGACCTCTACGACTTTCTTGCGAGCCATAAGAAGCAGGCATTTCATGTCAATTTCAGTTCTTGAAGTTCTAATATAACTTCAGCTTTTGTTTAAAAAATGGAAAAACTCCTGGGTTTCGTAGTTGCAAGTATAATTCGAGATATGAACTTTTAAAGCCTTCCAGTCTGAAGGTGCTATTTAAGAAAATGAGAAGAGCAGCCCTTTCTTCCCCTCCCCCAGCTGGTAAGGCCTCTTTTTTCCAATTCTGAGACACCTGAGGTTGTCAGACTGCTAATGCTTGTTGTTAAAATGGCCACTTAGGCAGAAATAAGACATATTATCATAGTTTAAGGGGCATTTTACAGGAACACCATTTTCTCTAGCATATTTTTCACTCAACTATACATTTTTATAGTCTTCAGCCCTACTGTCCAATTATCTAAAACTTCAATTTCTTATCTAAAATGGTACTTATTGTCTCTTTCAATATATTTCACTGTCTCTCTCTTTCAAAATCAGTTTGTAAAAGTCTTTACCTGTAGAAATGAAATATAATTTTAAGGTCAGCTGTAACAATCAATATTAACACGTTTCTTTAATCAATTCAGGTCTGTTTAAGACGTAAAATATTCTTCTAACTACTGCAGGTGTGCAAGAAACTAATACACTGCACAAATTTTCAAATGTGAAACATTATTCCATTTTCTTACATAATGCTAAAAGAATACATAAACTTTTCAAAATACAAGCAATTAACATCCATATTTAGCATTTTATCAACTTTAAACCCTCAGGAATAAATTACGTTAGTAATGTGAAGTTCAAATGATGCAAATTATGTCATATTAAAGTTCAAAACATTTGATTTGAGCATGTTCTCTAAATTTTGAAATATTCTTAATGCCATTTCATTGTTGCATTAGAAATAAAGTATTTACCCTCTCTTTCAACTGTGAAATAATAGTTAATCACTGCAAGTATTTTATATATCTGTAGTTTTAATCTTCATCAGCAGGGAAAAAAAAAAACCAGAATCCCAAGCCCTTTTCAGCTTTTTTTAAAAATCTTTTCATCAGTTGAAGTAGTAGTTAGTATAATCTTGGCAGTAAGCAGAATTTGTCCTACCAACATGTATCCTCATAGCTATGGGTGAATCTTGGAAAAACAATATTATGTAATTTGTTGTCAGAATCAACCAATCTGTGTGAATCACTATAGCTAATAATAATAATGTGGTACATTTTTTATAATACTGTGGACTACTTTTGTTGCCCTTCAAATAACTGAATTGTTATGTCCTACATTTTTGCATCTCTGTCATGGTTTAACCCCAGCTGGCAACTAAGCCCCACACAGCCACTTGCTCACTCTCCCCCAGTGGGATGGGAGAGTGAATTGGAAGAGTAGAAGGGAGGAAATTCATGGGTAGAGATAAAAACAGTTTCATAAGTAAAGCAAAAGTCACGCACCCAAGAAAAGTAAAACAAGGAATTCATTAACTCCTTCCCATCGGCAGGCAGGGGTTCAGCCATCTCCAGGAAAGCAGGGCTTCGTCACATGTGATGGTTACTTGAGAAGACAAACCGCCATCACTCTGAATGTCCCTCCCTTCCTTCTTCCCCCAGCTTTATGTGCTGAGCATGACGTCCTATGGTGTGGAATATCCCTTTGGTCAGTTGGGGTCAGCTGTCCCAGCCGTGTCCCCTCCCAGGTTTTTTGTGCACCCCCAGCCCACTCACTGGTGGGGTGGGGTGAGAGGCAGAAAAGGCCGTGACCCTGTGTAGGCACTGCTCAGCAGTAACTAAAGCACCCCTGTATTATCATCAACACTGTTTCCAGCACAAATCCAAAACATAACCCCATACTAGCTACTATGAGGAAAATTAACTCTACCTGAGCCAAAACCAGCACAATCTCCTAGCAACAAAATAAGTTTTAAAAAGTTTTATTTTTAGAAGTATTCTAGAATTGTTTTCACGATCATTGTATTTTCATGCTGTCTTACTGACAGTTCCCTGTGAGCAACTGAGAAAATTCTTCTGCATAAAATGCAGTGATCTACAGTGATTATTGCTATCTGTTACAATATATATTGAGGTATGTCTTACCTTGTTGGTGAAACATTGGCCTTGGGATCAGTATCATGACCCCAGTTTCTGTACTGGTATAATTGCATTGACCCCCTTTAGTTTATGATCATTATATCTGCTGTGTATGTGCAGTTTACATGGCCCATAGATTCTAAACATTGTGCCCCATGTGGTTATGATAAAAGATAATGCTTATGGTACAAGAACAGGGTAGACCATCTATAGATAACAAAATAGATGTTATATCAATGACCATTATAGCATTGCCTCCACAGAGCCCAGCCTGATCTGCATGCCAAGAAGTGGAGAATAGCCGTCATTCACAGCAATTGGCCCCTGGAGAGCAGCCTGACTGCATCCATGCTGCCTAACACGCTTTGCTTAGATCTTCTTTGAGTCCCAAGACATTGTTATTTTTCCTTCTTTATATGATTCAAAAAAACTGCTGCAGTTCAACCAAGTCATGACATGATGCAAAGGTTATATATTGTATTTCTTGAGAGGCATTGCATGATGGCACTGCCTGAAGGCAGCAAAGCAAACCTGCTTGAGGCAGCGCTGGGGGTCTGTTATAGTGCTCAGGGAGCAGTCTCATCCGTGCTGTTTGTAAGGAATTGTCCCGGTAGTGAATCTTCTTCAAAACTTCCCCTGATTCTGTGTCAGAAAGACCTAGCTGGCTCACTCTGAAAGAAGGCTCAGGATCCAAGCGGTGTGTGGAAAACCATAGTAGATCACAGATCTGGAACAAGCAAAGTAGCAAAGTCATTCTTTTAACTGCAACTCCATTGGTTAGACTGTCTTTTCTTTAAAACATATTTATTTTGGCTTTGGTATCATTGAAGTTATATTTATTTGTGTGTGTTTATATACAAATGTTTGTATAAAGAGATATTTAAGGATCTTTTGCTTTTAAACTATTGCTAAGATCTAATATGTAGAATTGTTGCAGAAGTAAGTCTTCAGTATAGAAAGCTCATGTGTCTTTCAGAATTCCCTTTAAAGGTGCGAATATTCATAACATGACTTCCAGTCATTCCTACGTGATTTTCTCACTCTGGTGAAGTGCTTCCATCCAGTCAACAACAGTCTCAGACTAGAGAGTGAGGAACTCCTTCACTTCAATTATTCTCCCAGACTCTTATCCAGCCTTGGTCCTACTCTCAGAAGACTCACTGTTGAAGTTACTAGACATTAGCTTTACTTCTGCTCTGGATTTATAGTAATGATTGTCAGTACAACATAGAAAGAGTATAATTGTCTTAAAAGATACTAACATGTAAAAGCAGAGTTAGGAGAGACAGTAAGAGGTATTCTTCCTCTCTTACCCTCCCCTCATCTCAAACACCAGCCAGTGCAAAGCATGCTCTTGTGTTATATGACATGTCCATGACTGCCCAGTCCTCTACATCCTTTGATGGTCCTCAGCATCATCATTATCCTCTTTTCCTTTTGTTAGAAAATATCTGGCAATCTCCCCTCTGCTCCTAAAGTGATGAATTATAATAAAATTTAAAGTGGAAGTGTTAATTATGTGCATTTGAATAAGGTCATTCTTTTCAGTATATTAATTTTCTTTATAAGGAACTTGCTAAATATTTTATATTTATTATTTCTGCACCTTCATCTAATTGCAGAATTATAGGAACTTCAGAGAACAATGATGATGATAATGAGATCAGTAAGAGATTATAAGGACTGAAGTTCTCATGTGGAGGAACAATGAAATATTCAGTGAAAATCACTACAATTTGAGGAAATGTGGGGAGAGAACATAGAAACCCTTAGCCCACTGCCCTTTTTCTCTAGGCAGACCACCCTCCCTCAGTTGATAGTTTTAAAATGAAGAGTAAAGAGCTATCTAAATTACAGATTGGTTTGAAAGAACAGTATTCAACTTGCTTTGTGCAGAGGATTGGACTAGATGACCTCCAGAGGTCCCTTCCAACCTAAACTATTATATGATTCTATGATTCTATTGAAATGCTAACTCCAAACAGCAAAAATTTGGATTCTTTAGTAAGTGCTTTTGTCAGTGTCTCTTCTTGAGGCTAGTTTCTACAGCTTTGTTCAGCTTGATAACACCTTTCATACTCCTTTTGTAATTGCATTAAACTTGCATGCCATTCTTGTGTAATACCTACATTAATCTGTATAGTGCCAAATAAGAATCCACGAGAAATCTATATTTATAAATTCCAATTTATTAAGCCCTTTTCCAGTGTTCCAATATTCAAGAATAGTCCTGTGTGAAATAACCTAAATCCACCACTGCGTTCCTTACTTTAAAAAGTACCTGACACCAAATTATTCTGCAAGAGCTTTGCTTCTATGTCAGGTAAAAAGAAGGAGTATGTGAGGGAGGCACCTTTTCCATCAACTTGTACAGAGCCCGCTCAGCCCTGGGAAAGCCTAGGATAATGGATAGTCCTTGTAGCCTGCCTGGAAGGTATAATATTTAAGAACGAATAAATACTGGACCTTGACACACAAGCATTTCAGCAGGAAACTTAGTAAAAAAAGTAGCTCACAACTCATGGTGCTATTTGATGGTCTGTAGTAGCATCAAAGAACTATTGAGAATCTGTAGAGTGCTTAGTAAAGTAGCGCTGTAAGATAGCGATGGATTTGTCTTCCACTTTCGATCATGGCCATATATATATCGCTTTTTTTTTCATCTTTGCCGATTCCTGGATTATTCAAATATGAAATTACGAGCAACTCTCAGAATGTTCATTACTCATTTGTTTTATTTTTACATAAATTTGATAGAACTATTTGTGGACTTAGTAATATTTAAGCAATATGTAGTGATGAGGTGCTTAAATAAAATCCAATTTAGTGTTCATTAATTATGAGAGACTTAGTCCATATTTGTTGTGAATTGATGCAGGTTGAATTGACCTTAGTGATGGTATATTGATTTATACTAGCTAGAAGTTTAACCTGGGATTATCTGTGTGTTTTGGTATAATTGTTTATGTGCATTATTTAAATTTATTTAAATTGAATGGTTACTGTGTATTTTATGACTGGGTACAAAATTGTAGAATCACGGAATCATGGAATTGAGTTTGGAAGGGACCTCTGGAGATCGTCTAGTTCAACCCCCTACTCGAAGCAAGGTCATCTACAGAAGGTTGCTCAAGGCTGTGTTTTGGATGGGTTTTGGATGTCTCCGAGGATGAAGGCTCTGCAAATTCTCTGGCTATATCCTTGCACTGGGGAGCCCAGACCTGGACACGGAACTCCAGATGTTTTTCAACAGTCATGACTAGAGGGGAAGAATCCTAAGGAGAGATCCATGCATTTCTGCTGCTGTCACAGAGAGGGCTCTTCCTCCTTGCCTTCTTGGCTAGTCCTTCCCAAAAAGCCTGTATTCATTCATTACCTGATTGAAAAAGATGTGAAGTTATGCAGGGAGAAAATTAGAAGAACCAAAGCCCACCTAGGACTTAATCTGGCTACTGCTGTAACAGACAATAAAAAATCTTTCTAAAAATACATTACCAATAAAAGGAGGGCTAAGGAGAATCACCATTCCTTATTGGATGTGGGGGGAAACATAATGACACAGGATGAGGAAAAGGCTGAGGTACTTAATGCCTTCTTTGCCTCAGTCTTTAATAGTAAGACCAGTTGTTCTCCAGGTACCCAGCCCCCTGAGCTGGAAGACAGGGGTGGAGAGCAGAATGAAGCCCCCATAATCCAAGGGGAAATGGTTAGTGACCTGCTAGACCACTTAGACACACACAAGTCTGTGGGGCTGGATGGATCCGCCTGAGGGTACTGAGCTAGCTGGTGGAAGTGCTCACCAAGCCACTTTCAATCCTTTATCAGCAGTCCTGGCTAATTGGGGAGGTCCTTGTTGACTGGAGGTTAGCAAATGTGATGCCCATCTACAAGAAGGGCTGGAAGGAGGATCCAGACCATTAGAGGCCTGTCAGCCTGACCTCGGTACTGGAGAAGGTTATGGAACAGATCATCCTGACTGGCCATCACATGGCATGACAACCAGGCAATCAGGCCCAGTCATCATGGGTTTACGAAAGGCAGGTCCTACTTGACTAACCTGACCTCCTATCATAAGGGGACCCGCTCAGTGGATGAGGTAAAGGCTGCGGGTGTTGTCTACCTAGACTTTAGTAAAGCCTTCGACACTCTTCACCACAGCATTCTTGTGGAGAAACTGGATGCTCATGGCTTGGATGGGTGTACTCTCTCTTTGCTGGGTAAAAAACCGGCTGGATGGTTGGACCCAAAGAGTTACGACAAACAGAGTTAAATCCAGAGAGCTGTGGTGAATGGAATTAAATCCAGTTGGCAGCCAGTCACAAGCGGTGTTCCCCAGGGTTCAGTATTGGGGACAGTCTTTTAATATCTTTATCAATGGTTGGGGTGAAGGGACTGAGTGTACCCTCAATAAGTTTGCAGGTGACACCAAATTGGGCGGGAGTTTTGATCTACTCGAGGGTACGAAGGCTCTGCAGAAGGATCTGGATAGCCTGGATCGATGGGCCGAGGTCAGTTGTATGAGATTCAACAAGGCCAAGTGCCGGGTCCTGCGCTTGGTTCACAACAACCCCATGCCACACTATAGGCTTGGGGAAGAGTAGCTGGAAAGCTGCCCAGCGAAGGACCTGGTAGTGCTGGTTGACAGCCGGCTGAGTATGAGCCAGCAGCGTGCCCAGGGCAACAGCATCCTGGCTTGTATCAGCAACAGTGTGGCCAGCAGAACTAGGGAAGTGATCATGCCCCTGTCCTCAGCACTGGTGAGGCCACACCTTGAATCCTGTGTTATTTGTTGGGCCCCTCAAAACAAGAAGGACACTGAAGTGCTGGAGTGTGTCCAGAGGATGGCAATGAAGCTGGTGAAGGGTTTAGAGCACAAGTCTTACAAGGAGTGGCTGAGGGAATTGGGGTTTTTTAGCCTGGAGAAAAGGAGGCCGAGAGGAAACCTTATCGCTCTCTACAACTACCTGACAGAAGGTTGTAGTGAGGTGGGTGTTGGTCTCTTCTCCCAAGTTACTAGTGATAGGACAAGAGGAAATGGCCTCAGATGGCACCCTTTATTGGTTTAGATTGGATGTTAGGAAAAATTTCTTCACCCAAAGGGTTTTCAAGCACGGGGACACCCTGCTCAGAGAAGTGGTTGGGTGACCATCCCTGAAGGTATTTAAAAGTTCTGTAGATGCAGTGCTTAGGGACAGGGTTTAGTGGTGGACTTGGCAGTGTTAGGTTTATGTTTGGACTTGATGATCTGAAAGGCCTTTTAAGACCTAAACATTTCTATTGTTGTGTGATTCTGTGCTGCTGACAGGTATCTCCTGTCCACATCACTCCACATCCGTTGCTTGCCAGCCCATAGAATCATAGAATCATAGAATCATAGAATCATTAAGCTTGGAAAAGACTCTAGGATCATCAGTTCCAACCTGTTACCCAATGCTACCATGCTTCCTAAACCAGGCCCTGAAGTGCCACGTCTACGTGTCTTTTAAATACCTCCAGGGATGAAAACTCTACCGCCTCTCTGGGCAGCCTGTTCCAATACCTGACCACTCCTTTAGTGAAGAAATTTTTCCTAATATCCAATCCTCTACTTTCTCATTTGTTGGTGGGTTTTCACTTCCCTCCTTCTTACTCAGAATTAATTCCTCACCAGTTTTGCCTCAGCCTATTGGAAAAGACACATTTGCTCTGTGTGGTCAGATGGATTCTGTCTCTTGTTAGCAGTCCTCCATTCTCAGAGAGGGTCCTATGGATGTAAAATCAAGATATCTCTTGTCAATTCCAGTTGTGCAACCAATTTTTGACCCAGGGGATCCATCCACTCCTCCTCGGCTTCTTCCTCCTTACTGTCAGGGTTGAGGAGAGAGCCACCTGGGCCCATTTCTCTCTATTTTTTAAATTTAATATGAGTATTTAATAAAGAGCAATTTGCCCGTACGATGCCAACTTGTATTTCCATCTGACAAGTAAGTAGCTGCTGTAAGCATGTTACAAATTTCCATGTAAAACTAACTTGTAGTTAGATCTATGCAGTAAAAAAAGGGTTCCTTTTTTTTTTTTTCTTCTTTAATAATAGGACTTTGCTTCATAGAGGGACATAGATTCTTTTGTCGGGGAGGAACACTTCAAGCAATAATTGTTTTCTCCTGGGCAAAACTTTCTTATGAATCTTTAATCAATTTCCTTGTTAGAGCAGCTTTGTACGTAGAGGATTCTAATGAAGGTAAACACTGCTTTTGGTAAGCATCTAAGAACTTTAGCTGAGAAGCAAAGTATTAACATCAAAATTCTTGAGAGGTGTTTTGTGTGTTGCACATACCGCCCGACTTCTGATTTAAAGACCATTTTGTTTTCTGTGTGGTTGCATGTACACAATACCTAAGGAAGGGAATTAATGGACAAACCCAGGACTCTTCAGTATTTGATTATGAAGGAGAAAGATGCCCTGGTATACAGTCAGGGAGAGCAATGATGCAGCAACATACTGATGTTTTCTTCCAGCCAAGAACAAGTAGTATGTTCCTTTTTATTTTTCCTCCTGCCATTATTTCAGGTGCTGAGGCCTGGATTTGGAAAGATGTTGAGCCTTGTCCTTTTTTTAAGCCTGAAATTCAGATATGTAATAATGCTGTTGTCTGAGTGTAAACTGTGATTCTGGAGCAAAATTGCTTTACTTTTGAAAGATTCTCTATCAGTTATTGCTGCTGGTTGGCCATGGTCTCTAGTATGTTTATAATTCAATGACACTGGGATCTCAAACTCTAAGGTATTCTTAGTAGGTATATGTAGTATCTTTGACTTCTGCCATACACAAACCAAGTCCGGCTCTGTTTCACTTTATTTGAACTGTGGTGAGACCTGAGATAAACTGGGGAGTCAGGAAGTGCTGGTGCTGTATGCCCATATAGGTGATGCAGTAGAATAAGTAGAGTTTGGAGAACTCATTGAAAAACAAGGTCAGTAGCTGCTTTGAAAATAAGTATCATTCTTGGGTTGCAAATGAAATGTGAATATCAGGCAAGATTGATCTTTCTATAATGGTTGTGTTTTGTTGGTGCTATCTCTTCTCAACTGATAGATTCCCACCCCCCATACTCTCAGTGACATTTTAGTGGAGACTTAGGAAAAGATTCTTATCCTGTTGATGTTAAATTGTATCATTCCTTGATAATTTTTAAAGTTGGAGGCTTTCCTTCTTTTGAGCAGTCTATGCCTGAAAGAAAAAAAGAAATGCCATTCAAAATGCATATATATATATGTGTGTGTGTACATACGTATAAAGGAATAAATGGGAATGGAACAGGAAAAATGTGAAAGCGTATTATTTATTTACTTCTCTCCGTCTGTGGCTTGTCTACTGTCAGGATAAATCCCCATTCCTGTGGTGATGTTGCTTACAGCTGGAACCTTCTAGAAAACTTTGATTAACAGGGCACTGATAGAATTTTCCTTGAGTCATGGCACATACTGAGTGAAGATATAAAAGAAGGTATCAATCCTGTGTGCCCTCGGAGCAGTTAGCACAGTTCCAAGGCAGAACTAATTTGTGCTGTCAACTTACTGGCTATTTTCTCTCTTACAGATAGGACTATTTGCTTGTAACTAGTTGAGGAGTGAATTTGGTAGTATTTGGAAACTCTGCTGTAATCTGTTCCTTTAAAGTGGCTTTACAGAACTTCTGAAGTGGATGCTGAGTCTAAATTTACTCCAAATCCCTCTTTAAAGTCACGATGCCGTAGGATTTAGAAGTCTGATTCGGGGGGAAGATCTCCAGTCCAAGAAAACTCAGAGTTTGGGAGCAAAGGGAGCCTTAGATTTGTTTCTGTAGCATGTTCTTCTTTGTGGGAGAAGAAGAGGCTGATGAGGGAGGAGATGGCATTTTCCTTGAAATGCTATTTCTGTTCTAATAGCTTGAGAAGTGGAATATATTAACAAAGGGATATTTATTTAAATAAAGATGTACCATTTCATTCTATCATCTTTTATTTCATAATGTTGGGTTTATTCCACACCCTGCCTTTATGGTACCAAACCGAATGCCAATGTGATTAGTGTTGTGTTACATACTTTAATATATGTGCTGCTCATACTCATTGAGAGCTGCTTCATACTTAGCAGGGAAGATGATCCTTGATTTAGAACAAAGCAACCACTCTGACAGGGTAGTGTAGTTAATGGGAGCATTTGACCATATGTGAAGGTAACAAAAGTCATTCCATTCACTGTTGCCATGTGGTAAGAAGGTTATGAGAAAGTCTTTGTAATGAGAAACCCAATTTATTTTAACTCCTACTGTGACCCTTCACACAGGCATTGTCCAAGCTAGTTGCCTTTTATAGCACCATTAGCAGTAATCAAGCATGAGCTGGCCTAAGGTTGCTTTATTAAAGTCTGTTGATCTGTACATGTGCAGGAGGTTTTATAAATCTTGAACAGGGTGTATTTAGAACTATAGAGATTCTGACTTAATGACAGCAAGACATACATGCACGATGTACATACAGGTAACTTTTGTGGATATTACTTATTTAATCACATTTCTAAAATATAACTATATGATACTCTTGGAGCACATCCACTACATTAAAAATTGAAGACCAAGGTAGAAGAATATCTTGAAATGCATGCACCTTCTCTGGATCTGTGGCACAGGCAGAAAATCTGATTGTGTCTGGAGGAGTGAAGCTAAGGCCATGTTTCAAACTGCAAACCCCTTACCAGAAACTCTAATTTTTATCTCCCTTGCTTTGAGATAAACCCAATACAGGTGGCTAACGTTGCAGATGTTCAGTGTGGCTCAGGCAGTGTATCTGAAAATACTAACATTGGGCAACAGATTAAGAGGAGCCACTGGCTGTTTTTTTGGTTGCAGTATCACACCTAGGTCCTGTGCTTAAATTGGCCAGTTACTTCCTTAGCTTTTTTCTTTTTTCCCCAACATATTTCATGCTATGTATTTCTGACTACAGGTGTTTAGTTAGCACAGTTGTTAAGACCGAAAGCTATGGGAAGGAACACTACATGGATTTGTGTAAATAAAGTGAACCATCTTATAGTGTTTGTTATTACTGAAAAGGTGAATATAGCTAGCAGTGTCACATCCGAAGTAGCTTCATTTTCAGCCTCTACCATGAAACTGCTTTGCATGTCCTTTTAGGCAGGTGACAGTCTGATTCAGTAGGACTATGGCTTGAGGAGCCGCGGATGCTGTGGCTTAAGTCTGAAAGGCAATGGCAAGCTTATCTGGCAGAAATGTCCACAGTGCTCTCCTGTTCTGTACTCAGCCCTTGCTCCAGGGAGTGTCAGTCACTTTCCTTTCATGATAGGTATCAGTCTGGCACCTGTTGATTTGAAAGGAAAACCAAGTCAAAGAACTGCAGTATCTTCTTTTGATTTATTTGACAATGGTACGCTAGGTAAAATTCTTTACAAGAAAAACCAATAATATATCATTGAGTCCAACGCTTCTCCTTTAAGCTAAACATCTTCATTACCATTCATGGGACTTCTATATGATTGCTTGTGTAGGGTTTGCACATGATGCATTGTCTAGTTTGGAAAAAAATGTTCAGCAGGTGTGATGATTTTATACATTGAAAATGAATATTTGAGACTCAAGGGAAGCTATTCACGACTTCGGAGAGGTGGGAAGACAGTAGAAACTTCCTTTAAAATAGTTCATGTCCCTTTCCTCTTTTAAAGCACCTTTATAAGAAGTATCTCAACATTTTCTAGCGTGATCCATCACAAGCTGACTTGTCTGTCTAGGGTTTTCCCAAACGTCTTCCTGGTGAGATAAAAGATGTGCATGAATGTGCAGAATGATTTGGCTGTTTTGTCTGAACGATGACAATTTGCAGAAAGCTGAATTTGCCACATTCCTAGCTTTCCTTTGTAGCTGAATTGGTTGTTTGGTGTTGCTCCTTATACTTTCTCAGGGTACTTAGGTACTTTACATTCATGGAGCAAAAAAGCTGGATTTTATCCTCCATGTTGACCTATTCAGAAACTTAGTATGCATGGGTATTTTAAAAAAATATATAGGAAAAAAAGAATTATTTCTTAGAGATGCAGCGTCAGGATTAATTAATCCACTATCAGCACTATAACCCCAAGCTTCGGAGTGTGGGTGTCATTATCCCAAAAACTGGTATCAGTGTACTTGTAACAGCATGATTTCAGAAACATGTAGTGTTGACTCTTACTTCGCTACCTGTAGGTTTTACAGGTATCATTGACAGGAGCAGTATGTATCCAATGCATGTTGCGTTACAGGATGTTGCTACTGGAGAATAACCATGTTTGAGAGTTTGTTTTTTGAAAGATTCATTTTTACACGCACAGATTGATGTCAGTGGTGCACACCATGATGTTACAGGAAAAAAAAAAAAAACTCCTACTTAAAGTAAGTGATTATATGCTCTTTGCAATATACACACATATAGCAAGTATAGAACACGTAAGCCAGGGGAATTATCTCTGTTTTTCAAGTAGGCATGTAAAGAACTCTCTTCAGAATAGTTGTACAAGATATGTGATGTAAGGAACAGAAATGAAATGTAATCGTTATCCAAATACAGTGAATAAAGATAAGAGTTCTCCACAATTTATCTACCAAATGTGTGTGTCTCTCTAACACAGTGACTCTAATACCACAGTAGTTAATATTAAAAGTCTGTCCACATATTTTGTGCAAAACCTCTGTGGTGAGGCATTCATTGCATTGAAGAGCTGACACAATGGAATGCTTTTTGTGCTGGCTCTGGACAAATTGTAGTCCATTTTATCAGTTCCAAGGTCAGGAGTACTATCATGGCTCTTAAACCGTAGTGTAGTAAAGCGGGCTCTATTGAACGTTTGAGGAACAGCTGTAAGTTTGCCTGATTACTCCAGCCAGGTATCTCCAGCAGCAGAGTTCTTTGTCTGAACCCATTTCTCTTGTTTATAATTCTCATTTTTGCTGTAATTTGATTTCAGAATTGACTTTGCAGTATACATGGAGTTGTAGAGCTCAGACGTATTTTCAAGGCACACAGTAGCCATTGTTAATATGTCAGTGTAGAAATGCTTTAACTGCTGATTTCAGCTCTAGTACTAGTTTAAGCACAAGCCAAAGGGCACTGTTATTAAACACCTTTTACTACCATAATCTGTGTTTCTTGCCCTATCATTCTTGTAGACCAATTATTTTTTCTAAATTAGAAAACGTAACGCCCTTTTACACAAAGCTTGAACTATATATGCATGGACTGATACCTCCCTTTCCTTCTCCAACTTCTCTAGTCAACACTAGCCTTTCCTCCCTTTTTCAAAAAAAATCAAAAGATGAGAAACATTATCTTTATGCCCTGAATGCTTGCACTGGTGTGGGAATATTCATTTTCCTGTGAATAAAAATAATCAGATTATTTTGCAATCTTGGCCTCTGTGAAATGCAGAATAATAATTTAAACACATTAAGATTCTACTTTTTTTCCTCATGAAAACATGGAAACAGTGGTACTCTCCAGAATGCTCTCCTTTTCTCATAGCCTACTGTCTAAAGCTCCTGATATCCCCTTTTATGCCTAAGGAAACTTCCTTGCCAGTTTTACTCTTTCTCCTCTCCCCTTTTGTATAGCAGTTCATCAGCATTACTTTTTGATTACCAAAGTGGGTCATTTTAATAACATCCCTCTGCCCCCAACCTTTACCTTTAATTTTTCAGTTCACCCTATCGAGTTCATGACCACCTGCAGCCAGCTCATTGATTCATTGGTGTGACTTTTGCTCTTTGGGAGCAGGGAAAGAAATACAGCTGGCTTTCTCTTATCTGCCCAGGGGCACCACCACACATAGGCATCAAAGAACGTAGAGCTTCTGCAGAGTAAAAGGGTGGTGAAAAAACAAATAAAGGTAATATCTCTTTGTAAGATTAGCTCTGTGTGTGTTTAGCTGATATGATGTGTTTTATTGACTTACTGTCTTAGTGTGACTTCTAAAACTTGCTTTATTATTAAGTAGTCATAGATAATGTCGAAATGGGTACTGCTTGGTAATTGTGGTAACCCTGTTTTTAACCTTGTTCTTTTAACTCTTTAGGAACACTGGTGTTGTCTACCTTTCTGTAATGAGATAAGCTGTTAAAACATTTTTTCCTTTCCTTTTCAGGGAGTAGTATGTGGGAGGCTGTGGATTATTTGCTTCCGACATAGCAACAGCACTGGGTTGGGAATCTGCACTCTTGAGAGAATGCTGGGAATCTGCAGAGGGCGACGGAAATTCCTGGCTGCCTCTCTGACCGTCCTTTTCGTCCCAGCCATTACGTGGATTTATCTGTTTGCTGGGAGTTTTGAAGGTAGGAGGGGAATATGATTGGGGGTGGGGTGTTGAATGATTTCTATCAGGGCAGACAAATGCAGATAAATCCTCATTGATTTTATTTAAATAAATCTGGTTTGGCTTGCATAGAAATAGTTCCCAAGTTGCAGATTTCAACCACAGGCCTCCCTTACCATGTGCTCACTGCTGAGGACGAGGTAATTGCTGGCCCCAGTTATTTGATTTTCCTCTCGTCTTTGAACTTTTAAAAAGTGCCACAAAAAAACCCACCCTACTCATTTATTATCCATGTTTTCTAATTTTTAAAAGTTGATCTATTCTACACTCCTTAAGATTTTACTTTTAGTTAAAATTAATGTCTTATTTCAGATCTGCCCTTAATATTATTTAAAAGTGTTTTAAAAGGCATCTGTATGTGTTCCGGGCATGTGGATGACATGGGCCACTGACTCTGATTTTGGGACATGAAGCAGGAAGTGTATCTAGCTACCGGAGCATGGAGGGCCTACAGTACAAGTCAGAGAAATGTGTATCAGGCATGGTTCTTTGCATAGTGGGCTCTGCTAGGTAATGATCACTCAGCAGCAGGCTTTCTCTTGTCCTGTGGTCCAGTGAGCAGCAGCACACTGGACCAGAGAACACATAGTGGTACCTAGTTTGTGGAATGTCAGGCAGTGGTGGGACTCTCTTCTATGGGGCATAAATGTAGCAGCAAAGAATTCTGTGAAATGCTTTATGGGCTCCTGATTTAGTTATATAAATGCCTCCATGGCCCAAACCTGCAAACACATGAGGGTCTTTTCTTGCTTTTGTGTGAAGATTATTAGTTCTGGCCACTGCCTCTATGCTTATTGTGCTAGAAAGCTGAACACAGAAAATCAATGGATTCCTATATAAAATCTCTTTATATAAAATCAGTTTGAATCCATAACCCTCTGTGTAGTGGTGGGTTGTTATAGCTGGAATATCTTCCTGTCCTCTTCTTTCTTCAGGTGGAGATCCTCAAGTTTGTAGGTACATTGACTTGCAGCTATATAACTAGCACTTTTTGTAATCAGGTTTGGATTAATCACTACTTTGCCTTTTAAACTGTCTCTCTGATGAACTTTTTTTCTGGCCTTAAAGGAGTTCAGCAGTGGTACTTCAGTTAGGTGAGGTTAGAAGATGCTGGATCTCTTTTTTTTTTTAAAAAAATTTTTTTTTTTGGTATGTTTGAGATAGAGCATTTTATATTTGGCCATAGGTGTGTTATTTTGGCAAGAGTAAAAAAAGCTGTTCGGCCTTTGTAGTTATCTTAGCACAAGGAAAGGTATTTCAGCCTTTTAAAAACAGTTGAAACACTAGTTTACAGTCTGATAATTTTAAAAAGGCATTGTTTGAAATGTCAGGCTTCTTTCATGTAACCTTGGCTGATGAATTTGTGCTGTGTTTCAAAACAAAGTTGGATTCCAAGTTAAATTACAGGTAAGAACATGTAAAGATTTTTGGTGTGTATTACATACATTTTTGAATTAGTTACATGCCAAGTACAAATATTTGCTTATGCGAATTTATTTGGTTACTTAAAATTCTGCTTTAATGGGCAGTAACTCTATGAGCTCATTCTAGAATGAAACACTTCTGGGATTCATGTTGATTCGGAAATATAAGGGGTACTGACTGCATACTTGAAAACTAATGATCTGGCAGGCAGAACAGTACTGATTTTGTTTGATTTTTAAAAGCTGAGCAAATGCAGGCCTCACCTTTTTGCTTTCAGAATAATATTATACTGCCTTGTCATAATGACTATTTTAATTGTGTCCACAGTTGATAATGGCATGCTGCTTTAAATTTTTGTTTGTGTAGAATCCTTTGTTTTTACAGTGAGCTCAATACGGATCTTGAAATTTGCTGCTACATAGTATTTGAAGTGATTTAAAGCTCTCAGTGTGAATTAATCTTAAATGCAAACCAGGGAGCAAAGCCTATTACCTATTAAGAAGCCTTGCACTGGAAAACGACTGGAAATTATATAAAGTTAGTCACTCTTTCTGTTATTTTTCTGTATCTGTTTTCTTTTTCTTTTCATTTTTGGATGGGGTGTGATTTAATCTTTTTTCCTTAAAAACTAATGTCAGTTAAAATATTTATTTAACCAAACAATAGCTAGCTTTTTCCTTAATTTGTAGGTATTACAGGCAGAGAGCTAAAGACATTTTGTCATTTTATCTGACTTCTTGTTTTGTACTCCACTATGGTTCACACAATTAACTTATGTTTTAAGCTCCCTGTGTACGCTTGAGTAAAATATGTCCCACAACAGCATTGTGCCTTGATTTGAAATCAGCAGCAGTGAAGAGTCCTGTCTGTCTTCCAGCACTAGTTTTTTTTTTTTTGTTAATCACAGGGAGTGCTAGAAGTTTTCTTTTCAGTTCATCTCATTTTAGATTCAAATAAATGGTTCTTGTTATACTTTTCTTCACTGAGTTAAAAAAATTGTCAGTACCTGGTATCTTCATAGACTCAATTATTCAGGGTAGAAGGGACCTCAGGAGTTCTCTGATTAAACTCCTGCTCAGATCAGGGTGGGCTTTGGGGTCAGGCAAGATTTCTTAGGCCTTTATCAGTCATGTCTTGAAAACTTCCAAGGGTAGGCTCCACATGGCCTCACGGGGCAATTTGTGCCACTGCTTGACTCTTCTCAGGTAGAAGAGTTTCTCCTTATATCTAGTTTGAACCTCCCTTTCTTCAATTTATGTCTGATGTCATTCATCCCCTCAGAATGTATTGCTGTGAAGCGCCTGGCTCCATCTTCTTGCAACTTGCTTGTAGGTACCGGGGGGCTCCTGGTAAGTCCCACAGAGCCTTCTCTTCTCCAGGCTGAACAAGCCCAGGGCAAGCACTTCAGCCCCATATAGAACTTGATAGCCCTACACTGAACTTCATCGATGGCTTTCTTATATTTGGGACCCCAAACTGGATACAGTGTTCCAGATGTGGTCTAATAAGTGCCAAGTAAACAGGAATGGTCGCTTGCCACAGTCTGTTTGCTATGTTCCTGTTGATACAGCCCAGAGTGCCATGAGCCTTCATCGCTGTCCAGGCATGCTGCTGGCTCATGTTTATTGTTGTGTCCACTAGGACTACAGGTCCTTCCCAGCAGGACTAGTCCACGGACTGTGCCATTATGAGAGGGTTAGTTCTTCCCAGGTACAGGGCTTTGCTTTGTTCATTCCTCCAGCCTGTCTAGGCTCCCCTGGGTGGCATCCTTGCCTGTGAGTGTATTGACTGCAACCCCCAGGCTTGGTGTAATTTGCAATCTTGATGATTTCTGATTTCTCCTTTGAGTCATTGACAAAAATATTGAAAAGGACTGGTCGCAGAATAGTTGCTGAGGAACTCCGCGTGTTCCACTTCGAGCCCAACATTCCAGCTAGTTTTTCACCCATCCAGTAGTCCACCCATATAGACTGTAAAGTATCAACTTGAATACAAGGATACTGTGGAAGACCATATTGAAAGCTGTGCTAAATTCAAGGGAGATTGCATCTACTGGTCATCTTTTATTCACGGATCCAGTCATTTCATCACACAAGGCAGTCAGGTTGGTCAAGCATGATTTACCCTTGCTGAATCCATGCTAGTTATTCCCCTGTCAGGCCCGGATATGTTTCCCTTTGAAGGTACTTACATAAAGTAGTCAAATAACTTCTCAGTTTTTTTTTTTCACTAAGCTAAAAAAGTTGAGCTAGCTGAATTGTCAGAGCAGAAATTGTTGTGCTCTTTTTTTTTTAAATTCTTTTGCAGTTTTGTGTTTGTTTATATGTTTCAGGGCTCCAGAACCACGTATCTCTTTTGGTACTTATATCTGCAGTGCTGTGTCCTAAAATTATGTGTTCTTGATGTAATTCGGAATTACATTACTCATCCAGGTGTTCATATCTAAGAACTTATTTATTTGCCACAGCATGGCAGTGGCAAATTACATTTACAAATTACATTTAGAAACCCTTTATAAGGTCTTTGTTAGTGAATCTGTGATATAAAATGCACCCTAATGTAATCAGTTCCCATGTTCTGCTTTTGAAATAGTTTGCAATTCTATAGGACAGAATTTTGTTTCATTTTGGGTTTTGTTTCTCTTGTCAGAAAGTACTTTGCAGCCTGCTACTTCACAGCTGTCACTCAGACACTGCCAGTAAGACCCTTCCGTTGGAATATTCATTGGAGGTGGCATTACTCAAGCTGTGACAGCAACAGCTACTAAAAGCCTCATTAATCATGTATAAATGTCTATTAAGGTTATGAACTGGAATATTAAAGAGGATTTTGAATATTGTATAGCCTTTGAACGTACCCGGTTACTGTTGTTGTTTTTAATAATGCACAAGGACAGCATAATTTCAGTTATCAGTTACTTTGAATGAAAAAGCTAATTGTTCCAACATTCTTAAATTACATTCAAAAGGTAAGGTAATAGAGTAGGAAGGTGGAATGCATTTAAAACAGGGAAGAGGGAAATAATCAAATAGTATATGATGAATTTTCATTAGAAAGCAAATAGCAATTTCACTAACCAACAGTAGCTCCAGAAATAGCGTCATTTTCCAAGCTATATGCAGCAGTTTCTTATCCCCCTTACGGAATCACAGAATCACAGAATGGCAGGGGTTGGAAGGGACCTCTGGAGATCACCTTGTCCAACCCCCTGCTTGAGCAGGGACACCTAGAGCAGGGGGCACAGGAACGCATCCAGGCAGGAAGGTCATGTAAAATGGAGGCTTGGAACTGTAATTTGACACACACTCTCTAGATTACCGATTCTTCAAAAATGTGTCCACTATGGCTATGTGGCCTCAGCAGATTCACAGTCACCTCTGTTTTGACAGTATGAAAATACACTTGAGTTACCCATTACTGCACGGTGAATCCACTTGAGGTTGAAAGCCACAAAGTATATGTGCAGGGCTCCTGTGTAGAACATATTTCATAGGAAAGGAAGAGTCAGTAATGTAACCTTAAGATGAAAACTGTAGAAGTTGTGTGAGATCATGTAGGGAGTCAGTGAGAGAGCGAGAAGTTGACTCTGTTTTTAGTTAACTGCCAGGGTACATTTTAAAACCAGACCCTCCCTTCTTTTCTGGGACTTGCTTTCCTCAACTGTCCTCTTTTCACTCCAGTGTTGGGCGACTATCATTTTCTGGCAGTACGTTTTAGTCCAAGTAATCTGTAGAGACATGATTGAAGCGAGTTGGGCAAACACCTCATAAAATACAATAAAGTGAAATGAAGGAAGGCTGCAAATATTCATCTCAGTATTTAAATGGATTCACTTTGATGCTGTTCACACTCTTTTTGTGTATGCTTTCCATAAATATTCTAGTGAATATGTTAATTGGGAAGACTGTCTACAGAAACAATGAATATCCAGTTTTAATATTCATGAGAAGCAGATTTTGAAATCATATTTGTGAATACTTGAATCAGAAAACTGATTCTGGGAGTTCAGCTTTATCCAGTTAAGTGCCAAAAGTTTATCACATGATCCATGTGCGTGATGAAGAGTGCCTGAATTTTTAATGCTTGCAATGAGTTGCTCAGAGGAAGAGGCAAACAAATAATTAATTGCTAAAATATATATCAGACACTTGCAACTGATGAACAAACATCAGAAAATAATCCTTTCACAGACAATGTAATCAGAAAGGGGCAAAATCTGAAATTGCTTTTTTCATTACAATTCGTTCAGTTTGCCTGAATTTTATCTGCTGTGTGTCTCAACAGGATTAAACAAGAAAACTTAATCCAGTGTCCATTTAAAGTAGAAGTTTCAACCTCTGTATAGATGCTGTCTTTTTAATAACGTTCTGAGAAAAGAGGTCCTGAAAGAGCGCCCCTGCATGTAAGGATGTTACTGTGATGGGTGCCTGAACAGGTTTACAGGAGATGTGTTTTAGTTAAGATTGGCTTCATAGCAACCCCTTCATAAAAGCCGCTTCTGTGTACATTTCCATTCTAGAGTAAATGGTGGTGGATTACTCCCCTCTTGTTTTTTCAGGAAATAGGCTGAGAACTGTCACTTAAGTGCCTCTATCTCAGCTGCAATCAAGATGCTTTCTCAAGTATGTCCGCAGTTTTTACTTGGGGACGCTACAAGAATAAAATCAGCCATGATAGTAAAGACCTCAGACTTATGACAAGTTTTGTTGCTTTATCCTGGAAAACTTGTCTTTCTGTGAAACCCTTGTGGTTTGGATACACAGAGTACTGATGGAGTTTGGTTCAAGTGTGTTGTTGACCAGAAGGTCCCGGCAGTGGAAGCCGAGTCTGGTTCTCTACTCATCATCTTTAGGTTGCAAGTCAGTATCCCCACAATTAGATTTTGTTTTACAGAGGTGAGAACCCTTATCTGTCCATCATCTAAGAAAATAAAATTAACAAATGAACATGAAAAAATAGAAGAGTTTTACTCCCCATTAGTAAAGAAACAGTCTGCTTGTGAGCAGTGACTAGAAATTTGAAGTAGTTTCTGTGGCAAAATGAGAATCACCTTAGATAAAGAATGTAAGCCAAAATACAACATGGTCATGAGAAGCTTTTGAGGGTCAAACTGCGGAGTTAGTGTGGACCATGGCTTTTTTTTTTTTTTTATTCTCAAGCACTCTTTCAATTAGATTAAATACGATCCTGCAGTACAATTTTATCCTTAACTAATAAGGTCCACTGAATAGCTCAACACCTCAATACTGAGGTCAGTGCTGTTTCTTCTTCAGTTTGCCAGAGGTCACGTCCTTAAAACAATATATTACCGTCTCAGGAAATGCTATGAATCTTGCAACAGCCCCCTCTTTTGTCAGTGTGTTGTGCCAAATGAAAGCAAGTACGTATTGCTCTTTGAATTCCAGTACAGGACACACATGTTCTATTTTGACACTCATTTTTTTAAGTACATGCTTATTCTTTCATAAAAGTATAGTAGGCTGTAGGCTTACCTTTCCTCTCTATACATCTCTTTATTGGATGGAATTTTTGGTGTTTCTAAACATACGTCTACCAGTTTTGTCTTGGCTTTCCTTTTCTAGTCAGCTTTTAGTTTGTAATTTCTGGTGGAAACATAAAAATCAGAATGAAAGGAATTCTTCGAGCAGGAATAAGTTGCCAGCTTCTTCGGAGCAGCAGCTTACCCTCAGTATAATCTGTGGGATTTCTCAAGGTTTTTGTTTCATCTTTGCGTTCCTCATTCTTTGAACAAACTTTTGGGCAAAATGCAGTCTATAAAAGTTGAGTTACACAAAGGTGAACAAATTCCTTCCAAGAGCAAGGGACACCTGGATGTCTAAATTGTGCTGAAGCTGCATGGAGGACTAGCAGTAGGAGAGCTATTTCCTGATGATTCCTCCTTCTCTGTTTCAAAGATAGGTACTTGCTAACTTCATAGATAAAAAATGTTTTTCTGCAGAAAATGCTCAGATGTCTTGGTTTTTTGTTTTGTTTTGTTTTTAAAAAGCCAAACCCCTAAGAAGTAATGCTTGGCTTTTTGAAATAAACTGTGTAGTTTAAAAGTGCACCAGACCTTCTTTGAGTGCTGCAACTAATGTAGCCTGACTTGCTGTTGATTGATGTCATGCAGCTGATTGATGTTGAAGATGCTTTTCCCTCAATTAGGGCATTTATAAAATCTAGCTCCCACATGGGTCTCCTGGTATCTAAATAAATCTTGAGCTCATGCTGCAGTGTATTTCTCAGTGGTAAAACATATACCATCTCTCATCTCTCTCTCTGTGTTCCTTGCAATTGAAGAAGCTTCTTTACTGACTTTTTCTGACTTCTTTCCCTCTAACAATGTAATTTGAAATTAGCCAATGAGCTTTGAGGGCAAACAGTCAAGCAGGTCAACAAATGTACACGTACAGGATGAAAAAAATACCTGAAATATAAAAGTTTCTAAAGGATTGAACTGAAAATGTAACATTTTTATTCTGGTGACTGTTTCAGTTAGCTCAGAACAATTGGCTTACGCTGTTTGATTTTTGTGGAGTTTTTGTGTTTAAAATTTGTGTGGTTTTTTTTCAGATCAAGAAAAAGTATGAAATCAAATTCTTTCATGTTAGACATCAAATTGCATTTGTGGTGTCTTCAAGTACTTTTTAAACTTATATTTTGAATATTTATTTAAATGCATGTAATACCAGAAGGGGAAGGAGTCAAGTTAAAAATAAATTCAAACAAGTACTTCACACATCATGTATGGTCATTCTTATGTTCTGCAGATAATGCTCTGGCATAGTTTAGGAAAAGCAACTGAGTGTGAAGGTTAATACCCCGATTTTGGATTGATGTGTTTTAGGTATGCTTAGCTTAAGAATACCAGTATCTTCAACACATCTCTTTATTCCCTCTTTACCCTTTTCAAACGTTCTTCAGTCATGACAACCACTGAATTGTTCAGCTGAGTAGTTATTTCCCTCACTTGATGTTTTATCTCTCTTGCGCTGCTTTGCCTTCTGCAATTCTTGTTGAGAGACTTGACTCTAAGAGATTTTTTTAAATGTTTCTAGATATCCTTGGAGGATTGAGTGAAATGCACAGCTGACTTCAAAAACATGGGCTGACAGCAGTCATCTTGGTACACTCAACTTTGTAGATACCAACAATAGGAGGAAAAGTTGTGGACCAAGAGAATTATGTTTTTAGCCTGAGATTCTCTTTGAATTTAACAATGTTCGAGCCATTAGAACTATGCTGCTGTAATAATTTTTCTTTATAATTCTGTTTAGCTTTTGAATTGCTAAATGACAGAGTTTGCAGAGATCAGTAATCGGGGGAGGGAGAACTAAAAGTAGTGAAGTTAAAATCACAAAAAATGTTGGATTCATCACATTTTCCTAAGTTAAATTCACAATCCATACAGAATGTGATTCTGTTTGGTACATTTACTGAAAAAAAACCCTAAAGATAACAAGTTATGGGCCTATTTAAAATATTTTATTGTCTAAATACAGTGTTTCATAATGAGATACTTTTCCAGTGAGCTTGTAATAACAGGTCTGTACCTATTCTCAAGAAGAAATGTATGATGTGCGCTCTGCATCCTGATGCCTGAACTCCTGTAGATGCCCAATGAAATCACCATCACCAATGTATACTTCAGATACCTCGAGTAGTTTACAAGATTGGATTTAACACATTAAGGTAATGGGTTGAAAAACTCCAAATGTGTATCTACAAAATAAACTGAAGATGTGACTGTCGTACAGTCAGACCCACTTGTGTTGGCTGTAACTGAGTGAGCACAGATACTGTTAGGGGTAGAGATAGGGTAGTATGAGAAGCAGAAGCAGCCTGGTCATCTTGTACACTGTTTTTCTAGGCTGTGAAACCTTGGCGCCTACATCTTCAAAGTGATTATTGTTCTTCCTAAGTGGATTAAAACCAGTGCGTCTATGACTGTTGGTGCTACAACAGCATCTTCGTTTGGCTCTCTAGAGATGGGATGGAGGTTGTCATGGCTTAGCTTAATATCAAAGAATGTTGCATAGCATTTGTGTAGTATCTAGAAGATTATTTCTGGAGCTGAAATAAAGCCATAGCTAATAAAATATAAAAATTCTTATATGCTGGAAAGGGCTTGAAGAAATTGCTGGAATAAAAAGCATAAAAGAGCTATCTGTTTATTATGTGATTAAGTAGAGTAAAAAAAAATATCCAAAAGTATTTGCGTTCCTCCCCACCATTTCTTCCTTTCCTGTTTTTCCTATTTTGTCATTCATCTTTCCTTCCTCACGTGTCAGTACATCTCTTCTAGAGAAGTTGCAGCAGTCTTTTATTTGTGTTTCAAAATGGAATTGGCAGACAAATCTGTAGATTCTCCAAAACAATCGCAGAGAACAGTTAGTGAAGTTTTGTTAGCTTGCGAAGATTTGTAGATTTTTACAGTCAGAGGGAGTGTTAACAATCAGTGTCTCTAATATCTTGCATAGTGCAGGCTGTATTATGCTGTAGAGCTGATAAAACAACACTGGCTGGTAATTCCTGCATCTGACCCATGCCTTCTAGTTATAACAAAACTTTCCTTCTAGCCAGATTTCTTAATTTTAAAGGTGGTGGAGGATTCTAGCACATATTTGAATAAATTATTCCACCTTGTTCAAAAATACCTGCTTTAATCCTTGTCCAGATTTTTCTGGCTGCAAGGTAGGAAGTGAAAGATGAGAAGTAGATGAGGGAAAAATAATGAAAAAGGGATCATTTTAACAGTTTGTTTTGTGTAAAATAAGTGATCATGACTATGAGATACTGCAGTACATAAAGTGCACTGCAAGAAATATCACCTTGAGAACTGAGAACGCTACAGTTACCACAACATATAGGTGTTTAAAAAAAAAAAAAAGATAAATTTCTGGGATAATTACTAACGTTATCATACCTAATAGAAAGTAGTTAACAGGATGATCAGCTGCCATCCCAAGCCAGAAAAATTAATTTCCCGAGCAGATTCTTTGTTTTGGGCTCCAGGACACCGTACCTTTTCAGCTGTGAAAAATAGCCCTTCAGAAAGGATCAAATCAAACGTTGTTTCAGCTGCAAGTTAAGACAGTTTATTAAATTTAGGAAACAAGATTTATTTGAGCACTAATTTGGCAACCAATTATTCATGAGATCGAGGCTTATAAACTTATATTTTATCAATCTTGTAATCTCGATTCTCCAAAGAAAACATAAAAACACTGTACAGTGTTTACAAATTACCTTTACAGCAGTAAGAAATGGAAGATTTCTCTTTCATTTTTTTCATAGCATTAAGGCATTCAGTTTTCCAGAATGGTATGGAACTAATACCACAGCTTTAATATTTCAAAATCAGTAAATTTCCTGTCTATCATTGGATTTGATTTAACCTGACTCAGTGATTTTGCTTGTTAACTTTATCAGGAATAATGTTTTCAGACAAATGAGTGCTATAAAAGTCTGCTTTTTATCCTCTACTAATCAAACTATTATAATATGTATCTCAAGTGATCTACGCTGACTTTAACAGAGGCTTCTTTTGGTTTGAAAACATAATACACACAGAATGTTTTCTAGGAGTATTAACTGTAATGAATTTAGTTATTTCACCTCTTGCTTCAGTGCCTTACAAGCCCAAGGGTTTAAGGAAAAATGTCAATAGAGAGGTTACATTTTGTAGAATATTATAGGAACCAACTACAAAAATCTGTCTGCACAGCTACACGTAATTATTAGTTTCCAAGGAACTCCAACTAACTCTCTTTAAAGCTTTGCCAATATACACAGAGCTAAGTAAATCTGAAAATAACAATTATCTAACATGTTTGAATTGGGTGAAGGTATTAGTTGCTTTTTCACGTACACCTGAATGGAGATGTGATGAATTAAGTAGTCTTCCTGTAGAATGCAAATACCTTTAACCAGACGATTGAAATCTACTATTGATATCCTTTAAATAGTACAATTTTGTTTGCCCAAGAGCTGCCTCATAGTAACCTGACTTCAGAGATGCTGATGGTGACATTCAGCTTCCTTCTGAGTGTCTGGCTTTAGGAGATTTAAGAGCAAAATATACCTCAGTTATTTCTGGGTGTTTCCCCTCTCTCCAATGTTATACGTTCTCACATGCCCCCTTTCTCTTTAGCTACCATACTTGCACCTCAGTGATTTGGTATTACTAGCAAAGATTAAGCAGTCTCAGCTCATCAGAGAAGAGATATTAATCATCATCAGGCCCAATGAGAAGTTTAATTTTCTGCTTCTCTTTTTTCACTAAGCTCTGGCAGCTGTCACTCGCACCAATGTCTGCGGGACATTTAATAATCTGCGTCTGAAGATGCATTTCAGTGGTTTCTCTCCTTTTATTTCCTCTGTCAATCTCAGTGAGTTTCATCATTGCAGGCTTTAACTGAGGACCACTGTCAGGAGAAAATTCTTCCTTGAACAGAGCTACTTCAGGGACTCATGGTTGTTATTGTATTCAGGAGGAAGATGGGTTAAATTAGGACATTGAAAGCTATAGGAATTGTTTTGCTATGTGACTCACTACCTGTTCCCTTCAAAAATATTATCTCTTCCCTGTCTCCAGCTCCTCTTTTTACTCATTTATTTATTTGTGCCTTAGAAGTATGGTTAGGTTTGTGGTGCAATACAGATGTGGAGCACACTGAATCAGGATGACAAGGAAGAATCCGCATAGAAAACTTCATAAATTACACCAGTGCAATTATACTGGCCTATGCCATTGTTGTGGATAGTATTATTGCAGTGTAAGAATGGCTTTTGCCAGCTCAGTTAAACAGCTTCCAAATTGGCATATGTACCAATAAAAGCAGTCATGCGGGATTCTACGCCAGTTGACATAGCAATACCTGTTTAAAATGGCATGTCATCTTAGACTCGCACAAGCTTATCTTATAGAGAGGCCCTAAACGTAACAAAATTATTTGCTGAGATAATGCTACTACTGTCACCTGTTAAGTACAATAAGACAGTGAAGTACTGTCTGTATAGGTTTTAAAGTGCAATTTACGCGTCCCACCTATTTGGGTATTTGCTTTATCAGCTTCTGAGTAGCTTTAAAAGCAGAAGCTCTCCATTAGGAGCGCCACGTTACAGTTTTGTAAATCAAGAAGAACAGATCAGACTAAGACAAAGCAACACAGGGAATTCAAAAGCAAAATGGTTAGTCTTCTGTATGTGTCAGATAGACCTCATTTATTAGATAGTGGATTTGTTGGTTGAACAGCGATGTAACTGATTAATTTGTACAGCACATGCTCTGAAGGCACTTAAGTAAAATTTTAAGCAGTTTGCAATTGTGAATGATATTGTGCTTGCTTTACTGGTTTTGGATGCCTGATTGCGAGTTAGTGTTTCTCCTGTTTAAAAATTAGGCCCCTTCAAATTTGAAGAGGCTCAAGTTGAGCACCTGAGAACTTTAACCCAGAATCAGTCATTACTTTTTAAAATCTCTGCAGAAAAGTCAGCTCCCCAGCCCGACCCTTTGCTGTGCTAGGGGGATTGATTTATTCCCTCTTGCCAGGAAGACTCCTGTATCACTACATTTTTTTTAGCTTCCAAAAAGGCCTCTGTCTACACTGTTCACTTGGGATAAGCCTTGTAACTGCAGCAGGCCTCTAAGTTTTCTAGCCATGGAACCTTACTGAGCTTTATTTTAAATGGCCTTTTAAAAAAAGCTTTTTTGCTATCGATAGCCACTTTTCCATCTTGGGGACTGAAAACACAATAGGCCAGTAAATCAAGACAAAATGACATCAGCTTAGAAAAAATTGCTATTGCCCATTGCAACTGCTAACACTAAAGCAAGGCAAGAACCCCCCTCCCCCAACAGATCTACAACAATTAGTACTGTTTTTCTTTTAATTGACATGATTTATTTTGCAGGTTGACTCAAGGAAGCCAGTTCTAGAATAATATTGTCCATATGAAACAAAGCATAATAGTATTTTTTCTGGGAAAAAAATGTTTAGAGCATACTGGACGGCAATCTAGGAACATATCTGGTGTACAGAGGAGGATGACAGATCTCATTTCCTTTTTTTTTTTTTTAAGCGTAAGGTATTGCCCTTGGAAACAAATTGTTTGGGAAAACATTTGCATCATTGAACAGACTTAAATTTTTAATAACTAAATGATTATTTATCGTATATATCCAGCAGTAAATTACGAGGAATAGGAATATATTATATTCTATTATTTTGATACCGCTTAGAAATATTGTACTAAGGTCTTGGTGTTTTTGTTATAGTTTGGCTGCACAGAAGTTATGGAAGAATCTGAGCCATTTCTCAACAGGGGAAGTTTTTGTGCTAATTAGAATTTGGTTGTACAAAAGTAACATACTTGATTTAGGAGCTGTGGTGGAATAGAGACTGCTCAGAGGCAGACAGGAAATGGAAAGCTTCTACCTGTGGAAAGATTATCCATGGTAATTTTAAGTGGTGCTTGTTGGAAGAACCAGGTTTTCAGCGAGTGAGAGTAGGAATTGCAAAAAGAACTGGTGGAGGTTGGGAGCTGTGTTTTTAGTGGGTCTCACAGAAGAGATGTTCTAATCGTGTGGTGAAACCTGAGGACATGAGGGTTTAACTAGGGATGGAGGAGCTAATGAATGAGAGTTAGGAAAAAAAACATGCTCAGGTGTTACTGTCACTTGTCATACGCAGTTTCTTGGTAGGAAGCTGGAGTACTGAGAGCTGGTGTTTTTTTAATAATCCGAATGGGGAGAGAAGACAAAGAAAAAGATGTGCATGCATTGCAAGTAGTGGGATGTAGTAAAAAAGCCGATTCATATGGAAAAGAGAGGGTATTATTTTGAGGATTCAGGAAGACACCGCATTCCGTTATGAGAGCATCATTTGCGATATTACTAAAAGCATCCTCGCTGTGCCTCACACTAACCTCATTGTTGTATTTGAGCATCACATATGCGTGAAAAGATTCATCATCAGGGAAATATGTATGTTATTATTGATTCCAAATTATTCGTTTAGGTTTCAGTCTTTTGAAATTACAGGGATTTTTTGTATCTGAAATTCACTCTAAACATGAAAGCTACCAGTCAAACTTGCAAATAGATAATTGATCAGTTGATCGAATTGATCACTCATCAAGTGTGTGTTTGTGGATTTAACTGAACCAGTGTTGTGGTGTTGAAGGAAATAATAGTTAAGAATTGTGAAAAGAGAATTCTCAAGAGCAAATACAACATTGAATGTACAATATATTGAAGAGAAAGAGAAAAGTGATCCTGCAGGTGAGGTAGTTTTGGTGATGGTGGACGGTGCAAGGATTATTTAAGGCTAATTTAGGTCTCTCTAGACCTCCCAGCACCTCTTTATTATCAGTCCAGCCCTAGAGCATCAACCCCCCAGTAAGACAACTGGTGGTTATATGGTTAAAAATAATATGAAGACTAAAATAACTGAAAGGGAATGACTGGAACTTGATAAGGAAGTTCTATTCTGCCTCTGTACTCTAATCAACAGTTCCAGTGTATCACAAAATAATAAACTTAAGAAGTAATTAGAACACTTAAGTTTTGCGTAATTATCTTCTATGCATATATAAAAGGACAGGTACACTTCTGGATGCTGAAACTGAAGAAAAGGAAGAAAAGTGAAGAGAATGAAAGAGTCAACATTGTCATTATTTCCAGATGGCTGGCTGAACATGGACATGAGATAATGGCTGTGAGAATCCAGAATACAGGCAAGATACATTCCTACTTTAATACTATTGATTATTTATCTCCAAAGAAAACAGCAGAATATTGTTACCAAGTTGATGGAGATGTCAGCCAAGGATGCAGGAGAAAAAAAGTGTATGAGGAGGAGGTCTTTGCTGCTCCTTTAGGTAGCAAAAATAGGGTAAAAAAATCAGAACTTCACAAATGCAGTAATGTGAGACATTTTAAGTATTATTCTGAAGATGTTTGTTGAGAAAGAAGTGTATCTTAGTAGTGTCCTAAAGCATATGGTGTTTATACCTGTTTAAAGAGAGAAAGGTTGATAAACAGTGAAATTCTCGGGAAGATGTGGACTGCACATTTGTATTCAATGTTTCAAGCCCACTAGACTTTTCATTGCATACAGAAGTGGATTTGATCTGCACATAACAAGTTACAGCCTTAAATTGCAGCAATGGGAGATTTAGGTAGAGTTTGCCATGAGGAAAAGCAGCTCTACATATAAGGAGTGTGAAGTGTCCTAACAGATCACGAACAGTTGTGGAATCTCCACCATGAGATTTTTTTAAAGCAGGACAATACAATGCCAAATTAAGTTCAATGTTTGTAAGTGCATAGTAAGGCACCTTGGGAAAGAATAATCTTAATATACTATAGTGGACTCTTAGGTGATTCTAACTGTTCTGGAACTAGATCTTGGACTTTTCATAAATATTCCTAGGAAAGCTGAATTTGACACTGGAAGGTAGTAGGTAATGTGTATATGTCAGTAGCCACAGGCAAAATTTGATAGAGCTTGCTAGTTATTAGAATGGGAGACTTAATTGTATTTTTCCATTCCTTTACTGAATTGAGAGCTTTCTAAATGCACAAGGCAGGGCAGAGCTTTTCAGATGAACAGATACTGTTAATACGAAGACAAATGGTTTTTATCAGATCGACAATGCATTTAGGATAGAAACTGGAGGAAAGTATCTGTTCATCAAATCAGTACACTTCTGGCACAGTCTCTCAGTGGGATTAATGAAAGGCAAAAACCTCTCACTAGTTCTAGGCAAAACTCGAGCTGTTTAAGAAAAGGCTTATATGATATATCAGCATGGGACAACTGGGCCTTAGCTCAATAACTGAAAAGGTCCCTTCTAATCCGATGTGGTATCTTTGCAAATATATTCCCTTTTTGCTTCACGGAACCCTCTTGGGTTCCACTGAACAGGCAGTAATCTCCTTTGCTAGAGAAGGCGTATTATTTGGAGATTTATGTTTTGGCTTCTTCATGGTTTTAAAACACCATTTTTAAGGATTAAAGCAGCAGCAGAGCTGATTATTTAGTGGGTATTACTTGATGAGGTAATGACACTTGCCTTCTTTACTAAGTACTTTTTGATCTACTGATGAAAAACACTATATAGGCTAGGTAATATTATTGTTATTATAATGGAGTGTTGAGGACTAATTAGTCACACCAACCTTTATAGACAAAGGAAAAGAAGTGTTGATGGAGAAAAAGGAATGCTGTTAAGCTCTGGGAACGCTGCTTGTAAGTCTTCTTTTGAGTGACAGTCTCTCTGTGTAACCTGAACTACTCAAAGCATTTGTGTGGGAAAGTGGATTTCTTTCAAAGTGGGTGGTTCAGGGAATGCAATTTGTAAAGAAACACACAGTGTGTATTGAAAAAGCTCTGATCCACCTGTTATTTCTTTGCCTGGCACATTGATTTTTCTCCTGCTGTACTTCCTGTCCTGAAGGATACAGAAGTGTTCTGCAAAATACAGACTTTATCCTGAGAGGTGCTGAGAACCTGTAGCTCCCAATGACTTAGATTTTATTTGTGGGGAGTTAGTGTCCATCATTATCAAACATAAAAAGCCCCTTGGAAGCATTGCACAAGAGGAAAGGTTAGGGTGTAGGGAGTAACACTACAACACACTGAGACAGAAGGAGGAATTTTAAAGATGAGTATAGTTATTATATTCATATTTGACCAAAACGCAGGGGCAAAAAGCCCCAGTCCTGCAAAAAATGCAGTGAGATTGTTAAGTGGCTATGATCTCTCTTCACAGCATGCCCATACCCCATTCAGTCATGGTGACTGTACATACTGTGGCTAACTGGGTCTCTCACGTAGTACATACAGCTTTTCTTAGGTGGAATTCTATTGTGTCCTGTTTGGCCCAACTTGCATTTATGATACAGGTCACCTCTCCACTGATGCAGTTTCCATAGATTTTGTTGCTTATGCAAGTCAGTGGCCCTAAAGCCTAGACTCAGGCCCATCTTTTCTTGTATGTTTTTTGTACTTATGGTACTAAATTTATGTTGTCCAAGTCTATAGATTTTTAACAGAAGGAGTAGGTAGTCTCTTTGAAATATAATTTTATATTATGTATGGAAGTGATTGGATTGTTTTGGACTCACCTCCCTTTTTCATATGATTTTTCTATTGCTTGTCAAATGATTTTTTTTAGCACTACAAAGCTATTCCATGTACAGGAGTACGAGCTGAAAACTATTCTGAATTGAATATCAACAGAATTAATTACTAGCAACATTCTGACAAAAAACTATCTTTATAGTTGCTGGGGAGAAAAAAAGGATTCTTTTACTTTTGTGATGCACCTTGAGTTTTGGGTATTTCTAGTTGCTGAAACTAGTTTGCATGTAAATCAAATTGCTGAAACAATAATTGGAGATCAAAAAGCATTTATAAAAGTCTGTGTAAGTATGTATGTGTAAAATGTGAAGACATGTTCCGGTTTGTCCAGTCGTCCTCGAAAGAAAAGGTCACTCCCATTGAAAACTGGGGTAATAAAAATTTTATTTTAATTGTCTATTTCATTATTATTTGTAATATATTCTGTATGTAGCTTTTTAGAAAGCTGTTGATGAAGTCTAGTCCATGAGATCCAAATCTGAGACTGGATAAGCACAAATAAAGTATTTATTCACCACTTAGACCTTCAATAACCTTCAAGATATAAATGAATCTATAGGAATCTTTTATTATAGTTTTTCAAGATTATGACATGAATATGGCAAATTGAATCTTTTAAAAAATAAATATGACTGTAGAAAGGTTAAATGAAATCAGTGCTTTTGAGAGTTTGAATGTTTACAGGGAAGCTGTCTAACCTTTTGGCTTTAATACTCCTACATTCCAATAAACTTAAGGCTGTCTGCAAAAAACCAAAACAAGTAGTTTTTCTGTCATTAACCACACAAAATGAAATAGCTCACTCTTTCTTCTACTTGACATTTTACATAGGTGGTGTTTTTCTTGAAACTCTTGGAGAGCATGCTAGGTTAAAAAAAGGCATCCTGTAGTCTAGATATGAAAGAAAGTGCAGGAGATCTGTCACGTCTGTTACTGGGATAAACAGGGTAATTTGAGCACTGTAACTGTTGTTATCCAGAGAATTATGATGTTACCTGTACCTGTGTTTCTTTCAAGTTTCTTTTACATGAATGGATAAATATTTCCTGGTTTCATATTTTTATGTAACAACAGCGGTGCGGTAGAACTTTTATTTAGCCATCTCTTACAAACAGTTGTGGCTGGTGTCTGTAGTCCCTAATTTCTCTGCCCCTAATTCCTTGATGAAGATTTTTTACTGTGATGCTATACGTATGTTTGGCTTCACAGTAGACTGTGACAAGAACAGTTCATCACATAAGGGGGAAAACCAAAGAAAAGGAATTCATCA
The DNA here is from genome assembly GCF_949628215.1 of Phalacrocorax aristotelis. Taxonomy (NCBI): domain Eukaryota; kingdom Metazoa; phylum Chordata; class Aves; order Suliformes; family Phalacrocoracidae; genus Phalacrocorax; species Phalacrocorax aristotelis. The sequence continues at coordinate 159,600,544 of NC_134276.1, read as the reverse complement.
TTAAAACTCTCTTCTATCTGGTTTTCCTGCTTTTGCTGTCTCTTACTGCATCACAGCCTGTCACTCTGCCATGCTCTATTGCTCACTTGTACGTTCATTCGTACCCATTTTTTCTTTCATGTTTATGCTTGGTTACCCTCTATCACATTCAGCTTCACTCACTCAAAATCCCATTCCTGTTTTCCTCTTGCACTTGCACTGGTTCACACATCCCTCACACTCTTGCTTTTTCCTCAGTGTTTTCACACCTTCAGCCCTTTTAAGCCTTTGTGTTGCACTTCTTTTTCGTACTTCATTTCACGGTGGTGCTCTGTCACACATGTCCAATTTTCTCTATTTTATCACTGAATTCCCAGGGGTATATTTGCAGTGCTGCCTAACGACAATAAGGGCTGCTATTCTAGTATTTCTCTAATGGTCTTTATGCTCCTCGTTCAGCACCAATGATGATGTGATCAGAAAATCTTAACCAGTGCTAGTTTCCTTCCACATGTACATCATTAATTCTCTTTTTTTTTTTTTAAATATATAATCCCATTTGCTTCCTCTTTTTAAATTTGATTTTCACTAGGAAAACAAGTTTATTTTGGAGTTACAAAACCATCAATATTGTTTGGCAAAGTTATAATGTGTTCTGTGTACAAGTCCTACGGAGCCTGGAAGTGGAGCTAAAAGAGAAGAGTGTTGCATCCTCCCAGTTACAAGACAAGATCCAATATGGCTCAGACATTCCTTCCTGTACAAAGGTTTCATTTCAGAATGAGGAAGTTATGCAAATCAGTTGTGCACAGTTCACCTGTCTATTGCTTTTTTATGCTGGATATTCTACCATCTAAATACCTGCTTGGCTATCCTTTACAAAAACATCCCGCTGACTGCAGTTTCTGTTACTGTACTGGGACTTGTTCTTATATGGTAATTATCCCCTTTATGAGTAACTTTCTCCAAACCAACTTAGCTTTCTGTTCTTTTTCTGTAACGTACGCTTCAGCTGTATAGTTGCCTTGCATCTGGTTTATTTGCACAAACTTAAATGCTGGTTAGGAGCATTTATATTTAGGGCTTCCACTGAAGAAAACGTGATTTGAAATCATAAGGCCAGCCAAGAGTAACTAGAAAAGTACAAGATTTTGAGATAGTTGAAAATCTCATCAAAAATCCATGCCCTGCTTCTCCCTGCTTAGTGTTCATGATTTAGCATGATAGGCTAATGCCTGCCAGAAATGGTGGTGGTGTTGGAGGGTGTTTGTACTTACAGTTAGCTAGTTACTAGATGGTTTTAGCATTATTTCACTGTAACTGATGCAACTAGGAATAAGTAAGAGACAAGACATGATTTTCCTTTATAAAGAGAAGAAGCTCTGTCTCTTTTTCAATCATTTCTGATAGCATCCCAGACTTGGGGGGGGCTGGGGGGGGAGAGGTGCGAGGAAGGAGAAGAGATGTTTTGCTGTTCTATAGAAATAAGCAAAGCAATTCATTCTGACAGGGTAGCAAAACTCAAAGTACATCTACATTGCATTTAAAAGCACAGTTGGAGCACTGTTGTTGCATGTCCAGTATCTTCACTGCTGTTGGTACCATGGCAGAATGGATATTTTGGGCTTCCATGTGCAGCCCGAGCTGATGCAGTCTCACAGGTGTCAGTGTCTGAACTAGTTAATGAAACATCTCTGGTGCGTCTGCACTTCAGAGCTGCCATGACCCGTCACCAAAGTTACAGGCATAATGGTTCATGTGATCAGAGTAGGGGCAAGAAGGGAGCCTAAGAGTACAGGGACTGAAAAAAACCAGTGGAGGAGAACACAGACCTTTCAAAGTGGTCTGAGCCACTGATCCATCCAGTTATGTCTGGTCTCTCAGCCAGCACCAGCTTGCTTCACAGGGACGTTTGGATCTGCTGATGGTAGGCACAGAGAGGGAAATTAATCTCCTACCTCCTAGTTCCCTGTGTCAGAAATTTGCAAAGCTTTGGGGCAAAAGATTCAATGGAACTCCCAAATTATCAATTAGTGACACTGCGGCAATTACTGTTAGTAAATACTGGGCATTATTTTGGTATCTGTAATCAAACCAGAACTTTCAAAGTTTGAAAAACAATTTGATTTAAAAGATAATTAAATAACTGTTATCAGTGGAGAACCTACAGATATGTCCATTTTTCTGCAGTGACAAAAATAATATCTTTTTGAATGGTGGATGTTTAAATATATCATCAGAGTTTGAAACGCAGTTTACTTTAAGAGCAGGGGTTGAGGGGGGGGAAAAATGTTACTCCCTGTCTCTAATGCTTTCCTTTGAGTCTTGGGTTGTTTGATTTGCAGATAAGGCCTGTGGGTCAAATGTCTATCCAGAACAAAAGTGCATGTTACCTGAGGAGTAATGAGCAATTTGTGCTTCATAAATGGCAAGCAAAGCTGTATGCATGTTATGCCACAGCTGCAAACAGGTAGATACTATGGATAGGTAGGAAACAAACCTAAATGCACTGCATATGAAATGGCAGAAGGCCGTAGTCTGCTTCTGACTTGAGAACTGGTTTAGTTATAGTGGAAGTTCTCCCTGCCAGCTGCACCGCAGGATGAGACGCTTTACTGCAGAGCCTGACATAGGATCCCCCTCCTTCCCACGGAACCCTGGCAGCTTTTTTCTGGGTCTCTTCTTGGGATGTTGAAGCCAAAAATAGACACGTGCCAAGACACCAGGTTGTAGACCGAGATGACCGATATCTGTGTATGTGCAACTAAGGTTTTCACAATTCAGTAGCTGTAAAAATGTAACTTTGGTTTTTTTCTGAGTCTGTAGCATCAAATGAGTAACATTTCAGGAAGGGAATGAGTTACTCGCTCACTGGAGGCAAAGAAGGGAGGACACTGAGATACAGTTTGCCACATAAATCAAAGTGGACCTCTCAATTTTCTTGGAATTTATCAGAAAAGAAAGTTCAGTACTTTTTTTAAACAATTCCATTCATTTCTTTAATGAGTATTTGAAAATCTCTAACCTTCAAGGGTAATTATTCTCTAAGTCTTATCCATTCTTTCCATTTTGTAGATATTTTTCTTCCTTTAAAAAAAGAAAAAAAAACTTATTAATTATAAGAAGATGGATACTTAACTGAGCTTCAGGCTTCTTCTTGAATCCCAGCTTGAAGCTGATAAATGTTATCTCTGGCAATTTAAAGAGTTTTTTATTTTAATTGAGTTTTTAAAAATGGGGATATGTTAAAAAAATTGCAAGACAAGGTGATACATAAGTGTCAGAATGAATTAAACTTACCCATAGGAAAGCTTTGTTATATACCCACTTTCAACATCAGAAAAATAAAGATTATATCTGTCTATCTTAGTCTGTAAAATAAGAAAATCTAATAGTAAAATCACAAAAACAGGCAGGAAGAGAAAAGAATGGATGTAATTCCTCAAACTTTGGTGTCTCTTTGGCTAGAAAAAATATGATTTACAGTATTGCCAATCCCTAATGTCCTAATATCATGAGTTCCGGATCACAAAAATCATGACATTGAATTTTGAGTTTTGTTTCTAAAGCAACTCTGCATCTGTTCTCCTAAAAATAAAAGTCCTCATTAGTTGCCTTTTGGGTTATGAATTATTAGATCAGAATTTATAACTAGATAAAAATTTCAAGCTTTGCTTTGGCATTGTATAAAACACGAAATCTACTTGCTATAAAAAAGAAAACCAAGACTCTTCTTTGAGTAACATGTACATTCATGTGAATGGAGATTGTATAATCTAAGCAGTACTCGTAAGGAAGGCATGCAGGCTTGTCATCTAAATAACTGCTGAATTTTCTTCTTTAAGCTGCCATACAGCCCTAAAGAGGATTTGTTGAAGAATTATGACATCTCAAGTAGTACTTGGGATGTGTATATTTTTTTCCTATTCACTGTCCTTACTACCAACAGCATGGGAGCACTGAGTGCTGCGTATCTCTCTCTAACTCCACAGTAGACTTAGGAATCATTAGTTTTCAGATGAGAGGTCCAGGGAATGGCAGCTCTTGGGAAATTCTGTGGTAACGTGCAGCAATTGTTCAAGGGTTGAAGTGCATTTTTTCCTTTGGGAGCAGGGGTTGAGAAGGGAAAAAAAATTATTCCCTGTCTCTAATGCTTTCCTTTGATTCTTGGGTTGTTTGGGCGTGAGCTGGCAATGTGCGCTCACAGCCCAGAAAGCCAAGCATATCCTGGGCTGCATCAAAAGAAGCGTGGCCAGCAGGTGGAGGGAGGTGATTCTGCCCTCTGCTCTGCTGAGACCCCACCTGCAGTGCTGCGTTTAGCTCTGTGGCCCTCAGCACAGAAAAGACATGGACCTGTTGGAGTGGGTCCAGGGAGGACCACGGAAATAATCAGAGGGATGGAACATGTCTCCTATGAGGAGAGGCTGAGAGACTTGGGGTTGTTTAGCCTGGGGAAGAGAAGGCTGTGCGGAGACCTGATTGTGGCCTTTCAATGCTATAAGGGGGCTATAAGAAAGATGGGGACAAACTTTTTACTAGGGCCTGTTGCGATAGGACAAGGGTTAATGGTTTCAAATTAAAAGAGGGTAGATTCAGACTAGATGTAAGGAAGAAATTTTTTAGGATGCAGGTGGTGAAACACTGGAACAGGTTGCCTGGAGAGGTCGTAAATGTCCCATCCCTGGAAACATTCAAGGTCAGGTTGGAGGGGGCTCTGAGCAACCTACTCTAGTTGAAGATAATAGAATCATAGAATCATTAAGATTGGAAAAGACCTTTCAGATTATCAAGTCCAAACATAAACCTAGCACTGCCAAGTCCACCACTAAACCCTGTCCCTAAGCACTGCATCTACAGAACTTTTAAATACCTTCAGGGATGGTCACCCAACCACTTCTCTGAGCAGGGTGTCCCCGTGCTTGAAAACCCTTTGGGTGAAGAAATTTTTCCTAACATCCAATCTAAACCAATAAAGGGTGCCATCTGAGGCCATTTCCTCTTGTCCTATCACTAGTAACTTGGGAGAAGAGACCAACACCCACCTCACTACAACCTTCTGTCAGGTAGTTGTAGAGAGCGATAAGGTTTCCTCTCGGCCTCCTTTTCTCCAGGCTAAAAAACCCCAATTCCCTCAGCCACTCCTTGTAAGACTTGTGCTCTAGACCCTTCACCAGCTTCGTTGCCATTCTCTGGACACACTCCAGCACTTCAGTGTCCTTCTTGTTTTGAGGGGCCCAACAAATAACACAGGATTCAAGGTGTGGCCTCACCAGTGCTGAGGACAGGGGCATGATCACTTCCCTAGTTCTGCTGGCCACACTGTTGCTGATACAAGCCAGGATGCTGTTGCCCTGGGCACGCTGCTGGCTCATACTCAGCCGGCTGTCAACCAGCACTACCAGGTCCTTCGCTGGGCAGCTTTCCAGCTACTCTTCCCCAAGCCTATAGTGTGGCATGGGGTTGTTGTGAACCAAGCGCAGGACCCGGCACTTGGCCTTGTTGAATCTCATACAACTGACCTCGGCCCATCGATCCAGGCTATCCAGATCCTTCTGCAGAGCCTTCGTACCCTCGAGTAGATCAAAACTCCCGCCCAATTTGGTGTCACCTGCAAACTTATTGAGGGTACACTCAGTCCCTTCACCCCAACCATTGATAAAGATATTAAAAGACTGTCCCCAATACTGAACCCTGGGGAACACCGCTTGTGACTGGCTGCCAACTGGATTTAATTCCATTCACCACAGCTCTCTGGATTTAACTCTGTTTGTCGTAACTCTTTGGGTCCAACCATCCAGCTGGTTTTTTACCCAGCAAAGAGAGAGTACACCCATCCAAGCCATGAGCATCCAGTTTCTCCACAAGAATGCTGTGGTGAAGAGTGTCGAAGGCTTTACTAAAGTCTAGGTAGACAACACCCGCAGCCTTTACCTCATCCACTGAGCGGGTCCCCTTATGATAGGAGGTCAGGTTAGTCAAGTAGGACCTGCCTTTCGTAAACCCATGCTGACTGGGCCTGATTGCCTGGTTGTCCCTGCTCATTGCAGGGGGGGGTGGGACTAGACGATCTTTGGAGGTCCCTTCCAACCCAAACTACTCTATGATTCTGTGAATTTAGCGTCTGTTCTGCAATGTGCAGCTACCGATGTTCTCACTAACATCTGGCAGCTTGGTAGGCTCTATGGAACTTTGCCACAGATGTTTGTGGCAATTGCCTGCTTGTTTACTTAGGAAAGAGGTTTTAAAATATCTGCTTCCTCTCTCAGTAGGTTGTCTTCCAATTAAAATGTGGCAAAAGACACACTTGTGGGTGGACAGCAGGGAATATGTTAGATTAGACCTTGCATGCAGTGGCGGTGTAGGTAGTGTAGAGTCTGATCCTGACAGCAGAAGAACCTTCCATGAATTTTGTTGGTGTGCACCTCTCAGGACGAATTATAAATCTTGATATGTTCATTGAGTTCAAGGCCATTAAGGACATCCCAGTTGTCTGAGCTGGTCTTTGTATCACATCATTGTATTTACCCAAAATTTATTGTAGTGAGGCAGAGTACTTAGGTTTTACTGTAGTCTTTCTTCTGTGAGGCCAAAGCGTATCCTTCAGAAATGTAGTAATGATTGAAAACATAGAAAATTATCAGTCGTCGTGGGAAGCTTGTGGAATGATTAGTCATGCTCTTTGACAAAAATGTGCACCCAATTTCTAATTTGAGATTGTCCAAGTACAGATTCCCATCTCTGGTTCTTGCTGTATCATTCTCCTCTAGATTAAAGAGCTCTTCAGCACCTGCTATTTTCTCCCTGTGAGGGAGCTTATACAGTTCAATCAACTCACTTCTCAGTTTCCTTTTTTATAAGCTAAACAGGTTGATCTCTTTCAATTGTGGGACATTATCTCTAGTCTTGAACTAATTTTCTGGCTCTCCTCTGAACCCTCTTCAGATTTTCAACATGCTTTTAAAAATGCACATTGCAGAAGTCATAGCAGTGTGAAGTGTAATTCTGTCAGTACTACATATATTTATCTCCTCTTAATCTTTACTCCCCCAATTATACTTCCAAAGACCTAATTAGTTACACCGCCTTTCTTTTATAGCATGAGCTCTTGAAGCTCTTTTTCAGTTGCTTGCTTATCTACTCTGACTTTTAAATCCCTTCCATCATCTTTGTTTTCCAAAACACACGATTCTATTTTATAGATATGGTTTGCATTGTATGTTCTCAAAAGTATAACTTTGCAATTAGACATGCTGAACTGCGTTTTGTTCGAGTGGGACAGGATTGCCCTGTCTTTAGCATAATTTACAGTATTAACTTTGGGTCATGCATAAAGTTCTTTTTTATTTCCAAAGCATCAATGAAATGTTAAATAGTAACCAGTAGAGTACAGACTCCTTTGAGGTCCCAGCAGATATTCCTGTTTCAGTAATGGACACCTGCTGCTTGCAATCTATTTAGCTAGCCGGTTTTTAGTTCATAAAATAGAATGTCCTGGTATTGTATCTTTTCAACACAAAAACTTGTTACTAGATCACACACCTCGCAGATGCCTTAAGATACTACATCTGTGCATAATCTTAATTTGCCAACTTCAAAGCTGATCAAAAGATAAAGATCAGTCTGATCAGAGCATATCAATAGTGTAAAAAAAAGCAGTGTATCTTTAATTATATTTGTATCAATTAATTTTCTATCTACTGATTTCTGGATTAACTTTTTCATTACTTTAAGTGCACTTAGTGCTTTTGGCATCAGTGTAACAGGCCCAAGAGTCATCATGATAATTTTGTTTCCCCTTTTGAGTACTGGCACAGAAAAAATACCCAAGTCAATAGAATAGCCTATCCTTTTTGATAGGTATTATGTAGTGTTCTTGGCTGTTCTCTGGGCAAATTCCCGCCTTTATGCTTGAGCACACTGTCTTCCCCTGGTTATTTAGTATGGACCACTGGATAGGAGATATCTTGGTTTACTTTCCTGTTAAAAAAAGTAAAGTTTTAAAATTGTCTGCAATGCAACTATTTATATTATGTAAAATCACAGTTCTTATTGTGTTAAAAAATTACAGATTTTCCAAAATTTCTAAATAAGGAAAAAGGTTACATTCAGTTTGACTTCAAGTACGTTTAGTTTTCAAAGCATGCAGTGCTTTCTAAGACTTGAGTGTGTGTGATGAGTAGACATATTTCTCCTCTTTCCCCGTCAGCATATTAGCTTCCTTCATATTTTTCAGTTAAGTTTTAAAAGCTTTGCTTGAGGGAATATCCTTCTAACTTGAGTCGTCCAGCTTCAACACCCCTTTTGAAATTTTGCCGAAGCCCCATGTTAAGCCTGTATTAGAGCATCACAGACTGAGTTTACACAAAGCAGTATTGCATTACAAAGAACTGAATGGGTATATCTTTGCACGATAATTCTACTTTATTGTGACTAAAATGGCACTTCCAACTATGCACCACAATGAGGCTTCACAAGGGAAAAATTATGAACTCTTTCTAATCTTCTTTGTCTTTCTAGGTCTCCATATTTCTATTTTGTTAATGCATACCTTTAAATCTTGCATCTATCATTGAGAACTCAATGGCTGATTTATAATTTTTATAGCTCTTAAAATAAATAAACGCCACATTTAGAAAGGAAAACTGAAAAATCTTCAAGCTATGTTACAGTAACTGTTCTTCCTCCTACAATATTAGACTATATACACCTGACTCCTCTGTTCACCGTGTTGTGAGAATTCCTCTTAAAAATGAAATGGAATACCTTTCTAAGCAATAGGTGCTACCTATTGCAGTCAAGTCACTCTTTCAACACTTCCACTAGTAGGTCAGTCTTAGTTTTTCTTGGGACTTGGATTTTTTCACTGGAATTTAGCTTGTAAAGCCCCTTGTTCTTCTTGTTCCCCACAGGCAGACACCATCTGGACATTGTTATGTTGTAATTGTGGAAAGCCTAATATTTTTGTTTGTTAGGATTATGGGATTAGTCTGGCTTTTAAATAAAGTGAAATAGACATATTCTCATTAACATTTATATTGCTTCTTTCTTTCTTTGGTTGCAGCCAATAATATTGAAGTGTAAGGTTTGTATGATTTAGTAGATTTTTGAAAGAAAACCTGCCCATTTTGGTGCCATGAGATATGGCAGAAGATTAATGCAGAGTTTGGCTTTGACTGGCTTCACAACAGATGTGTGGTAGAACTGCCTTACTTCACATGCCCTAAACCTTTGAATTCTCACACATCCAAACTCCTTTTTGAAATTGCAGAAGTGTGGTCCTCCAGGCAGGGGCGGTGGTGCAGTGGAGGTCACTCAGCTCTGGGTTGCACATTCTTTATCTCTGATAGTGCTCTCAGTCCTTCACCAAAATCACTGATATAAAGGGAATTTCTAGTACACCAAGCAAAAAAACACAGTTGCAGTCTTCTGCAAGACACAGGCCACAGGATTTTTTTAATTGCCTTTTACAAAAACTTGTTCTTGATTTTAAAAGGTGCAGAGACAGAAAATTGCTAGTGATTCTTACGAGTTATTTCAATGCTTAATTACTTTCCTTGCTCAAAATTTGTGCCTTGTTTGTGTCCCGCATTTTTGAAAATTCAGTTATCAGCCACTGATTCTTGTACTGTTCTCTTACAATCAGAAGAGTCTTCTTGGAATTAATTTTAATATTTCTCATAGGTACTTAAGGATACGAGCAAATTGCCTGTTATCCATACTTTGTTTACCTGAATAGATTTGTGTCCTTCAGCATTTTATTCTGAAATAGATTATCTAGCACTTGGGCCATTCTGCAGCTCTTCTCATAATCCTTCTTATCAAGTTCCTTGTTTAATAAGGATCACCACAACACAACAGTATTCCATATTCTTCATGTATGTATATTGTATAGATACACAATATTGAAGTGTCAAGAGTTAAGACTGTCGACATTTCCATTCTAAATGTCCTTTTAGAGGCTTACAGTTCTTCAATGACTGTGGGTGTTCAGGCTCAAATTTTGCATTTTTGATGCAGACCCTATGCAAGATTTTTTAAATTATTTGAGAAAATTGCTAATTTTCTAGTAGAAGTTAATTCACCTTGCAAATATTATTCAATCACTGTTTAACTGTAACAGGAAGCACTTTCATTCTTTGTCCCTGTTTTTGCCAGTTCTGACGTTATGGAAGTCACCCACTGAATTGAGGTTTCCAGTACTTCTTTGCTTAGAATTTCATTTATTTCATGGTGAGGAGGAACAGGTACAAAGGAGTCACCTAAAATCTGTGCAGATTGACACAGGATGGGGGATAAAACAGTATCTTAACTGCCTTGTTTTGATGTTGTTTTCTGTGAGTGGGTGGTTTCAAAGAGGCTTAACTGGGAAACTTCACGCATGCTATGAATACAACCTTTCATGAGAGAAGTGACCATGACGTTGGAAAAAAGGACATACATTTGAGAAAATGTTAGGTATGAAATTCAGATGTTATGCAGGAGCAGCAGTAAATGACCTGCCACTGTTATTTCAGAACATACTGAGAAGGAGAGCTGTTTCAGCAGGAGATCAATATGAGTGTTTTGGTTATATACTGAAAAAAAAATATCTAGAATTGAGTTTCAGTGCAAGAAGAGACTTTGGTGTGTTGTTGTAACTGTTAATTTAAATGCACAGAAGCCAAGAATTTGAGAGTTACAGCAGCTGTGGGAAACATAAGTTCGTAATGTTTTACGTACATTTCAGGACATAAATTTCTTAGCATAAACAGCAATGCAAAATACTACATATGTGCTAGTGGAGAGAGTAATGGATGCTGTGGGAACCATGTATGACTTTGAATTTCTGGACGTTAAATTCAGAACCCCAAGACTGCACTCAAATCACAGCTGTTTTCCCACTGAATATTTAAGGTGTAGAATGAATTATGTCCTGTTGTAAGCTACAAGGTGCTGATTCTGCATAAACTTAAGTGCTTACATAAATTCAAACATCTAAGTAACCACACTGCCTGCTGTAATGTCTTCTCATGTGGTTAACATGCATGTAAGTTTTTACCAGGCTTAGTTCCGGGCATGCTAGAAACAATGTAAACCAAGAAACAAAAATGAACACGTTATGCAGAGTGGAAGCTGGTATGTTTTCAGAATCACCCGACTTTGGCTCTGACAGACCCCTGTCAAAGCCCTAAATAAAGATGAATGGCCTAACGAAGATTTTAAAAATTCTGGTGCACAGACAAATTGCAACGCTGGTGTTTTGTCTGGAACTTGGTAAATGCATCCTGAGCAATGTGCGTTCCCAGGATAACTAATTTAAGTGGCTCTGATAGTCACCCTTAGATGCGAAACTGCAAGGCAAAGAGCATGAGTCATTGGTCCATGACGTGGTGAGGGAAGGGGCACTGGATTATAACTAGGTAGCTGTACAAGTCACCTTATGTGTGGGTAGAAGGAGGGAAGATCCCATGGGGATAAAGACTGCCTCTGTGGTCACCAGCAAGTTCTGTTTGTGCTGCAAGGTGCAAAGATATACGCTGTCTTCCCAGTGACTTTGAAAGGCACTACACATTTTCTTGAAAGACAGTAGCCGTACCTCCTTCCCTCTCCACCTGCTTCTCAAAGTGCATTTTCTGTCTCAGGGAAGCTAGATTAAGATTCTTGCTATTGCCAGTTTGGCTCCAGATTCCTGAACTCCCCATCTTGAGCAGCAGAGGAGATCAAGGATTCTCTCTGGATATTTTTCCTTTTAGCTAATAGTTAATACTGGCTAAGAATCCAATTAATTCATTTAATGCTGTCTTAAGAGTCTTTACGACCTGTAGATCATCTAATGCTGATGTCCCTACTATTACAATTGCCAAGTGGTTATTGGCTCTAGTCATAGTAGTTTGTAATAAAAGGTGATAGGTTTTCTGGTTTTTTACTCTCTCCTTAACTTACCATTCATCCCTTGCTGCTCTGAGTGAGTGTATTATAAAATAATCTGTGCCCACTTGATTGATCTATTCTCTGTTAAGCACAAGGCCTACATATTGTTGTGTTCATTTCTGACATGTTTAGTGTGCCAGTTTATAAATACACTGAATTGAACTCCATTTTCTTCTAATCCATCAAATCAGCCTAACCAGTAAGAAATTATTTTTCCTTTTTAAAACATGGATGGTCTGAGAACAAATGGGTATTTCCTGATGTCATTTGTGACCTTTCTTCTAATACATGTTTTGTTGTGCAACCTCTAAGAACACACCAGAGTAGCAAAATATAGGGAACTTAGTCTGGCCTCTTTGCCTATATTTAGTAAATGTGGTGTTTTAAGAAGCAGCTGTGACTGCATGTTGCTTCTTTTTTATTATTATTTATTTTTCATATCTATTTTTGTGGTTTAGAAAAGACCGAAAGAGACAGAAAATCAGAAATTTTACCATTGGTATCAGTGGGTTAGGACTTCTTTCAGAAAATCTTGATGGCTAGTGAAGGAGAAGGTTTATTTACTCTTTTATTTTTAAAACTTTAGGGAACTACTTTTCAGTCTTTCTCTTCCTTTAACAGTGCTAAGTGTATTTTTGCACTCATTTAGAACCTGAGATCCTACATAACTCTATTATGGCAGTTGTGAGAGACTGGAGAACATCAGGAAGTATTTTGAAGCTCATGATATGCATTTCATGTCAGTGGTTATAATGTCTAGATGCTTCACCATTGTTTCCTATTATGACAGTTCATTATAATTTGGTTCTCCAGAATGATTGACAGTGGTTGACTCATGAACTGGGTATGTATCTTCCCACTCTCGACTGCACTGCAAATGAAAATTACATGGATTTGTTCCTGAAGAAGCTTCCAAGGGTCTTCTCAGCACGCTTCAAAAGGTGCCGATCAAAATCCTCATTAAAAACATGAGCTAAGCTCACATTAGCTGCCTAGGTGCCTAAATCGCAACACCTAAGTTAGAGAGATAGATGAACAGCTCAGATCATCTTCAGCCTGGGCAACCTGACCACAGTTTCCTGTACAGCTCCTTGAAGGAGGAAGACACACTGCCTAAATTCAGCAGACCATAGCTGTCAATCTGAACTTGCTCTATGAATTTTTAGCATATCAAGAAATGATAAGCACCGGAAGGGAGGCTATGCCTGCTGGGCGTATTAGTACAGGTTTTTTTTCCCTTCACATTGGCCAAGGGGGATGGACCAAGCTAGGAGAGAGATGCTGCATGCTCGCCAGTAGAGCCAGAATTCTGGACGGGGTCTCCCACCTCTATGAGGCCTTTTCCGTTCTCCTCTGACACGCCGGTGGTACTTTGGCCATGATCTAGCCTTCAGGGATTCGGGAGGAAGAAGTAATGGAGATGAGCAATGAAGCTAGCTAGCTGTTTTATAGCGACTGCAACAGCTGTATGGCAATGTGTTCTTTGGCAGCTGCCAGCAGCAATGCTATTAGTTGCCAAGACAATTGGCAGCAGATGGCATTGTCCAATTGTGCCATGAAATTCATTTAAACTAAAAATATGGAGTATTGTACTTGTAGCTGATTCATTACAAGAAAATGAGACTCCGTGTACTCTGATTTCATAAGTAGTGAATTTCACAATTACAGCTGAGAATCCAAGTATTACTTATACCCCCTCTCCACAGCCCACCACCATGAATATGCAAAAATGAGAAAAGTTTGGTTGGGTTTTTTCAGTTATATCAAAGGAAGATTTTCTGTATTTACTGTAGCTTCTAAGAAAACTTTTTAAAGTGGATTGCAACAGGAAATTTTGGACCCACACTTCTTGATGTGTTTTTTTCTCCAATTAGTCTTCCAAATCTTTGTTTTGGCACCTGACCACATAATCAAAAAAATACTACATTGCAATATCTGAGTAAAAGTATATGACATCTGTGATAACTTTTTAAATACTATTTTTGCTGCAAAATAGCATGTGCTTAATGTAGTCCTTCTGCCAGCTTTTCTTCTATACAGTAACCAGAATTCTCATATGCATTTGAACTGCCGGTCTTCAGGGAACTTCCTGAGAAAAAACAATAAAGGAAGGACAGTACAGAAGGTGTCCTGTTTATACTGTTTTAATGCTAACCTGAGCCTTACAGAATCTGGTATCTCTATACTGTTTGTAGTTTTGTTTATAAAATAGGTTCATTTAAGTAATAACAAAAAATGCCAGAAAGCCATGCTGTTTTCCTGGCAAGAATGATCTTCCTTTGTACTGTTCATGTGCCTGTCTGAAGCCACAAGATCAGTGTACACCCATTTTTTTCTGATATTTGCTTTTATTGGAAAAAGATACTTTCATAGATTAATATGGTTGTTCGCCAATCTCTTTTTTAAATGAAGTAAAAAAAACCTGTAGTCCTCACACCTCCAAAAGAAACTGTAGTGTGTTGGCCCTGGCTGGATGCCAGGTACCCACCAAAGCCACTCTATCACTCCCCTCTTCAACTGGACAGGGGAGAGAAAATACAACAAAAGGCTCTTGGGTCGAGATAAGGACAGGGAGGGATCACTCAGCAGTTACCGTCATGGGTAAAACAGACTTGACTTGAGGAAATTAGTTTATTACTGATCAAATCAGAGTAGGGTAATGAAAAATAAATCCAAATTTGAAAACACTTTTGCCCCACCCCTCCCTCCTTCCCAGGCTCAACTTCTCTCCTGATTTTTCTACCTCCTCCCCTCTGAGCAGCGCAGGGGGACAGGGAATGGGGGTTGTGCTCAGTTCATCACATGTTGTCTCTACCACTGCTTCCTCCTCAGGGGGAGGACTCCTCACACTTCCCCTGCTCCAGAGTGGGGTCCCTCGCAGAGGAGACAGTCCTCCACAAACTTCTCCAACGTCAGTCCTTCCTACAGGCTGCAGTTCTTCACAAACTGCTCCAGTGTGGGTCCATTCCATGGGGTCACAAGTCCTTCAGGAGCAGACTGCTCCAGCATGGATCCCCCGTGGAGTCACAAGTCCTGCCAGCAAACCTGCTCCAGCGTGGGTTTCCCACAGGGTCACAGCCTCCTTCGGGCACATCCACCTGCTCCGTCGTGGGGTCCTCCATGGGCTGCCGGGTGGACATCTGCTCTACCATGGACCTCCATGGGCTGCAGGGGGGACAGCCTGCCTCACCATGGTCTTCACAACGGGCTGCAGGGGAATCTCTGCTCTGGCACCTGGAGCACCTCCTCCCCTTCCTTCTCTGCTGACCCTGGGGTCTGCAGAGTTGTTCCACTCATGTATTCTCACTTCTCTATTCTGGCTGCTGTTGCACAGCAGTTCTTCCCCCTTCTCAGACATGTTATCCCAGAGGTGCTACCATCATCGCTGATGGGCTCAGCCTTGGCCAGTGGTGGGTCTGTCTTGAAGGTGTCTGGCATTGGCTCTGTTGGACATGGGGGAAGCTTTTAGTGGCTCCTCACAGAAGCCACCCCTGTAGCCCCCACCCCCGCTACCAAAACCTTGCCATGCAAACGCGACACAGAAAGGTTGAAGAAAAATTTTAAAATCTCAAAAAATATCTTGCACAATTTATAATGTGAAGAAAAAAGCAGATCCATGAATTTGAGTATCTAATCATTTTTGTAAGTTCTTGGATTAAATGTTGTTAATACAAAAAATTTATTTATTACATTTTGAAATGTTTAGAAAGCTAAACCAGCTAAATAATTTTGAATAGCTTTTTAATTCATGTCAGAATTTAAATATTAACTTAAAAGCTTAATCTTAGCTGTCCCATTTTGAGAGTCTTGGAGACAATTTATTTTGACTGAGATTACGTTTTTCAGTTGTCCCTACGTGATTGGGGAGCTAGGGAGATAGGCCTACATGACAGGCTCAAAAGTATCCAAGAGATTTAGGAAGACAAGCACAGCCTATTTGTTCTTATAACTAATGAATGCCATTCTGAAGATCCCATTCCAAATCCCACATTTTATATTTATGTTAAATTGCTGGTAATTAAAAAAATACTATTTATAGAGTTGTAAAGGAAGGAAAGTGATAAAGGAATCACACCCTACTGCAGTGTCTTTTCTAAGAGCACTTTACCAGTATTCAATCGCTTGTATGTTATACTGGTCAAGCATTTCTAGCACGGAGGCAAATGTACCAGTAAAAAAAAAATCTTGGTTTTGATATAATAAGCTGCTTCCAAACAATGAAGTGTACTGCTGGTGAACACGAGTTTTTTTCTGGTGTAATTGTATGTACTCACAGTGCTTCCACAAGGATAACAGTTCAGTCAGGGATTAAGCATTTTCATACCCCATTTCATGGTTCAAGAAGTCTCCTCAGAACCTTAGGTGTACTGCCTGAAAGCCTTGAAGAATCCCCTGAGCAACGATTTGGTTGTTAGTTTTTTTACCAAAGTAATAGGGTTTTTAATATAAAAATATAAAACCATTAGATGTTTTTGGGTTTTGGTTTTTTTTTTCCTGTGTGGTTTTTGGGTATTTTTTTTCTTTTTTTAATTTTCCTGATCTCTGCTGGGAAAGAGGTACTCTTATGACCTCCTATTCTATTTGGAGCGGGTGAAGCAAATCAGGAATGTTTTCATTTTAATTAATATGATCTTACTTAAGAAAAAATTAATGAGTTGTTCTTCCAGAAATCTTTTTGTTAGTCTTCCATATCCACATTACACACCCACATAAAGATGCTTGATGTATACAGTTTTGCGAGGCTGCTTGGTATTCTCCTCTCAAATTTGGCTTAACTGCTGCACAGTGGCTTTGGATAAGTGGCGCAAGAAGTTCTGTTCTGATTCTGAAATTCCTGAGCACGGACCACCTCAGAGTCACGGCGATGAACTGAGCAGCCTAAAACTAGGCTACCTTTATCAAAACCCAGACTTAAGAGCTGACTGAAATGCTTTGTTCTGTTACCTGCACAATGCCAATCATCACTATGTAGGTCAAGGCAGTACCCTCTCTCATTTACTGAACTGCGAAAGAGAATTCAAATTTCACTTTTGCCAGCATTTTCATTATCAATATAATAAATGTAAAGCAGAAGTTAACATCTTCAGAGCCAAATTGTTGCAGTACAACATAAAAATTAGAACTGGACATGGTCAAAGCCTGTAGTAGCAGCCACTGACATACAGAGCATGTTCCGGTTTTGTGGGTTTTCTCCTCCTCCTGTAAACATCCTTTGCATTTCCTGAGGTTTGTCTGCTTACAGAGCATTGGCAGGTATCTGGCTGCCAGAATGGATTTATAATTAGTCTTGGGAGAGCATTTTCAGAAGAATATTAAGTCTTATGTTCAAGGATGAAGTTAGTCCATTAGGACTTTCTTTTTAAAGTCATTTAAGCAATTTGAATAAGGATAGATGCCTAAAGTTGCACCATCCTGCACTGAAGACACCTACTTTCCTTTGAAAATCTGGTCCTCTCAAGCCTCTTAGGCTCCTCAGTGACTATTCGTTTTAATAGAATATGCTTCAAAATCATCTAAGTGATCTTTAAGACCTTATTTTTGTCAAAATAGTAGAAAGACATACAAAAAATCCAGAGAACAGAATTTCAATTGAAAGTATCAATACAGGTGTTTTTTTTAATTAAATACTCATCTTGTTCATAACCTAAATGAAAACAATAATTATGGGTGCTTTTCTATTTCCGTATTCTTCCATCCCCCAGTCTACACTGGAAATAGGAATGAGAAACAGGGAAAAATGAAAATTAAAAAGTTTTTGATTGCTAGACTTTTCTTGACAGCTGGGGAATAAATTAATTTCAAATTAAGAGAAAAAATAGATTTGGTAGAGCAAGCTGTTCTGGGAGAGTTCTCAATCAACTGTCTTAATAATTTAGGCTTGCTAGATGAGTGGTAGGATTCACCCTCATCTGCATTATAAAGGGAATCACCACTGCTTCTTTTACTGAAGTTAGTAATTTTGTTTTTCTTTCACAGAAAGTGCTGGTGGATATGTCACTGCTTATGGAGAATTGCTCTTATATAGATATATCCATTCATTTAGATTTATTTCTCATACCTCTGAGTAAGTCAACATTACAAAAGCTTTAGGTACTAGGAACTAGTTTACTAGTTCTCTAGGATTTCATTGTCCACTGAATCTAAGATAGGTGAATTTGGTAAGAGTAATAGGTTTTCCTAAAATTTGTTGGTCTTAAGAGTGTGTGATCTCTTTTTCTTCAACAATTAACCAAAAGTCTACCAGATATGTTTTTCCTTAGTAAAATTTAAATTAAGGACAGTGTATGCTATGCTTGTCCTGAACTTGATAGATGTTTTTGACATCTTCACCTTAACAGCTCCATTTCCGGGGTTTCATTACCCTTCTTTTCTGGTTCATGTGTTCTCTATTCTAATTTGGCTTTGTGCCTCTCGTCTCTTTTGCTATTTTCATTTTACAGAGTAATATATGAAATGTGACCTCAAATTACTGATTTTCATGTTGCTTGGAGCAGCGCTTCACTGCTCTCTGCATACTCCATTGCCCTAATAGTTTAAGCTCTTTTTCCTGGAGACATATATAAGCCCATCATTGTACCGTGTCCTAGGTTCAAAATTCTTCATGCATTGAAATTCAATCAGCAAGATATACTCGTTGTGATTTATTGGTAGCTTTAATTGATAGGGCAAGAGTGGTCAAAGGGGGAACAATTTGCAGTCTGCCCTTTACGCTACCCCAAGTGGCGTAGGATGAAAGTGTTCACACACCACTTGCAAGCGCCGTTGCCTCACCTGTCCTGACCAGCAACGGTCATGAAAATATCTTGGATCATTACTGTATTTTCAGTAATGTTGCAGCTGAACTGTTAATAGTTCCAGAAGAGATTTTTTTTTTCTCTAGAAGTACTGTTAGGTATGGTATGGTATGGTATGGTATAATCAGCATATGTTCCTAAAGGCCCTTTCCCTCCCAGCACTTCTGTCCCCAGTGCAGGAGAAAGATGTGTGCATTCTTAGGATTTAATTTGTTCCCTTTCTGGCCAGGGATTTTGCCTGTAGCAGTAGCACAAGCTGCATCCCTGTTCTCCAAAGTGGTAGGTGTTTCTTTTCTTTCAGCCATGCAGCACCAATTCTGAGCGTTCCAGAGCATAATGGTATTTTCCTTACTGTCCTTCTTCACCTACAGACACCTTGAGAATTTGAGTATATATATCTCTGTTAAAGAGAAAATGAGTGAACAGCCTGCAGAGCACTAACAAATTATCCTGATAAACTTTATAAATAAATGCATGATTCTTGTCAATAGAAGCTATGCAGAAATGAGTTTTGCTAAGTAAAAAAATATTTGTTTTGACTAGGCTTTCTTAGATATTTCTTCTATAAGTAGACTGTCATTAGCAGATTAAAAAATAATTTTTGGCTGCTTCACCGCTGCATTTAAAACCTGTAGCTGTAGCACTCAGTGATGCCTGTAGCTCAGTGCCAACTTGTTTAGAATTACTTCACGAAAGGAAAAGCAAATATAGAAAGAAAAAAGAAATATAAAATGAACTGGGTGTTAACAGCACCTCTGTGGTGTGTCTACTTTGCAGGTTTTATGGTAAAAAGTATTTATTCTAATTGTTTTTTTGCCATGGTGGGTACAAAGCAGCCAGGGTTAAGAAAGGAAACAAACATTCCTGAAGTCACACAACAGCCTGAAAAAACATCCTGCAACAGATACAGGAACATTTGAACAATAACTGTCTCGGAGTGCGTTTGGTGATTGCTAGTAATAGCCCCTCCAGAATACAAAACCGACTCCCACCTTTTATAGACCACTGTTTCACTGGGAATTGTGCCTACTTGAGCAAGTACTGAATTTTGCACAATGTCTTAGCGTATTTGAAAATGAAGGCTGAAGCTGTTATGTCTTTGGCTGAATTTATAGATTAATTTCTATCTAATTTAGAGAACCCTCACCTAAACTACATGCTTTATATCTTGAATACTTCTGTCACTTCATCCCCTACTTAATTACTTTCATTCTTCCCTAATTGAGTTTAGGGTAATAACTTTGATAACTCAGACACCATCTGGCATGGGAATTCACAAGATTTCACAAGAAGAAAGCAGCAGAATTACACTTGAAGTTCAGCTATATTTTTTCCTCTCTCTTTTTAAGAGAAATAATCAAAAACAGGCATGAAAACATTGTCATTTCACAATTTTCAAAGAAACACATTCCATACCAAATCCAGTGATGTATAACTACAGAGTGTACCTTAGAATTCCTCACATAGACTCATTCTGATAAATAAAATAAATAATAGCATGGTTGTAACTATCCGATTGAGGCTTGAAATGAAGCTTATTTTCACATCTCTTGTGTGCAGCTGATAAAAGCCAGTTGGTTAGATTAGATATACCTGGGCTGCTTGGGGCTGAGTTTGGAAGGCATGAATTGATGAAAATTCATTACATAAGCATTTTACACTGGTTAATCCACAGAGCAGGATCAGCATCAGCCTATTATGAGGGATTACAGGCTGCACAGCCACATAGAGGATGAATATAGAATTTGCAGAAATTTCAAAATGAAGAAGGGAATTGGGGAATGCTGGGCTCTGAAATGAAGGCATTAACGATCATCAGGACCCGATTAAGAACCAGGTCCAAAATGCTTGAACAAGAGAAGCATAAAAAGGGGGAAAAATCTAAAAGGGAAAAGGCACAGCTGTGAAATTAAATACATAGTAATTGATATCTAACAGATTTAGAGGTTTATATTTTTGGCAGAGTTAAACTTCTGCTTTCTAAGTGCTGTAGTGTGACAGAGTGGAATTGATATCACTTCTAGCATTTTTTATTGGGATCTGGACACCTTTTGAGTGACCAGTATGGAGAACGAGAAGACCCTGTTATGTGTACAGGGGAGATATCAGTGAAAATAACATGGTTTTCAGTACAAAACTTTGCCTGCAGACACCTCTCAAGGATAACTGCAACAAAAATACCTGAAAAAGCAGTAATTCAAATGATTGATGATAAATACTTGTAAATTTTGTGTATTTATTTGTCTGGTATAATACTGTTGTCTTGAAAGTTCTGCTGATGATTACCACAGGATATTTAGTGCTCCTTTAAATGCCCAGCAACACTTGCGGTTGTCTTAGTAAGCGCTCTTCAGGCTGAACCAATGGCTGCACCATAGCTATCCCAAGCTTGTCACAGGTGCTGGCCCATCCATTTACCCACCCGAGCTGATGTGTCTGCTGTTACAGAATGTACCCATCATAGTAAAGCACACAGTCATAATAAAAAACTGGCATTGCTAGTTCAGAGTGTTCAAAAGTCATAATTCACTATATCTAAAATTATAAGTTTTTAAGAGCTTTTTCTCCTGATTTTTTCATCGTGGCAGATCATGTTTTTTTCAGCTTTCTCCTGCAGAGATGAAAATGAGATCTTACTGCAAAGGAAACAAACAAGCAAAAAGCACTGATATTTTCTCATGTAATTCCAGGATTTGACTTTCTAATAAATATAAAATATTGCAAGACTTCAGATACAGTTCTAAGAACTGGAAATACTGAACACAGGCAGCAAATTCTTCGCTCACTCTTACACCTTCTCTGCTTTTTGATGTTCCAAGTTGGAACAAGGTTTAATGACTGTCGCATAATAGTAGAGTAGAATAGACCTATGTGGTCTTTAGGCAAGTTTGGAATTTCACTTTCCCTGTTGATTGGATTGTCAGATTATTCAGAAAAAGAAAGAACAGCAGTGTCTGTCAGAATTTACAATAAATATTTGTGCTCGTCAAATAAGAAACTAAATCATTTCCGTAGAAGGTGTTAGTATGAATTTTAAATACATACCCGGTGAAGTTACAGTTCCTTGAAAGAGAAAAATGCTGTCTCTCAAAACATAAGAACTCGCATTCAAATGTCCTGCCGAGTGGAGTTTTACCATAAAGGACAAAGTATGTATTATATACTGATAGAAATGTAGCATTTTCTTCAGAGGAGCACATGAAGTCAGAGATGGTATAACTCAGTATCTGTGCTATTTTAATGAAAGGTAAGACCAGAAAAAGGCATAATTTGAAATGTAAACTTGATAGTGATACCACAATAAAGTATTTTTATTCTGTTGTCTGCCTCAGTTTTTCCTGGGCAGAAGGTCATAATTTAGAAGGGAGAAGGCCATGTTTTCTTATTTGCTGTAAGGGTACGTATTGCAGTAGCCTGTTTTCAGAGGGATAAGAAGGGTGAAGTAAGCAATGTCCTTCTAGCATTCACTTCTCAACCTCTTATCCTGTGTCGGTTCTTAACAGCTGATTCCTGTGTCTAGATTTATTCAACTTAATATGGAATATGTAACTAAAAATAATGATAAAGATCCTTCCCTTTTCTTAGAACAAAGTGGGAGTAGATGGGAACGAAGCTACTTTTTTCTCTTAGTTTGGTTTTGTTGGGGGCTTTTTGCTGTTGTTGTTTCTTCTGTAACTTTGCCTTTAAAGGACTTTTACAGTTGTAGCATTTTTTAATGTAGTGACCTATTGTTTTTTTCCATGTCTGGTTGTTCTTTAGGCATAAGGGGTGTTGATTTGGGATTTTTTAATATGAAACAATTTGGTAATGTCTCCATCTATTCTTCTTAGACTTTAAGATAACAAAAGTTATTTCAAATTATAGAAATTAATACCTCTATAATTACACTAACAAAGGAAGATTAATAGATATTTTAATTAAGTCTATCAAAAGAAATGAAGGGCAATTGCAAGACTTAAATTGACCACTACGCACAACCCGTTTACTCCTAAACACAATACAAGAATTTTTCTAAATGCCCCCACCTTCCTCTTCCCTTTACCCCAACACAAAACTTGTCATAGACATCAGTTAGTTCACAGCATACGTCGCTGTAGAAATCCTGTGGCCGTCAGCCCTGATCACAGGCTACCTAACAAAAGCATCATTAAAAATGCTGCACTGTAGTGTTTAATTTTTACTTATTAAAGAGGTCTCCCACAGTATATTCTACTGTTGAGGGAAATTCCTGGAGATAATGAAAACTTAGAAAACAAGAGATCTACTTGAGAAAAAAAGAGAAAGTGTTTATTTAAATGCACGCAGTTCCCATGAATATTGAGCACTGCTGCCCTGATCAAGTAAAGCAACTTTATTTTGGTATTGTAAGTAAGCATGTCAGCAGGGCTTAACCTCAGTGTTGTCTTACACAAGAA
Source organism: Phalacrocorax aristotelis (assembly GCF_949628215.1). NCBI lineage: Eukaryota > Metazoa > Chordata > Aves > Suliformes > Phalacrocoracidae > Phalacrocorax > Phalacrocorax aristotelis. The sequence continues at coordinate 159,577,446 of NC_134276.1, read as the reverse complement.
TAGGCATATTCTTTAGGATCCTTATTTAGGATCCTAACATACATTAAGTTGTTCCTGTGCACTGGAGCAGAAATGTGAATTCATCTCAGAGACATACCTCATCTATTACAAGTCAAAATCTTAGTAGGCAGAACATCTAAATCTTGCTGTCAGTTGATGATACTTAACCTTAATAAACTTGTGGCTGCTCAAAAATGAAAATTTTCATTGGCTTGCTGCACAGGAAGCTCAGCAGGTTTGTGATGGGGCACAGGGGATATGGCCCACATCCTGACCTACCACAGTACAACACTGTACGTTTATGGTACAACATAAAAATGACTAACACCACCATGCTGTATGCATGCAGAATATAATGAAATACTAGACCTATGCTTGTTTTCATCAAAGTCACTGAGTTTTCCCTTTGACTCACTTGAAACAGGATTATGTTTCTGATGCACTTTCTTCACTTTTGTAACAAAACAAGATTTTCAAAAAGAAGAGTAATTTCCTCATGTTTTATAGGAAACCTAGGTCACCGATTGAAATGAAATCTCTATCTACCTGATATAAAATCAGTTCTGTACATACTTATTCTATCTTTGTAAAAGGAGCATATCTAATATATTAAAGCTAAATATTTTTTTAAAAAGTTAAATGTTAGGTTAATGCAAAAAAGACATTCCATATTACATGTCAGTGGAATCTGGTCACCAAAATCAGCCTGTAGTCCTGGGTCGATACCTGGCCACACTGAAGATAATTCTGAAACCACTGTTGATTTCCATGGGATAAAGGTACTACCTTTGTCATGAGAATTAAGAGTACTCTAGTTTGTTTGTTTTGATTTCATTACTCCCTTTTGTGTATATTATGGGGCTTTAATATTTTACATAGAAAAGTATTATTTTATCAAACACAATATATTGGCCAGCTGTGGCTTTCCATTTGCAAAATGCAGGGAAAGCTAGAAAATGTGAAAATCTATTTAGGATTCCACTGAACTGTATGGACAACTCATTGCTGTTTAATGCAGTGATAACTTTTGCAAATAATCTAACTAGTTATCTTTAGCTAATTTGTGAACTGTTGTTCTAGCACTTTGTTCATATTATGACTTATTTTTATATGTACTATTTTAAGATGCCATGCGTTTCATTTCTGATGTCATAGCCATGACATGTAACCTACCATCTGCATCACTGCTGTGATATTTTTTTCTCTGCAAGGTGTGTTAGAAATTTTGCTGTATATAGTACATGACGATCTGTTATGACATTTTTCTTCATGAGGAGGATGGGAAACTAACTCATGAGTTATTTTATCTCTTGTCATAAGTGAAGATAAATGTCATAACACTGATCAGCCTTCATGTGTTCTGAATGTGCAGTTATTTGCATTTTCCCCTCTCTGTTCTTCAGGACTGAAGTGGCTGAAATGACAGGTGCAGCAAATGAAAAGTGCTGAGAATGTGTGGGGAAAATAGAAGACTCAATACTGAAAGATATTAATAACTTATGCACTGCTATGTCATCAGCGAAATAACACTGATGTTTCTTCCTAACATCATATTAAACTAGAAATATAAACTTGCAATATTTTTGTCTGCATATGTAATCTTCAGATACATTTAGAAAGAAGAGAAATCATTGTTTTGAAAATTTCTTCTTTAATACTTGCCTTTATGTATATATGTGTGCTCATATTTATGGTTGGCTAGAGCTTTGTATAATTTGAAGGTTCTAACAGGTCTGGTTCCTGCTAAGGAAGAAGTGACATGGTGCAGAATTTGGATTTTTTTATTTACTTACTCATTTATCCTTGAACAATCCTTTATGGTCAGTCAGTATTCAGACAATCTCCTTTTCCAGAAGCCTCAATCAAAATACCAGTACATGGTTCTCCGATGGCATCTCTGTGCCAAGGGAGATTAAGGGATATAACAAGCTTTCCAGCAGGTTTCAGCAGCAGCAACCAGCCTGAACTAATACTGCAGCATTTCTGTAGATGTGTTGAGAATCAACTTTTGAGATGGTGTGTAACAGTGCTACCAGGTGACTTCTAGCAATACACATGAATTTTGCTGTAGCTAAATTTCAAACTATCACTTAGGAGCCTAAAAAAAGGGCTCCGGAGCGGAGGATTGCACCGGGGGACCCTTCCTAAAGCGGCAAAACTGCAAGGGCAAAAGCACAGGGAGAGAGAAGGTCCCCAACCTCCCCAGCCCCAAGTGGGAACAGGTGAGCTTCTGAGGAGCAGCAGCTCTGACTCGGGGTGGACGGGGACATGAGTGATGGCAGCCGAACCCCCTCATGTACACATGCAGCAGGGAGGGCGAACAAGGCGTGGCACAGCAGAAGGGCGTGGCAGTTTCCGTGGCCATTTGTGTAGGCAGGGCACAGCCCTTCTCCTTGCTCTAAAGGGTACCTCAACTACTGGCCATCACCCCCCCAGGAGAGGACCCGGCCATGGTTTCCACTCACCCAAAAGCCGTTGCCAGAAAGAATGTGGCCACCTGGGTGGAGCCCCTGCACAAACACGCAGCTGCCCAGGGCTCCGGCTGCAGGGGGTGCCTGAGCCTGGCAGTTGTACCGGGGGGCAGCAGAGAGAGCAGCTGCTTTTGGTGTGACCAAGTGAATGACCTGCTCAGCCCAGTGGCAGAGCTGAGGGAGGAAGTGAAAGGTTAAGGAGCATCAGGGAGTGTGAGGGGGAGATGGATTGGTGGAGCCACACCCTGGGGCCAAAGCAGCAGATGGAGGCTCCACAAGAAGCAGAGGATCCCCTACTCTCTTGTCACTAAGCAGAAGGAGAGGACCTAAGAGACGGAGGGGAACAGAAACAGGTCCCTGCTCAGGGAGGCAGGCGAATCCCCTCCCGGCTGCCCTCACCTTCCCAGCTGCCCTTACACAACAGATATGGGGCTCTGGAACTTGAGGCCAGGCAAACGAGCATGTAGGCGAAGGCCCATCTAGGGGGTTGCCTAGGGAGAGTCAGTCAGCCCCACACATTATCACTGCTTCTGTTAAGAAGAAAAGGAGGATAACTGTTGTAGGTGATTCCCTTCTGAGGGGACAGAGGGCTCAAAATGCCAAGCAGATCCATCACACAGGGAAGTCTGGTGCCTCCCTGGGGCCCAGGTCAGAGATGTTACTAGGAACCTCCCTGGTCTGGTACGGCCCTCTAGTTATTACCCGCTGCTGGTTATGCAGGTGGGCAGTGATGAGGTTGTGGAGAGAAGTCCAAGAGCGATCACAAGGGACTTCAGGGCGCTGAGGCAACTTGTTAAAGGATCGGGACACACGTAGTGTTTTCCTCAATCCTGTCAGTGACAGGGAAAAATATGGAAAGGAACAGGAAAATTCACCTGATTAACACATGGCTCAGAGGCTGGTGCCATCAGTGGAATTTTGGGGTTTTTGATCATGGGTAGGTCTGATAAAAAAGCCGTTGATATCTGAATAGTATGCTTATGATGGAGTCTTAAACCAAAGTGGTACCGTTGCTACATGGGGGCGGGTACTTGTGTTACGGATTCCATAAAGATCTTCCCAATTCATTTTCACATTTTCTTATCCTTAAGGGAAATGTGCCTATGAACTTCTCTGGTATTAATAAATCCTGTCATGCTTTGTCTGCCATGTAATTGTGAAAGGATGGGGATTACACATAAATGTAATCTACATACTGTGTGTGTATCTGTATTGATACTACAGTTAACTAGGGGGGCTTGGCTATGACTGATGACCAAGAATCACTTTGAGGAAATGAAGTTCTCATCTGGAAAAAGTGAGATGAGAAAAGGCAAAACAGAAAATAACATAATGATACTCAATATTCCTTTGGAGTCTGGGGCCACATCTGGAGGTCACTAGGAAGTAATTGACTGAATCTGTCCACTGGTGTTTCTGCATGACTTTTAAGATGACCAGGCTGTCATCTGACAGAGCAGTTGTTACACATTTTTCAGGCTGTAAGGAAGCTTAGGTAAACATTTGGAAGGATATGCAAAACTCTGTCTTACATTATTCTTAGTGGAGATATTTTTGTTGAAATTAATGGTTACATTTTTACTGTTATACAGGGTTAGGGCTGTTTTATGCATTAGCTTGTAGATGTCAGTATGTGGAAGTGCATTTCTTCTGAATGGTTGGCCTGATGAGGGTAAGGAAGGATATGCAAAGCAAGACACTCTTGCCCAGGTTCCCGAAATCCAAGTGCTGTACAATCAGGAAATGCATTATAGCGTCCATTGTTGCTTCAGCAGGAAAAGTGTGCTTTACATATGCAAATGCTACTCAGAAGTTTAACTTAATAATTATCAGCTGGAGTCTCTATTGATGAGCAGCTGACGCTAATCATCAGCAACAGAATCTGAGTTAACTACTACTAGGCTTTGATTGAGCATACTTGTCTTGTGCTTGTGGTTACTGTGGCAATTGTAGAAACCTATAGGTATTTTTATAATCTCTTCTAAGCTTATAGATATTTATTGCTTGTACTTTCTGTACTCTTAAAAAAACACTGTATTTTAAAAACACTTTAAAATGGTCTATTTTAGATTTTTTTTCCCCTTCCTATCTCTTCCACAGTGTTTACTGAGCAGAAGCCAACATAGAAGAGTTTCAGTCTTCTACATCCCACTGCCATGAATGACAGTCACAGTACTGTGTACAGCTGCAGGGATGCATTTGGGCACATGTTTTACCTCAGAGAGTTGTAATGGCTGCCTGCTGTTGATTATGTGTTCTGCTCTGTCAGTGCCTCAGAAGTTACTTTAACACCAAGCGCACACCTGAATGTAGGGAAATCTCTGGGCGTAAGATAATCAAATGGTTAATGAAAAAAGAGATGCAGCTTCTCCATAGGAAATCTTCAGATTAACAGATCCCATTGTCTTCCCTCCCACTCCTGCCATACACCAGGGAGATTCAGCTGGCTACAAATACTTACCCTGCAGATATCATTCATATGCCTTTTCCTAAGTGTGCTTTATTATTCTCATCACACTCCTACAGTCCCTCCACAGCTTCCCTTCTAATTATTCCCTGCTTGCCCATTCCTATGAACAACCAGTGGCGTTCACCCACATTCTGCCATTTAAGGCAGTTAGTTCATCCTACTATGAACTGGATTTCTCATTTTCCAGGAGGTGCCACTATTTATTTAAATTCATCTGGATTGTAACTCTGAAGATTTATAATTGAGTTGCACAGACACCAACTAGACAGTGGTTTGTCTCTGCCCCCATACTGGAGGTGGTAGAGGGGAATGCTTCAGGGCAGAGGCAACCAGGCTAGCTCAAACCAGCTCCACTGACTGCTTAAACTGAGTTGGATACTTTGCACTGCAGTAGGTTGTATGACCCTTTGGGTCAGCTCAGCTGTGGGAATGGTGACCTGTAACTGAGTGGTGATAATGTCTGCAACTGATCTAAAAGGGGTCATTTATTTGTGCCCCCAAGTGGCCACTGCTAATTGTGATGTGGTCATTTATGACAAAAAGTCATTGCTAAGTGGTGGCTGGTCATTGGCTCTGTAAAGAAGTGCTTCTGCCAAAAATAGTATAGGCAGCACCTCTGAGTCTGGATAGGGTGGTCAAGGACAAAACGGGTATTGAGCTGCTTCTCCTGTTAACAGGATTCTCTACAGTATACTTTTAGAGCTTGGTTTTAGGAGTTTTCCCTGCAGTACCCATTTGGTGTCTGAACTTTTGAGTCTTCTGAGCTGTCACACTGGCAGCCTTTACCTGCATGCAAAGCTTTTGAAAAGAAAGAGTATCCCTCTGGGTTTGTGGAAGAAGAGCTTCCTCTTTTCCTCTTTCTCCCTGCATTCCCCAACTGCTACAGAAGTGGTTTGCCAAAAAATCAGCATCGTTACAGGAATGGGGCTTGGAGAAAATAACAATTCATCAGGAGCACAGATGGCTTATTTAGAATCTAATAGGTATTAAAACATTATTTTCCCCAAGCTTTACTCCTGATATTGATAACGTGTTATCTTTGCCAAGTTCCCCTTTTGATAGCATGTTATCTTTGTCAAGCCAAGTCCATGATAAAATCTTATTTTCACTCAGTGCTTACTCTGATAAGACATTATTTTCTTACATCTCCACTCCCAATGGAAAAGGGGGAAATGTTATTTTTAGTCCTTTTCTTGGAGAGGCATATATTTTGCCAAGGCAATGAAAGGCAGGGAAAGAAAAATGAGAAGACAACAGAAGAATAAAAAAAGTCATTGTATTCTAGACAAGGAAATGAGCAAATCATTTTAAGTCTTATAGGCTCTTGCTTTAAATTTGCTAATAAGCTAACATTCATAGTATTAGCTAATAAACTAATATTTCATTTGAAAAAACAAACCATTAAAAAGAGCCACATCCATTTTCAGGAAGGATAGATAATATGTTTAGACTTTCTTTCCGTCTTTCTTCCTGCATTCTGTTGGTACAGGCTTTTTCTTTACCTAGAATCTTTTACTGTTTACCATCCCTATTATCCCTGTTATAAGCTGTCGTGGTTTAACCCAGCAGGCAGCTAAACACCACACAGCTGTTTGCTCACTTCCTCAATGCAGTTGGATGGGGTAGAAATAGGGGAAAAAAAAGGTAAGATTAATGGATTGAGGTAAAGACAGTTTAATAGGACAGAATAGGAAGGGAAAATAATTATGTTAAAAGAATATGCAAAATAAGTGATGCACAATGCAGTTGCTCACCACCTGCCAACTGATGTCCAGCCAGTTCCTAAGCAGCAGCCCCCAGCCAGCTTTTCCCCCAGTTTATACACTGAGCATGACGTCACATGGTGTGGAATATCCTGTTGGTCAGTTGGGGTCGGCTGTCCCGGCTGTGTCCCCTCCCAGCTTCTTGTGCATCCCCAGCCTTCTCAGCAGTAGAGCATGAGAAGCTGAGAAGTCCTTGATTTAGTGTAAGCATTATTTAGCAACAACTAAAATGTCAGTGTGTTATCAACATTATTCTCATACTATACCCAAAACACGGCACTATACCAGCTACTATGAAGAAAATTAACTCTATCCCAGCCAAAACCAGGAAAGAAGCGCCAGAATTACATTCACTCAACCAACACACAACCAACACAAAACCAACAAACATAGCTCTCTGCAGCTATGCAACCTGATGCCATCATAGACGGTACAATTGCTAACTCTTTCCAAGACACAACCCCTTCCTCATTTTGTGTGCAGAGCAAATGTGGTGAGTCGTTCTTGGATGACTCCATTTAGTTAATTAAAGAGACTGGAAGGTGTGTCATGAACAAGGCAGGGGAGCGTTGGAAGAAAAGGGACAGCTTTGTAGTTTATGAATTCGAAGCTGCCCTGGAAAATTGTTTCTGTCTCTACCACTGAGTTCACTACATGATGTTTGTAAAAAAAAAAAAAAGCTATTAAAAGTGACCGCTAACTATTTTTTTTCCCATTTTCTGGGTTTCCAGCTTGCAGGCTTGCATTACAGAATGTTCAGTGTGTACTGTTGCATATGCAGGTGATGAGGTCTGTCCTTGGAAAAAAATGAAGCGCAGAAAAGGTGGTTATTTGTTGAAAAACTACATCAGAACCTCAGAACATCAGAACCGTCTTAATTATGCATCCAAAACTGGTATTTTCTTTTGGCATTAATGACTCCAAACTTCTCTGCCCTACCTCTAAAAAGGGACTGATAGTACCACCTTTCCCTCAAATAACTTCAAAAAATAAGCCACTGATCCCTGTGCTGCATTCAGGTATTATAGTTATGAGGATCATAGGCCAGTGAGGGAATAAATAAGTCTTTTTTCAGAGCCGAGTATGTGTGGTCACAAACTGAATGATGAGCTGAAACAAGCTACTGAACAGCTGTGAGCACTATCCATCCTGTGCACACTGTAATGCCAAGGTTCTTCGGCAATAAAGTGGAGATCATGCAATTAATGATCCTGTCATCAGGCACAAGGGAATGACAGCAAAGATTGGACAGGAGACCGTCATTCTCGCATTTCTGAACTTCTGAGTGTTTGACTTTTGTGGTGGGTCGACCCTGGCTGGATGCCAAATGTCCACCAAAGCTGCTCTATCACTCCCCTTCTCAGCTGCTCAGGGGAGAGGAAAATACAACAAAAGGCTCGTGGGTCAGGATGAGGACAAAGAGATCACAGCAATTACCATCACGTGCGAAACAGACTCGACTTGGGGAAATTAATTTAAGTTATTGCCAATCAAATCAGAGTAGGGTAATGAGAAATAAAGTGAGAAATAAAACCAATGTCTTTCTAACGTCTGTCAACCAAGCTGTCCTTCCCACGGGCTACTGTTCTTCACGAACTGCTCCAGTGTGGGTCCATTCCATGGGGTCACAAGTCCTGCCAGCAAACCTGGTCCAGCGTGGGCTTCTCTCTCCGTGGGGGGTCAGGTCCTGCCAGGAGCCTGCTCCAGCATGGGCTTCCCACAGGGTCACAGCCTCCTTCGGGCACATCCACCTGCTCCGTCGTGGGGTCCTCCATGGGCTGCCGGGTGGACATCTGCTCTACCATGGACCTCCATGGGCTGCAGGGGGGACAGCCTGCCTCACCATGGTCTTCACAACGGGCTGCAGGGGAATCTCTGCTCTGGCACCTGGAGCACCTCCTCCCCCTCCTTCTCTGCTGACCCTGGGGTCTGCAGAGTTGTTCCACTCATGTATTCTCACTTCTCTATTCTGGCTGCTGTTGCACAGCAGTTCTTCCCCCTTCTCAGACATGTTATCCCAGAGGTGCTACCATCATCGCTGATGGGCTCAGCCTTGGCCAGCAGTGGGTCTGTCTTGAAGGTGTCTGGCATTGGCTCTGTTGGACATGGGGGAAGCTTTTAGTGGCTCCTCACAGAAGCCACCCCTGTAGCCCCCACCCCCGCTACCAAAACCTTGCCATGCAAACCCAATATAGTTTGCAAACCTGATATTCTGTGGTTGTAGAGTTTTTGTGTATGATTCATTTGATTTCCGATTCCACTGATTGGAGAGGGCTATTTTGTTCAAGGAAAGGGCAGTGGGAGGGCATGTCCCTGTATGTGAGCAGCAGGCAGTAATGTGATGCTTTAAGTAAGGCTGGCCTGCAGTGGAGCTGAATGGTTCAGGTTTGGGTTCAATAAAACATGTTAGCATGTTTAAGTACCATTGACAGCAGTGGAAGTGAACACAGACTTAGCATTTAAGGGACACGCTGTAGTGCCTACGTGCAATTACTGTTGCCTAAGTCCAAGCTGATGGTTGATTGGCGTCTCGTGCGGAAAGAGTCTCTTCTTACCAATGAACATGTAATTTAGGACGTATGCTGCCCATGCCAAATCCTGAGATGGGTTTGTGCTTAATACTGATGGCAGCAGCTTTTCTGTCAGACCTGAGGAAACTCGTTTGGGCCAAGTGAAAGGCTTGGTTGTAATTTATTGTGCTGTCTCTGTCTAGTGGGCATCAGCCTTCATTGTTCTTACTGTGACATCTTTCAGTGGCACAACTTTCTGACACTGAAACTTGGAAGCGTAATCTCATAATTGCCTCATGTCACGTTAGAATGAACAAGTTCCATGTTCACAGACCTGGAGTAAATTGCTTAGACTATATTCCACTATTAAGATGGTTATTTGGGCAAGGTTTTCTGCTTCCAGCTGAGATCACACTGCAGTGGTTCACAAAAAGGCATCGGAGAAAAAAATGACTTGATGAGTGTGAGAATAGGCACCTTGGGATGCCTTAGCACCTACTTGTGGAGGCATATATCTTAAAGTACCAAATTGTTAACAAAAAGGACTTCATTCGTAGCTGCCCATATAACCAATACTTACCAGCATCCAGCTGAGCAGAAGTGCATAGAGTACTAAGGCGTTAGATGATTAAAGCTGAGCTAGAGCTCCAAAAGAAAAGGCATAGTTTATCTGCTTACACAGAGCTTTTATGTCTCCATAGTCCTGACTGCAGTCGTCTTAGTTTTCTTTTCCTTTAGGGTCCATGGAGTTCTCTACAATGGCCCTTATGGGGGAAAAATAATTGTGGAATGAACTTCAAATGATTTTGCTCGTGGCCTTAACAGGGGGAAATTCATGAGGGTGATTGCCTGCTATCAAAGTTCTTTCTGCAGAATGTTGGCTTGTGGTTAAAATTGTTACACTGCTAGTCCTCAGAGGGTGCACTGATAATGTGCATTTTCAAATGTGAACAAATGTGAAATGGAGGGATGGTGTTTTCTTGTATCTGTAGTCAGACAGACTGAAACATTATCTGTGAGCAGCATAACTTCCTCTTATCTCAGAGGCAGCCTAGAGTTCACTGTCATCAGTTAATTCATTATAAAGGCATTACACACTATTAGGCAGGGGATGAATAATAGCTAAAACACATAGAAACCTCTAGACCTCGTAAAGATGCCAAAAAAAATCAGTAGTTTGCACTGAAGATAGCAAAAGAAATGTAAAAAATTAAGAAAAAAAAATCCCACAAGAAGCTACATAAATGTGCTTGCCTCAGTTAGTTCCTAACAAAATTTTAAGCATTTGAGTTCAGATCAGGGTCGTCTGAGAAACTCAGGATCCCTACTTCTGGACTTGTCTTCTCGAAGTCAGAGTGATTTTTTCTTTGCTACACTCTGCTCCTTTCTCCCTTATCCAGCCTTGCAATTAACCTTGGGCTAAACTTTGCTTTCTCTGTGGCTCTTCCCCCAGCAAACCTCCAGCGCTGCTGGGTCCCTTTCGGGACTATCACCTCTCCAAGTCTGATAACGACAAAACGAGGAACTTGGTGTTAATGCTTATCCTTTAGGTTTTGTATGTAAGAAAATTTCACTGCTTCAGTCCCTCTCCTTTCAAATAAACTGTGCTGGATTGCTTTCTATAGGCTTTATTTCTTCCAGTGTCTTAAGGTGCTCTGCTTAACTAAGGTTTAATTAAATCTCTTGCCTTAAATAGAGGTGATTCCACATATGCAGAAGCATTCAATAATCCATAGAATTAATAACTTGTCTATTGTCAACTTTTCTGAATTGTTGGACTTACTGTGATGATAAGTCATTGACTGCTGTCAACCATGAAATAATTATTGAAGGTTTTTTTTTGTGGACAGTGGAATTTTGTAGGTAATTTTTATTTCTTTGGTACAGTGGTATAAGCACAGAAAGTCTGAAGTAAAAGCCTTGACACGGGTAGAAAATAAAACATTGTATCTGAGACTGCCGAAGCCCCAAAATAGAGCAATAACCCTAAATGAAGAATAAAAAATAATAGCTTTATTATTATTTATCTCACTGTTCAAAAGTGTAATGCTTGCTTCAGAGCACAATAATGTTGCTTGCAGTGTCCCCTGGGAGCTCTTTTGTCCCAAAGTCACACAGAATTTGTTACGTGTTGCTACTTTATTTTGATTTAGATTAGATAAAAAGTGCCTAGACGTCAGCTCAGAGCACTCTTCCAGTTACTTAAAACTATAAAACTCAAGTGCAGTGCAATCAATTTAACTCTTCTACCAAGCAGCACATGAAGTCAATCAAATATTAGTGGTCCCTTACATTAGTCCAATTACTTCTTCTTCAAAGATGAGGTGAAACACACAGTCCTTGCATTGCCTTGAAAACTGATAGGAACCAGATCAGGGTAGCATGTGTTGGTATTTACCTGCTAGAGAATAGCTCCCAAGAAGCATTTTGCCATGTCTGCATCTTCACTGATGTAAAAACATCTTCATATGTCCAATCTGGTAATAGGACTAAATCAAATAGTACCTTGCCACCAGCCTTGCCAACCTCAGATGTGAAAAAATTATGAGCTGGTCCATCTTAACATTTATGATAAAAATAATTTGATTTCTGAGTGTTAAGATCAAACTCAGTTCACTCTTGATTTTATACTTTTATTCCAAATGGGCCCTGGAATGGTCACACTATCACTTGCAGCAGAGAGTTGGGGTGTTATGAATATACCAAATACATCAAGATACACCTGAGAAGAATGAGCAGTGTTAGTAACAAAACATGACTTGTCCAAGCTGTACCTACTCTGAGGAGATCACCCCAGAAAATGTCTTGGACTTTGTAACAAACCGTGGATAATTTTCACAGTAAATCAATACATTTCAACTAGCCATATATTTTAGATCAAGAAGCTAGGTGGTTGTATAATTCCTGACATGATTTCCTTACTGCCTTTTGCATACCAGCAGAAATATGTACTACTGATAAGACAGTAGTGGAGTTTACTGCTATTTAAAGCTAAGGCTGAATAAACACTGAGCTGGTCTCATTAGTTGCTGCAACTTCAAGTCAGAGGCAGTGAGGTGATATTTTCTTTCAGTCTCTTTCTCAGACTATGCTGTTTCTTCTAAATACTGTGTAGAAACAGTTCAACTGTTCTCATGACTATAGCTTTTTTGTTAGTTTTTAGTTTTGGTAAAACAACATTTATGACCTCTTGATTTATGTCTGTAGAATAACTAAAGAGATGTTTACATTTTTTCCATATTTTGAAATTTTGGTGAATGTTGTTCTGAGATACACTCCCATAACTTCCTACCTTTTCTGGTAATTATTTGAGAAGGAAGCGGAATCCAATGACAAGAATAGGAAGAGGTAAGTAACATCTGTGTCATACTGGATATTCACCAAGTCGGGAGTTATGATTGCCAGAGAAGTCTTTGGCTAGATTTGCATTGTAATTGTATGTCTGGTGATAACACAGGTTGATTGTTGTGTGTGTGAGTAGGGGTGCTTTTTTATTTTTGTCTGAGGGTGTCTACACAATCTACTCTTGCTGTCCAGTAATAAGAATGCAATATAATCACATCCAAATGAGTTTTAGTCTTCCTAGCTTGGGTATCAGCAGCTGAGAAATAACACAATTTGAGTTCCATGCCTTCCAAGCTGAAAGGAGAAAGAAACTCAGTATTTTATTGCACTTCTAATTGTAGTGTGGCTCTGTCTGTTGACGTTTCTCTGTTGTTGCACCCATGATTTTCAGGCTTTTCAAATCTGTCATTTAATCTTTAATAACTATTTGCCTGAGCGCTCAAGTTCCAAAATATCAGTGAGCAAACTTCAGATTCTGTCCTGAGACATTTTTCAAGCTCTGATTTGTTTTGCTATTGGTAAAAATAATAAATCAGAATTTTTTTGCAGGGGAAAGTCTGTAAGCAAATGCAAGATATTCTATCCAAATGGTGTATTAAGACCAGGATAGCTATTTGTGTAGGTAACAGCAAGGGTGTACACCTGTATAACTCAACAATGAAAATCAGAATTGAGGTTTTGATTTCTGTAGCTGTTTTTTCGTTAACTCAGTTTAGAGGACTGCTCACCATTCATGTAAATGTGAAACAATGGCAGAGAACAAGCAATGAGCAGGTCTTTACAGCAGGGAGATAGTTTTGAGTCAGAGGGTAAGAAATGGTAAGACAAAGTGCTAAGCAGTAACTGCATGATTTCCATTTTCTAAACCATTCAAGCTGGTGTTTGTTTGATAAAGCCAAAGGGACTCTCTGCATTGGAAAAATTATTAAATAGCAAATTGTTTTTAAATGCATGCAGGTGGAAAGTTATTTCAGAGGAATACCCTAGTACACAATACGTATCTTCACAGTAAAAGTATGTCTTGCTAATTATGACACTGTGGAAACTCTTCCTGTCTTTTGCTTTGTTTCAATTTTACTTCAACTGAACACTTTTGAACAGTAGTTTAGTTTGAGGGTTTTTCACCACCCTTCAAGCATTTGTACTCAGTGTGTATATATATAGCTTTATTAAAGTTATGTGAAAATATGTCTCCTTTGAAAACACATTAGTTGCATCCCTCTTTGCTCCCTTAAAGTCTGTTAGCAATAATGTACTGGAAAGAGATGGTAGAGTGTGTTGCAGTTGTTGTCTTTGATTGTAGACCTTGATTTCAGGTTAATTTATCTTTTTTATACTTTATATCTAGCTCATTTTTAACTGCTGTTTTGAACAAAGAGATACCTTTTGAAAATGTGAGAATTAAGTGTTTCATATTTCTGGATATAACTTTTCAGTTAAAGGTGTTGAACTGAACCATTTTGCTTTTTTCAAAATTCCCTTGTTGTCTTTTTCAGCCAAAATGCTTTCCAGAATTTGACCCACATGTGTATTGCATGTTTCTGTCCTTCTGAACCTCTTATTTCTCAGCAAGCACATAATACTGTGTTGCTGAATAAGAACCGTCTGCTCCTCACATGTGAATCAGCTGGGGCTACTCTTTGGCCCAAGATGGTAACCAAAATACTGTAGCTCGACTGTGGAGGAAATGGGGAATAGGAAAATCATTTTGTCCTGCATACATTTCTAAAATATATTTAACTATATATTAATTGTCTTTGAATTAAATCCTTCTGTTCTTGACTGTCTTCCCAGAGTAGAGACTGGCAGGCAGTCCTATCCAGAACAAAAGAAACATGTGCTGATCTTTCGGTGTGGTTTTAAAATTAGTAGGACCTGTAGCTCATAGAACTTCAGCATTTGTCCAAGTTTATCATGCACTGAAGCATTGCCTTGAAGTGCCAAGTCTGTGTAAAACATGGCTGTATTTGAAACACATCCCTGCCTCACGATGCTGACATTAAAGGAAAATGAAACTTCAAGTATATTCTGACAGAAGTGTTTTGTTTCCTTCTCTTGCAGATGGGAAGCCAGTGTCGCTGTCTCCACTTGAATCCCAGCCCCACAGTCCTCGGTACACGGCGTCAAGCCAGCGGGAGCGCGAGAGCTTGGAAGTCCGCGTACGGGAGGTGGAGGAGGAGAACCGCGTCCTTCGCAAGCAGCTCAGCCTGGCACAGAGTCGCAGCCCCTTGCATCACCGCGGCAATCACTCCAAAACCTACTCCATGGAAGAGGGGACAGGCGACAGTGAGAGCCTGCGGGCTGGCATTGTGGCGGGGAACAGCTCCGAGTGTGGGCAGCAACCAGCAGTGGAAAAATGTGAGGTAAATAAACAAAAGAAACCTGCCAGAAACAAAGTTTGGTAGATTTGATCCTGTAAGGACATTGCAGTTCCCGATCTCCGTCCCCCTGGAACTTTCTGCTCTGAATCCAGCCTCTTAAAGGACTACTGGGCACAACTTTTTAGATAGTTTTTTATTATTCTTCTAAAAACTTTAAAACATTTAATTTTCTGAATATTTCTGAGTTATTATTTAATCAGAGTTTACTATCTTTTTCATTCTTGTGTCCTCAAACCTGGTGTAAAAATCAAAGCCTTGTTCCAAGCTGACTTAAGTACAGCCGTGCTGATAAAGAACTGTGGCAAACTCGCCTCATGTTTCTAAATTTAATTAAAGCAACACAGTGCTTTGAAAAGCCTTATTGTTTTGTTTGTGTATCTGTACTAGAACAGTTCAGGGTTTACCATGAATTAATTTGTGGCTTCTGGAGCCAGCCTGTGCTTTTAAGTCACTTTCTGGAGTGTATCTAGATGCTACTGTGGAACCACCTGCTTTGTGTGAGCTGTGCACAAGAGGTGTGGTTAGCTTCAGGGAACAGGAGATCTGTTTCTAAGAAGGTTTTCAGGGATTGTTTTGGTTTGGTTTTCCCCATTTTATGTCTGTAGTTTTGTGGATGTCATCCAGCTATTTAGTTTTCAGATATCTGAATGACGACAGTTCCGAATATGGGTAGATCCAAAACAGAAAGTCTTGCTTAAAGGCCTTATGCCAATCCGAGATGGTGAAGATACGAAAAATAATTCCTCCATTTATTTCTACAAAGAGAATAATACCATATCACCTTTTATCTTACTATCTGCCACTTGGAGGATAAAAGTTGAAAGAAAACTGGAAGAGAAAAGGAAGTCCTAATTACCTCTTCACATAAAGCCTATTTAATGGGCAAATATAATTTAAAAATGAGTTATTGCTTTCCCGTCAGACATCTTTGTCCATCAGTGTGGAAAAAGGAACCGACATTATTTTAAGGAGAGGGAAAAGGAGGAGCCTGTTTTTCATTTTCCCTCCTCCCGATAACAAGGGTCTGATTTTCCTCCCTGTAAGCATTTTGGCATTTCTTTTAATAAGGGAAGGTTCAGGCTGTCAATAAGCAAACCTTGCTTCTCCCTTATTATCATGCCAAGCAGTGATGAGCTGAATCTCAGTTCTTGGTTGTTCAATGTACCAACCAATTTGGGACACAAAAATAGCAGCTTAAAGGAGGAATAGTTTAAGTGGCCTTTCCAGTTATAATGTGTTTTGCCTATAAATTTACTTGCTCAGTGGGGTTTAGCATTGTGCCGGAGGCAAGGGTTATATAAAACACAAAACTTCACTTTATTTGCCAACTCCCTATCTCACTGCACACTATTTTGATAATGAAATAGCTTTTTCTTCTTTTTCTTAAGGAATTCACTCAGCAATTCAGTAACAGCAATGGAAGTTAAAATTAAACTTCCTTATTATCAGATTTGCCAGAGGTCTCATCATTTATCCTATTATTGCAGATTCTGGTTCCATGTATGTGTGAGTGGTATCTTGACCGTGTTCACCCTCTGTTTTCAGAGTTTCAGCAGCGTAAACTAAATTTTTTTTAGCCTCTGACCCTGGAATATATCACAGCAAGAGTCAACAAATTAGGTAGAAAGAGACAAGGGTCCTGAGAAGAAGATTGGAGCTCTGAGGGAGACAAAGAGAGCTGGGAATAGTTTGTTTATTTCATTAAGGCAGTTCTTTGAGATTTACTGAAGCTGACATTTCAGAATCTAATTTGGGATGATTCAAACATTTGAAGATGCAGTTACAATGAATGAACATTAAATATCTGATAAAGCATAATCTGTGTGATAATATTGTGATCTATATCAATAAATAGTGGGTTTGTTGCATTCCAGCCACTGCTTCCTACTCTGTTGCATCGAAGGAGAGTTGTTCTGATATTGTAAAATGGACCAGCATTATACTGCAAGAAAAAAAGTTCCAACCAAGGGCCTTCTCCCTGGAGGAGCAGATCCCTGTCATGCCTTCCCCATAGGAGACAATTTTAACACAAACCTTGGAAATATAAATAACAGTAGTCCATACACAGACATAGGCACAAATAACAGGCTTCAGAAGAAAAGGATAATGCCGATGGAAGCTAACAGAATTATATGACTCTTTCTTATGGTGTTACCTCAGTATCTTTTCAGCCCATGCCTCCATAAACTGGGCATTTAGTTTGAATTAAGTGTGCATTTATAAATATTTTTAAAGGAGATTATGTATTAGAAAATGGTTAATAAGGAACACAGCATTTAGTAGGTTAGCAGAATACTTAACATTTGAAGCATTTTTGCAGGCATATTTGTTATTGTTACTGTTCTCAATGGTGTTGCTCAATAGGGTCAAGTGTGTAGTGCTCCAGAGCCACAAGCAAAAGGCCCCCACCAACTTAAGCACTGTAAACCACAGGAAAAGCAGATGTTACCTGCCTTGGAAAACATTTGTAGCATATTTACATTTTCATAACATGCTTTCAATATCTCTTAACCACATTCAAAAATTATTTATGAAGGATTAAGTAACTGCAATAGAAGGCCTGGCTAGTATTACTGGAAAATTATTGAAGTATGAAATGCTTTACCAAAGATTATTTTTAGCAATAAGAACTAATTAGAGTTTGTTAAGCTCATTATTTCACCATTCCAAAAAGTAGCCTGAGGAGGAAAAAAACCCCATCTGTTTATCTAGGCACCTTATACTCCTCATCAGCATGGGATTAAAGGCCCAGTTCTTCATGTGGTTTTGGATATTTTCTTCCCATTAATATTACCCAAGTGGGACTTATATGAAATACTGCTTTCAGAAGTTTTTCCTGGTCTGTAGTGGCTAAAGTAATCGTTTCTAAACCATGTTAGCCTGCACCTTGGATTATTTAAACTCCCTGTCCTAAACAAGCTTAACTTTCTTAAATGCCTTCAGTACCTGTGCCTAAGCGTTCCCTAAACTGTTTAAAATCAAGAATGGTTTCTTTGTGTCCCTGATCCCCAGCCTATAGGAAGAACAGCTTGATTAACTTCCACAGTGTTTCGACTAGCTATTCCTATCTGTATGTATAATCAGAGGAAGAATTCATTGAGTCTGGAGAGCAAGCTGTATCATCATTTCATCTGTTGCCGCAGTTAATTCCATTGTCTAAAATCAGCTCCAGTGAATGGCCTGTGTCCAGACTTCTTGCAATATCTACTGGTGATGAACATGCCTATCATTGAGTTTAAAATGAGTTTTTTTCAGAGGATGGACACTTTCAAGGAGTTTCAGTTTAGTCCCACAGTGACTTCTGAATATCCAGGCTAGAGTTTGACAACTAGAATTATCATGGATTGTAAACACTGAGGAGCAAGTGTAGCATGCAAAGCCTTGGTGTGAGATGCTTGGAGGGACATGTTGAACCAAGCAGACGGGCTGCTGCATGGTGTGGAAGCTGGAACATTCTCAGCTTATCTGGCTTCACTTCTAGGTGTTAGCTGCAGTCATCAAGTCTGGAGGTTGTTTGAACCACAGTGGCCAGTTCTGGTGGGATGAGGATTCAATCCACTAGCCATCTATAGATGGAAAATGCGCTTGAGAGAACCATGATGCTGCTGACCAGTTTCATAATCTGGGAGCTGATGCTTACAGTATACTCGGGAGGATGCAAGTTCTTTGAAGCGCTTCCTTCTTCCAGACACTATTGTGCTGTCTTGCCAGGATTTGACTACAGCCAGCTGCTCTCTCTCCAAACATGTAATTGGAACAAGCATGGAAAAAACTGGAAATAAAACTCTTCGTTAGGATGCAAACATCTGCAGACAGTTCAGGTTGTTGAGCTCATGTTGACATAAATTTTCCCACTATTTTATTTAACAGTTAAATCAATGAGGGAGAGGAAAGTGAATCAAGGAAAGGAGGAACAGGCTGAGTCTTGCAGCATGCTGCAGGCAAAAACTTTGGAAAAAAAGGACTAGATTTCTGTTGTCTTTGAGGATTATTGCTCTTTCCTATAGCTGATTGCAGGCAGGAATAGAAGTACTAAATAGGATCAAACACCACAGAGAGGCTGAGCAGAAGATATATGCATGCCTCTGTCTCTGAACTGGAGAAGGACATTCAGAAAAGCCACATGTGCTGTCTTCTCGCTGTGCCCTGGCTGAAACGGCATGCAAGGCATCAGCACCTGCTAAAAGACACCAAGGAAAGCATACTTTTAATTTTGAAAGAAAGAGATTTAGGAAAAGAAGAACAGATGCAGGAAGTCCTTGACAGAATAAGCTCTGGTTTTGTGGGGATTTGAAAGGTAGAGAGAGAGGCTGTGAGGAGAGCTTTTCTGACAAGTAGAGGTATTATAAAATGATGCTGACGGTGATAGGACAGTGCTGTTCTGTCAAAACCCATTAAATGTTTATGTCTGGTTCAGTGTCTTCAGGTGAAGTGTTTAAAGCAGGCATGAAACCATTCTCAAATAATTTGATTTTAATTGGCATTGAAGGGAAGGATCTTAGGTCTTCCAAGAGCCTGAGAGAGACCAGGTGGCAACCAGAGAGGAGGCAGTGTGTGCACTGTCAGGAATGTGTGCACCCACAAGAGCCCACGTCAACAAGTATGGTACAAACCACTGCTGCAATAAAAGTTGTCAATAAGCAGCCTCTGTTCTCCCCTATTGTTATCACAAGAGAGAAATGCAATCAATTTTGCAAAATGCTGAGCATGCTCAACTCCCATTGACTTTAACAGAAATTGAAAGTGCTGAATACCTCATAGAGCAAAGTGTACTGCAATATCTTTTCTTTCTCACACCTCTCTGGACAGACAGTTGCCCTGTTTAACTCAAGGCCTCTTAAAACCTCAGATCTTCAGTGTGCCTCAGCTTGTGAGGCACACTAGGGCTTGAGGTAGCTGCAATATTTATGTGGGGGTCGCACAATGGCACAGCCACTTGGCAATTATATGATTCAGATTGTGCCCTGTACCAGGCGATGTTAATGGATCGGGCTGTGGACTCCTTAGATGCGCCCAACATGTGCCACCTCTTGTGTAAATCTGCTTCTGTTACAAGCCAGACTTTGGGAACCTATGACTATGTGAGGAGGCAGAATTCCTCATTTGTTCTCTGCATAGTGGGCTTTCTGTGGAAAATGAGAGCTGCATGTGTGAGAAACCAGCTAACCAAGCTTCAAATGGAAGCCAAATGAGGCTTCCCTGCAGTTTCACAGCTGTGTCCCCAATCGCAGCTTTGTGCTGCCAGCATGGTGAACTCTCCTTCATTTCTGTGACCCCTAAGAAACAGAAAAATACGGAAGCTGGAGTTGAAACTTGCTAAGATTAATTTTCCTTTGTCCCCAGGGGATAGCAATGGCTAATTTTAAAACCAGAGAAGAGTAACTTAACAACATTTTTCAAATTATTGCTACCTTAATAATAAAGGCTAGTAGCGCCTTTTCAATTTTCCCTTTCCTCTTGAAGAGGTGAGTAAATCTCTGCCTCATATTAAAAGGGAGGTAAGAAGGCACAGAATAAGCGATAATTCTCCAAGGTGCTGGGGTGGGGAGAATGTGTGTGTGTGGATTGTATTTAACATCACATTAACACTGACCAGTACAGCCTGTACAGCCCTTACTGGTAGTCACAGGCAGGGAAGGGACGACCTGCCTTCGTAGCTCGTGTCCTGTCTTATCACTGGGATGCACTCAGTCCCTGGCAAACCAATTGTCCCACTCATGCTCATCCACCAGAGCTTGCTCTCCCTCTCCATAGTAGCTGTACTTGAGTTGGAAAGAATGCAAAATTTCTAAGAGTATATCTGCTTCTAATGATCAGGTATAATTTTAAGCTTCAGTTCAGAAGGTTAAAGTGTCTGCATGTTTGCATACTCAGAATTTTGTGTGCTGCTGAGTAGGTATGTGTGTGTGTACACATGCACACACATATGCTCTTAGCTAATAAATGCAATTCTGTTCAGACATCTGATGTAATTTAGGGATAGTAATGACTTTGGAATGATGATGGTGTCATAACTCAATTAAGATGTTTTTAACAAACTGCCTCAAGCTGCAAAACGCCCACTCAAATCCTAAACAATCGCCACACTAAATAATAGCACTGACATGTATGTGCTTTCCGTAATGAATGATAGAACACAGGAGCAGGCTTTAATTTTTGTTCCTTTTGTTCCTTTTCTCCCACAGACCATCCACGTTGCCATTGTTTGTGCAGGGTACAATGCCAGTCGGGATGTTGTCACACTTGTCAAGTCTGTCTTATTTCACAGGTAAAGGTAGCTTTCTTTTCTTGTATATCGTATATCTGATTATGGCTAAATAGGCTCTTTTTACATTTATTGTCTTACTTCAAAAGAAAGTCAGACTCCCTTCCCTGGTTGCTTTTGATTCCAGTTTTGTCTTTAGAAAATCTATGCTAAAGCCACAAATAGATTCACCTGTATAAAGATTTCTGCAGTGAATTAGAGGGATCAGAGATCCACTTGCTACTCCTGTTGCATTGTGGAATAGTGCCAGTATCTATCTATACTGTAAAGCATCTGCATACTCCTGAATGTTGTAAAATAATAATGATGATAATAATAATACCACCACTGTATTCATTCAGCCTATTTCAGGTGTCAGTTTATGGCACAGGTGTAGATGGTAATTAGAAAGCCATACACATAAATACACACTGGTTACTTGACTATCCCAGCTTCCCATTTAGACATTCATTTTTCATAAGTAAACCTGTTACTATAGTCAGTATTATTTCATTAAAGTAACATTATTTATTCTGGCTTTGGACAAGCTACTTGCAGCGCCTCAGAAGACTTTGCAACCTGGTTTTAGCACATGGAGCACAGTTAGACCACACAATTGAGAGGCATGAATGTACAATGAAGACAAAACAACCAATTCACTTAATAAACAGCACCTACAGAAAAAGAGACATAATGTTAAACTGTGTATGGGCATATGCGTATATCCCTTGTCCAGTTTAGCAATGTCTCCCAGAGCTGTTTTCCAACAGTGTTGCAGAAGGTGAATAAAAATGGGAGCCTGAGAGACTAACCAGACTGTTTGACTCAAACAGGACAAACAGACTAATAAAACATGCATAAAGAGTTTACTAAGGAGGCAGTTTCAGTGCACTACTTTATACTGAATGATGTTTTATACCAGCAAGGATGACTCTTGTCCATGTCATGTGCTAATATCTTCTTAGAGCTAGCTGGAAGCAGGCGTTCCGGTACCCCACCGTGCTCCTTATGTTTGCCTCCAATCTGCTGCTGGAACAGTCTTACTAGTCACTCCTTTACAATGGTTTTAGTACACCATTTTACCTATTACCCATT
The DNA here is from genome assembly GCF_949628215.1 of Phalacrocorax aristotelis. Lineage (NCBI taxonomy): Eukaryota > Metazoa > Chordata > Aves > Suliformes > Phalacrocoracidae > Phalacrocorax > Phalacrocorax aristotelis. Next base: position 159,555,167 of record NC_134276.1, on the reverse strand, counting down.
TTTGGTAAGCTTCATAAAAGAATGTAAATGCTCACCTTGTGTGAATGGGAATGTGGGAAAAGCCTCAGTAAATATTGTTTAAGAGGTTGGCTAGAGTACAGGTGAAGAGGAGAAATTCTCCAAAATATGTGAGCAACTTTCACTATCAACAGATAGCCTGTTGCATGTCTTTCCAGAATTAGCATGTTCATGTTAGATGAGGGCTAGGAGCAGGAAAGACAATGCTAAAATAAATATAATGAAATACCAGTAAAAACCTGTTTCATGTGCTGTGCAGAATTTTTCTGAATGTTGAAATCCTGTGAAGTTTTAAAACTGTATCTATTTCCAGACTTCTGAATTATTCTGTGTAAACTGGCTTTATATTGCAAAGATGTGGGGTGTTTTGTCTATTTTGGTTGTTGTTCCTAAGGGGTTTCTTGCAAATAAGCATTTTTTATGGTGATGGGAGTTGTCTTAGTGGTTAGCTGCTTGGTGTTTTTCTCTCCTAATACTTGCATCCATTTTGAGAAGACTTTTAATATTCTGTAGGTTTCCAAATGTGCTCTAAATAATAGGAATCTCACAGCTCAAAGGTTTAAACAGTCTCTTTCTGTGTTACTTTAAAGGAAATGTCCCTGTTTTACATAAGCCACTCATCTGAACAGTTAGCAAACTTATAAACAATACTGTCATTATATGGCAGAATTATGTCATTTGGAAATATATTTAATTGAAAATATGAAACCAAAACAAAGGGAAGTAACTTGGTATTTCTAAGCCTGGTTGATTCTGCCCTTGTTGAGACAGACATATTTGCTGTTTGGCTAGCAGCACTGCTGATCTCAATGGAGTTGTCTAGCTCAGCAGAGGCGATCAAGATAAAGTCCAGTATAGCTAATGAAACTTTAGTACAGTTAGTTACATTCAAGATAACCTGTCTCACTTGTTTGCTCAGAACATACTTAAAGACAAATCTAAGTCCATTCCTGCCCAGAACTAGCATTTCTCACTAGGCATTAAATTGTTTGCTAGAAAGGAAAGATGTTCTCAAATAATGGACAGAGCTTCTTGCAGACATTTCTTCCTTATCTTCTAGAAACACAGGCCTCTTAAGCATCTGTTGATGTTATAGCTGCATGTGCAGAGGTCCATGCCTCAGAAACGCTCCTTTCTTGGATCTTTATCTTTGGAGTGGCAATGGTGAAGAAGCCTGGAAAATAAACAACAAACTAACAACAAACTCAGCTGAAAATGGGTTTAGAACAAAGATTCCTTGCACTGGTTGCCATGTACAAATGATATTATCTTGGAGACTCTTACGCACTTCAAAAAGTATGATGATTGGAAAGAAGGCTTCTTTAATTGCTAGGACCTGTTCAGTCGTAGGAAAGAAGGATGGAGACGGTCATGATAACTGCATTAGGAGGTATGAGGAAAGTTGGAGGTAGTTGTTTCAGATGGTGGATGCTTTATAACATCAGTGGCAAGTTCACCATCTGACCTGAGGGTCATCAGTGAAAATGGGCATGGAAATGTCTCTTCTTCTAACCTCTAAATGTGCACCAGGGGATGCATCCTAGCTGGCATTTTCCAGTAAGCCAAGCAAAACGGACGTTTGAAAGGACTGTGTGTTTCCAGTGGAGAAGTTTGCTTGTTTTATCCTAATCTCTAAAGTTAGACTACTGCTCCTTCATTTGTAGGATCACCACATTCAATCTCAAATATAATTTTGCAAAAACAGAATGAACATGCCTCAAAACATATTGTCAAAGAGATTTTTTTTCTTTTTTGAAGTTTCTGATGGTCAGCGTTCAGTCAAACCTGATACAGCAGGTGCAGGATTTGCCTGTAACAAGAGTGTAAGAGTGTATTTTATAATTGAAAGATGCTTGTGTAGAAATCACAGCTTTCACTATTATGTATTCAGGCATAGTGTATGTTCTCCTTCGGCAACGGTACCTTTAGACCTCAATCCTGCCCTGCAACACCCTGAATACAATCTACTGGTAAAAGAACTGGCCCCTCAAAGCAACTGGACTTAATAACCTCACCTGTTCCTGCTGCACATCACTTGGTGTTTGTTGTAAGAGTACTGATTTCAGTGAATCCTTCTGGAATTCATGGAGTTGTCATGTACTTTTATTAGTATTTCCATCTAGTTTAGTAATTAAAGCACCTTTTAGCTGTGCATTTTGATACAAAAAGAGGGACCTAAATTCCCTACTTCTGTAGGGAATCCCTACTTCTGTAACAGAAAAATTCTGAGAAAAAGAGGCCATGTCAGTCTAATCATCCTCCCTCCATGCACTAATGTATTTGTTATACCTCCAACTTTGAGCTAGTGTGCTAGATAGAGACAGAAAACAGCAGGGGTACTAGGTCATTAAGAACAAAAACTACAGGAGTTTCTGTAGATGGGGTGTGCCGTCTCTTTGCTCTTGCATGAATGTACAGCAAATGCTGCATATTGAACATTTCAGCTCTCCCCAGGTCTAAAAAAGCAAGTTTCTGATTCTAGTCATACCAAATATATTGTGAGACTTAGGCAAGCTACTCGCTCAAACCATTTGAGAGTGTGAAACTATCTCTGTCTTCGGGTTCCAGAGAGTGGGAAGAGGAGAGGGAAGGGGTGGTGTAGCTGATTCCGTATAAGGACACCTTAGTTCAGAAATTCATTTCATTCCCAATTGAAAAAGAGCTTGATTCCAGTTTTGTCTTTAGAAAACGTATGCTCAAGCCACAAAGTCCCAGCAGCTTTTAACACCCAGTTTGATATAACTGACAGTCTGTTCTCAGGAGGAGACTTAGTAGAGCTGGGATAGTGCAGGGTTTGCAGACTGTGATAAATATGCATTGGCAGTGCTGCACAGAGGGAAGCTTGTAGAATGAGTACTCAGTCCTACTCTGCTTCCCTGCTTTCCTCTCTTGGGCATCAAGTTCCTAATTATGACAGATTTTATAGATGTTGCAGGGCTGAAAAATCTCTCTGAGCCAGTTTAACACAGCCAAGCTCGTATCACTGTGTCCTAAGTGCAGGTTCACCTTAGTTTTTTCAAAGCAAAAGTCTGAACACTAAAAATTAAAGATCTTGGGTCAAATGGGCAAAACGAAATGCAAGTGCTTTTGGTAACAGTGCGTATACTAGTATGCAAAAAAGCATCTGCATTTCTTTTTCAAAACTGAAGCAGTGTCCTGTGGATAATAACTCTCCTTCAAACTTTTGTGAGAACTGATCCAAGTTACATTGGTCATTTTCAATGCTTTACTCCAGTTCTGAAAATTGTAATGCTTAGAGTGCCACAGAAACAGCCCGCTAGTTATAGTTTCATACTGCAAAGATCATTTCTGTCTCTACTTACGTAAGTCTTAACCTGAGTAAAGGCTAAAATGATTTTCAGTGTACTCTTTTCCAAAGGCGTGCTAAACACCAGGTTTCATGTGGGAACACAGAAAGGCCTGAATTACACAATTATAATATGTTGCTGACAGCTAGGTCAGCCTAGAATCTGTTAAAAAATTAACTTCTCTTTTGTGCCAGCTAATACTGCCCTCCCCTGCCACCCCCCCCCCCCCCCACCCGTTAGTACCTCTTCTTTGGAGAAGTTGTTGTGGTTACTTCTTTAGCTGTATGCTCCATCTATCCAACAGCAATAGTGGCATAGTAATGGTGATGGGGTTTCGTAGTGTAAACAAAACCAGCCAACTAGACAAATGCTTTCTAATACAAAGTAGCTTCTTTGCTTTAAGAAGGCTGCTTATAACCTTAAAATTGAGCATATGTCTAAGCATTTTTAAAATTAGAATATTAAACTGTGTTATAGATTGATGTATGAATAATAAGCTTCTTTCTCAGAGCCAGTAGAATAAGGCAAACCAAATGAAAATCTAAATTAAATAAAAAGAATTACATGCAATTTCCAAGTAAGAGTCACAAGTCAACACTGCCTGGTAATTAAAGCTTATGTAATCTAATGGCTGTATTCCATTGAGACCACTTTGCCTTAATAGAGTTAATTTGACAATTTAAAACCTCTGTCATTGTTTCCAACTTTTCTAACATGTCAGTCTATTTTGTGGGAGATTCTTCTGGCAAAAAATATAAAGCATGAACTGATTTCTTTGATCCATGTACATGCATCACTGATACACACTTCTTTATGCAATTTCTAGCTGTCCTAACAATGGAGGCATAATGGAGAAAGCAATGTTTAAAAAAATCTGCCCATGAAATATCTTATTATTTCCCAAAGTGCTTCTATAACTTAACACAAAACAAGAAGATCCATGAATGAGCAGATAGTGCATCTTTAGGATCCCTCCAGTAGTTTGGGGAGCATTTTAATCAATGCTGGTTGTGAAGGGGTATGAAAAATCTGTAATGATTTTCACATTAAAATTCTCCCTGTGTGAGAAAGGGATTGTCATATGGGCATTAGGAAAAAAAATCCCAAGCTGCCTTTTATAATTTCTGTTTGAAGTTCTTGTAACCATTTGTTACAGATATAAAAGGTATTACCTTGTTGTGCTTCCCTTAATAAAGTATAGGTTTTGGAAATAAACCCCCTGGGCTACTGACCTTTTTATATTCTCAGAAAATAAAATTCCTCTGTTGCAGAGAGAGAACTGTGCAACTAAGCAGCTGCTTTTTGAATTGCTAACAATTGAGCTATGGGATAATACAGAAGGGAAGAGTGAGTCTTGGTTCACTACTTCCTTTTTCAATTGTAGATTTTTGTATTTAACTCTGCAGCAGTGGCTGTTCAAAAAGAATGGGCCACAAATGCTTGAGCAAGCAGATCTAAACTCTGATGAAGAATAAGAAGTTTTGAAATGTAAAAATAAGACGTCATTATAAAAATATATATAGAAACGGGTACCTCGGAATAGGCTCCTAAATTCACAGCCTGACTTTTAAAATTACTGACTTCATTTTACTAAACTTTATAGGACCTCAGCAATTCTGAAAATGAGAGCATTCATTTAAGCTCCTATATTTGGGCCTAAAAACCTATATTTAAGCATCCATGCTTGAAAAACTTGGCCAGAATCTCTTTTCATTCACTTTTGAGGAAAGCGATTTAAGAAAATGAATGCGTGCTCTTTACGTATGGTTTACTTTGTCAGATAGTGTTCTGATCTTAAGATAAGTGAAAATAATTTAATATATGAAGATTTGCAGTTTTCTAAATAGAGTGGTTAAAACCTTAAATTTCCACTTGATGGGAAATACCCATATTTTGAAATGGCATTCTTCTGCATTAAGACATTAGCACATCAGCATTTTCCGTGTAGCAGAAACTGTGAAAAGTTGTAGTTGGTAAAAATTAAGGTGTTCAGAATCTTTGAGGTAAACGAGATTGAGTGATTTCTGGACCTTGGGGGAAATTCTCTGGCTGTTTCGATGCCTGCTTCTGTAGTGAAAAATTAGAAGACCTGAGGCTCGGAGTTCAAGGGCTGTCTGTTCTGAAACCTAGGACACTAGAAACCTTGACTTCCAAACATACGAATTCACATGAATACTGGGAATTTTCCAAAACCTATTAATTTTGTAAGAGAAGTTTATCACCTTTGTCATATATTGACCTATATTATTCCATTGTTGCATATACTGTCACCATTTACAGTACAGTGCTTTCTAGCAGTACAAGATATAACCAAGCTCTACCGTGTGTGGTTCTTTTGCTCTCTTGATGTGCCCAGTGAAAAATGACTTCTAAGGGATAACATATATTAAAAATATATACAACACACAGGTGTGCTTTGAGCTGATTAGAGAAATTGAAGTCAGAGGAAGTCCACCTCATATTTGGAATGAGGGTAGAGGAGGTTTGTGCTGGTCATCACTTCCTCTGAGACTTGACTCCAGGTTCCCTTCAATCCAAGAAAGACATACTGCATGGAAGTCCTGAGACTCAGGGAATTGGAAAGAACCCGTAGACTCATCTCTTGAACTCCTCTGCTATTGTGGGAAACCACAGAATTGAAATCCTTTTCATAACTTGATCTACCTTCACATCAGAAAGAAGTTGGGTTTTTCTTTAACTAGAGCGTTGTATTTTTCCAGTTTCATGTCACTCGGCTTCCTCTAGCAAACTTTAGTGTCTTCAGCTGCTCATTAAAATTCTTCAAAGGCCATGGCACTTTTCCTTGTTACCCAAATGAGGACCTCTCAAACCTCCCTCTGGAAGACTCAGATATCTCCCAAACTTCATAAACTGTACCTGCTAAATACCTGTGAAGGATAGCTCTCCACATGGCTAACCCTTAACTTATCGTAGGAGCCATACAGTTTGATTTCAGTTTTACAAACTTCATATCCTGAAATGTCTGTGTCTGGAAAAAGTCCAGTCAGAAGAATGGAATAGCCTTCACTGACACCAAATGGTAATCTGAGTCTAATGAAATGTAGCTTTCAGCGGGATCTTTCACAATATCCTGTCACCCCTAATTCTTACAGCCAGTGATTCAGTCAGGTTGGCAAATAATTAAGAGGAAAGATGACATCCCTTTCTCATATCTCTTGAGAAAGATTTCTCATCTTACAGAATCTCTTCTGTATCCTTTACAATGGATGCTGGTTGATCTTTACACTTCTGAACTTGTTTCATGAACACTTCAAAACAATCCATATCTTTTAGGCTTTGCATATTGCAGACACCAGAAGAGGTAAAAGATGTCATCTGTGTGTATGCTAGTACTGTTACCTTCAGAAGGTCTTCCAGGTTTGAGTCTGTGCTCTGTTGGCTTCTGGTATCATGCTAAACCTCACATTTCACATAACTAAAATCTCGTCTGGAGTAAAATTTTCTGTGGCTGATACATATTTACTTGTAGATGTCAGCGGGTCACTATTCTGTTTTGCGGATATATTTTTGTCAGTGATACTCTTCTGCTTTGCCTCTGACACATACTTTCCTTCCAGCTGAATCTTTACCATGAGGCTAACAACTTGAAAGATTTCTGTGTAGGAGTACAACTACTCCTTTTTTCTTTTTCCCAGCAGGAGCGGAACTTAAGAAAATGTCACCCACTTGTTCCCATTTAAGTTTCATACACTTTGGGTCATTCAGATAAGTATAAACTGCTACTGAACATCTGAGTGTCTTTATATCAGATTTTTTTCTTTTCAACTAGTGTGTTTCATCTTCAAATATTTTATATCAGTTCCATTTGACTAAATGGTGGTTTGAAAGAAGATGTAGTTTTCTTGGTTTTAACTGATTTTTTTTCTCTTCTTATTCTACTTTGCAATATATAGATAAATGACCCTGAAAAAAGGGAAAGAAATTACTAAAGAACACCAGCTGAGAAATAGTCCTACCTGATACCAGACTCAGCCCCTGCTATGCCGAGGGCCTTATGTGGAATGTGTGTGTTGATATTCAACGCCTATTTGCCTTGAGATATTGCTTTGCCTCTACCCAAAACCACTGGTGGTGTACTTTGTTTCTCTTGGCCTTTTCTCTGCTACTGAAATGTATTTCCTGATCACTGCTATTTAGCAATTTTTCTTGGCAAGGTGCCTGGTTACTGCAGAGTCTGCATGAGCCAGGATGTCCTCTTCTCTCCTGCTGGGCTGGTGAAGCAGATATAATTGCTGTGATCCCTTTAGCTTGGTCATGGAACGCTCAGCATCTGGCAGCCTACACATCTCCCACTCTCCTCCTCACTCCAGGGCAAGCTGGCGTTTGAAAGACCTTTGTCTTTTTGGAAAGCATGTTGTGGCTATTGTTTTAGATATTGTTAAACACAGATCAGCTGTGGGTTTATTCCGCCATCATGACTATATCATATATAAGGCTTCTAACCAGCCCTTTTTCTGCTTTTCCTGTAAGCATGTAAGTTGATCCACAGTACCCTTGAAGCCAATAAAACAGCTTCACTGACACCCCTGGGTATTGCACTGGATCGTAGGTGCGGTTTTTCTGACACTGCAAAATCCAGCCATACATTGCTTCTCACAACACTGGCAACTCAAGAAGAGTATAGGGATCTCATTAGATCATGCAGAGAGAAAATTAGAAAGGCAAAAGCCCAGATATAACTCAGTCTGGCCACTGTTGTAAGGGATAACAAAAACTGTTTTTATCAATACATCAACAACAAAAAGAAAGCCAAGGAGAATCTCCATCCTCAACTGGATACAGGGGGAATGTTGCCACCAAGGATGTGGAGAAGGCTGAGGTACTTAATGCCATCTTTTCCACAGTCTTTAATAATCAGACCAGTTATTCCCAGGATGTTCAGCCCCCTGAGCTGGAAGACAAGGACAGATCACAGAATAAACCCCCCATAATCCAGGAGGAAGCAGTTATGACCTGCTGAGTCACCTGGACACTCACAAGTCTGTGGGGCCAGATGGGATCCACCCGAGAGTACTGAGGGAGCTGGTGGAGGAGCTTGCCAAGCCACTCTCCATCATTTATCAGCAGTCCCGGTTAACAAGGGAGGTCCCAGATGGCTGGAGGCTTGCCAATGTGATGCCCATCTACAAGAAGGGCTGGAAGGAGGATCCTGGGAACTATAGGCCAGTCAGCCTGACCTCGGTACCAGGAAAAATTATGGAGCGGTTCGTCTTGACTGAGCTCACGCAGGACAACCAGGGGATCAGGCCCAGCCAGCATGGCTTCATGAAAGGCAGGTCCTGCCTGACCAACCTGATCTCCTTCTATGACCAGGTGACCCGCCTAGTTGATGAGGGAAAGGCTGTGGATATTATCTACCTGGACTTGAGCAAAGACTTTGACACTGTCTCCCACAGCATTCTCCTAGAGAAGCTGGTGACTCATGGCTTAGACAGGTGTGCTCTTGGCTGGGTAGAAACCTTGGTGGATGGCCGAGCCCAGGGAGCTGTGGTGAACGGAGATAAATCCAGTTGGTAGACAGTCACCAGCAGTGTTCCCTAGGGCTCAGTTTTGGGGCCAACCTGGTTTAATATCTTTATCAATGATCTGGATGAGGGGATCGAGTGCACCCTCAGTAAGTTTGCAGATGACACCAAACTGGGAGGGAGTTTTGATCTGCTCGAGGGTAGGAAGGCTCTGTAGAGGGATCTGGACAGGCTGGATCAATGGGCTGAGGTCAATTGTATGAAGTTTAACAAGGCCAAGTGCCGGGTCCTGCACATGGGTCACAACAACCCACCGCAATGCCACAGGCTTGGGACTGGAAAGCTGCCTGGTGGAAAAGGCCCTGAGTGTGCTTTTTGACAGCTGTCTGAATATGAGCCAGCAGTGTGCCCGGGTGGTCAAGAAGACCAACAGCATCCTGGCTTATGTGAGGAATAGTGTGGACCGCAGCAGTAGGGAAGTGATTGTCCCGCTGTACTCGGCACTGGTGAGGCCACACCTCAAATACTGTTTTCAGTTTTGGGCTCCTCAGTACAAGAAGGACATTGATGTGCTGGATCGTGTCCAGAGGAGGGCAGTGAAGCTGGTGAAAGCTCTAGAGCACAAGTCTTATGAGGAGAGGTTGAGGGAACACGGGGGTTGTTTAGCCTGGAGAAAAGGAGGCTGAGGGGAGACCTTGTCGCTCTCTACAACTACGTGAAAGGAGGTTGTATTGAGGTGGGTGTTGGTCTCTTCTCCCAGGTAACAAGTGATAGGATGAGAGGAAATGTCCTCAAGTTGCATCAGGGGAGGTTTAGATTGGATATTAGGAAAAATTTGTTTACTGGAGGAGGAGTGGTCAGGCATTGGAACAGGCTGCCTAGGGAGGGGGTGGATTTGCCATCCCTGGAGGTGTTCAAAAAATGTGTAGACGTGGCACCTTGGGACATGGTTTAGGAGGCATGGTGGTGTTGGGTTGACAGTTGGACTTGATGATCTTCGAGGTCTTCTCCAACCTTAATTTTTCTATGATTCTGTGAACAATCTGCTGTTTCTGCTGAGAGGTCTGTTATGATTCTATGAACCATTATATGTATTTTTACATTTTCTTTTGGACTTTGTTCAGTGAGAAACAGTATTACTCATGAAAACAAGAAGAGTAGCATCAATGAGAGAAGCACATATTGTTCATTAATGCAGGAAATGGAGAAAGAAATAACCTTTATTTTTTGTGTTAAGCCCAAAAGTATAATGGAAGTACATTGGCCTGAACTAACATAGATTTCCTCACTTCTCATTCACACAGCAGAATGTAGTAGCATCAGTCATCTTGCACTTTAACGAGCATCTGAAACTAAGTGCTCCTCTTTTTAGATTAAAAATATCAGTTAACAACTATACCCATTTACTTTTATAAATTTAACAGAAATGAGACTCCACTATTCCACCTTAGGGATTGAAGAATGGTTGAGCCAATGATAAAGTCTAGATGAATCATCTATCTTAGTGGCTTTTGCAAACTCTGTTTCTCTGCCAACAGGTAAGGTTGCTAAGCTAGGGGTAAACATGGAAGACTACAAATTGTGACTAACTTCCACTGGCAGGTTTACATACTCCTAACACAGAAGTTGAGTAAAGATCAAACTTTTTTGCTTACTCTCCCTTAAAGAGAGAAGCAAGATTAAGGTATTTAAATGTGGTATTTGTAATGTCCAAGGTCTCTTTACTATAGAAAAATCCATACGCTTTGTCAAACCTTGCCAGTCTTGCTGATACTGGCTTTACTCATCTTGTTTTGTAGCTTTTCACTTAGCTCGCATCCTATAAGTACAGAGGTGAACCCAAATCTAGTGTTTTGAAGTAAAATATTTTCTTTGTTCCTGCTTTTCTTCAACCCTCTGTCCCTCTTAGGCACAAGGGCATGGGGAGATTTACAATATCCACTCTACTCACTGTGGCAGTAGCTAAAAGGCACTCACCTGAAACATCTATTTTTGCATTCCCGTAGGACAGCTGTTGATACCCCAAGTTTGCTTTGTCGAAAAGATGTGAATAAACTCAATGGTCCTGCAATTTCACCTCATTCAGGTGATTATTTTTAACTTTCCCTTCCCCTCCCACTTTTCCACATTCAACGGTTCTTACCACAAAGATAAATTATCATCTTGACCTAGAAAACTGAAAACAGTCACTTTTACAGCTCAAGTCCCCAAAGGGGGATTAACTTGGCCTTCTTTTAAGGAGCTGGTAGAAGGGACCAGATCCTTAGCTGTTATAAATCATCACATTCCACTGAAGTTAAAGGAACTATGTTTATTTACAACCACCCAGAAACTGATCCTATATTTCTATTCTTGCCACGTTTATTCAAATTGTAAGCCCCTCAGCATTTTGGCCACAGAGCAGGGCTCCACTGAACGTGCTGTACGCTTCACCTTGAGACCTTAAACACGGATAAAGCTTTGTAAGTTTTGATGTTGTCCCTTTACAACAGGAATTAGAAACCTTTGAAGTAATGCATTTCTCTCCCTTCTCATATCAGGCGAAACCCACTCCACTTCCACCTCATCGCAGATGCAATTGCCAAACAGATCCTGGCGACTCTGTTCCAGACATGGATGGTCCCTGCTGTGCGCATAGACTTCTATGATGCAGATGAGCTCAAGGTAAAGAAAGACAAACACAAATGTTATTCATACACTTCTGGTTTTATGTCATCCCTTTTTTATTCATCTCTCTGGAGTGAGGACTTGGGGGAGAACTGCTGGCTAAAATATTTTCCCTGGCTAAAACTAATTCTAACCCACGATTGTACACCTAGTTACACTTAACTAGAAGACACCAAATGGCTAAAATCAGTGAAGTTTCTCCGCTAATGGAATATGGTCTTTAGCAGCTTAGAATTTTACTTGCTATCAAGAGAATTCTTTTTGCCAAGGCTGAATTGTGTCTGATCACATTATGTTTTACTAAGGATACCTCTTTCTAGTAGCAATGATGGAATCTTAAGTATCTTGTTCACAAAGCCCAAGTCTGTTACTGGAAACACTAAGCTTCCCTGCATTCCTTATGCATGGGTGTAAGGACACACACTCTGATGAGCTATCAATATTATATTTTGAAATAGCTACCTTTTTATCTATATGCTGTTTTAAAAAGGAGAATTCCAAAGGGGAAAAAATTACTTACTCAAAGCATAAAGTAATTATCTTTTCATAGTTTAAATTAAATCACAAAGGCACAGCATTGAGTTTGAGCTGCACGGTTTTTAGCTTTAGAGGTAGAATGAAGTATTCAGATTTTAGCATTTGGAGTTGGTGACAACAATTTGTATGACTTACCAGATTGTTCTGAACAGCACCTTGAAACAAGGGAAAAAACAAAATTTAGGAAACTGCTGTGCTAATTAAGGGATAAATTCAAAGCATACATGTTGTAGAATCTTGAGTAAAATATTTGTAGAAAGAGATGGAAAAGGGAAAAAATTATTCTTGAGAAAAATATTTTGTTTCTAGCCTTTTATTTTGTTTTATTGGTCCTTCTACATGAAGCCATAAGCTGATACTAACCTAATTAGCTAGACATCTCCCTTCTGTTCTTTGTAGCTTTATATCAAGGAGGAGGTTGTTCTTGTAAATCTTGTACGTGTCTATATTACATGTGCTTTTCTGCAAACTGTAGGATCTTACAGTGCTTAATTAGCCTCTCAGCTGGGCAAGACTGACTTCTTAGTGTTTTCCTTCTGGTCATTTGGGTATGGTCCAATCTAGTTAAGTAAATAATAACCAAGAGAGCTTACTTCAGTGATCCCCAACTTGCTGATTTATAGGCAAAACACTGTGCAGATATGAGGCAACAGAGCAAAGTCTTGTTTGTCCCACACTCTTCACTGAATTTTAATTTTTATATGGCTGTTGGCCTAAAGCAGCACTGGTCTGTCTTGCATGTAAGCCATAGGCTTTAGGTTGGGGATCTCTTTCTTACTGGATGCGGGTGTTGATGCATAAACACATCTTTCCAGGTCTGCCACTCTTGCTCAGAGCTCATCATACTGCATACCAAGCCATTTCCCTGACTTCTGTAGCCAAAAAACACAGTATAAAGTAGTACTCAGCATAGGTGAACATGACAGACACTGCCAAAGGACAGGAAAGAGCTGTAAATGGAGTTTTAAAAAGCCAGGTATGATGCTGGCTCATATCCAGATCATTCTGCAAGTTTTAGCAGAGAAGACAGAGGAGCTGTTTACAGACAGCTGTAGGAGCTCACCTCATTTGTTTCCTACATAGCCTCTAGAGAGGATTTAATGATTGTTTTGGGTTCATGTATTTCACCTGTACTCTTGGGAGCTATATTATGCTGTCCAGTGTTAGGAAAATGTAGAGCTGATGCTGGAATATTTACTAGAAAGTGTACCTTTCTCTAAAGTGATCTATGAATCTAGTGCTACAGTACATACTATGTTTCAGTTTTAACGACCCTCTATAGTTCTTTTTTAAACCTGTAATCAATACCAATTGCTGACAGTTAAAAGGCTTTAGACTGAACAATAGCATGAGAATTTTCTGCTTAGCTTTCATTCACCAATGTTTCATTGTTTTGGAACACATTTTAGCTGCTAAAGAAAACATTTCATTTCATGCTTGGTTTTTCCCCTTTGGATAAGTATGAGCTTTCAGCCTCTTACTTCTAATGCAGCAGGAGCTGGCATGTTAGCTTAAGCCCTTAAGCCCTGGGAAAAGTCCTGCTTCTGGTCCCACCTCTGCTCCTGTTCCTGCTTGGACAGTGGGAGGATGAACATAATGTTAGGTCCTCCATAAATAGTACAGATGGTTTTTTGTTTTCAAGTAGCTATTTAGAATTCAGGCAACACTTTCCACTAGAGTATTAATTTTTTTAAAGGCAGAATTTGGAGACTAAAATATTTGGCAATGTTTCTTAGCATGTCCTGCAGTTCTTAAAATATGTGCTGTTTAGATTAGAGTTAGAGCAACCAGTGTCCTGAAGGAAGGTGTAGAAAATAAGGCTCTGCAGTAGGTGTTGTTTTCTCTCAGGTTTTAGAGGAGAACTGGACACTTCAATGCAAGAAAGGGAAGACACAGTACCACTGATTATCCCAGAATTTCTAGGGCCAGCAAACCGACAAATCTACTTTGTCTGCTGCTGTGAATTAAGCATGTCAAATGTTCCTTTTAAAATTTAGAGAAGACTTATTTTTCCATTTGCAAGGTAACACAGGCATTCATGTTCATCCTGCACTACAAAGAGCTTACATTCATTCTCTCCCTAGAGGTGGGTGCTGCCAAACTAATACCAGCCTACTTGGAAGAGAGATGGAGCACTGCAAAGGATGGCCAGGGAGAGGTCTGTCTTACCTTGAGGCACATGATAGGGGATGGGGAGGAAGAGGAGGAGACTTGGCTGTGGAGCTGAGCCAAGATAACAGCATTTCCAGGAAGAGGGTCAAACACAATTGAGATATATTTCTTTTAAACAGCTAGTCTGATGATTGAAACAGTCAATTCTATGAAGATGCTTGTAACCTCCCCCAAAATAACTCGACCTGTCTCCTCATTGCCTTGCCAATAACCACAAGGGATATCTGTGCTTAAAAAGCTCTCCCTCAACTTAGAAGCTGTTCAGATTGTGAATTGTACTGCCAGTGCACCTCTCTCCCATTAACTAAGCTTGCTACATGCAGTTAGTAATCTGCAATAAGCATTCTTGAAGTGTGGGCAGCTGATGATGGTGCCAGTAATCAAGCCATTCTATAGCTGCAGACTTCATTCTTGTTCTACTCAGTATGGCCCACATATAACTCTTCCAAATCTATGTGGTCACATATGGCTGTGACTACAAACCGTAAAGTTACTTGGCAATATAGATTCATTTCATATGATGACATTAGCCAGCTTTGGTCCTAATGCAGTAGATGGAGCTATTATGGCAATGCATCCCACAAAATAACTGGAAACTGAAAATCATCTTCTTTGAACATTAAATAACAAAAAAAAAAAAACCCATAATTGAGAAACATAGATGAAAAAGGCCCATTACAGCTGTTGCTTACAAATATCAGGCCACAGGATATGTTTTTTTCAGTCCAGTCTTACATGAAGAAACTCCAGAGTTAACTATTGAAGATGTGCAACATGAGCACTTAGCTTCCACACTTCATTATCCAATGTGGAATCTCATGTCAGTTCACTCACAAGAAAGTATAGGCATCAAACACATTGTGATCTGCATTGGCTCAGAGCAGAAGGAGCAGCTGATAAAGCAGTACTGTATGTGTGGTGTGTGGAATACAGATGAGGCAAGTTTGTTTTCCCAGATGTTGCCTGACATACTGCCGACAACATCAGGTGAACTGAGGAAGAGCAGAAGGTAGAATGAACAGTTGCCTGCTCTGCTGTGTCTGAATCTTGGTGGCCCAGATAAACGTAGTGTCTTCATCACTGGTAAAGCAGAAGAGCCATGTCCTTTAACTCAGCCTACAAACACGCTACAATTGATCTGTGAACTTGAAGGTAGGGGTGATGAATAGATTTTTGCTCTAGATGAGCATTTGGCCTGAAAGTGAAATGTGAAAAGCTCCATACTTTGCTGCATATATGGACAATATTCCAGCTTTTACTGTTCCCAGAAACAATAGACCATAAATCTCATTACCACTGCTGCCTTAGGTGATTTCATATCAGAAGTGTTGATGTAGTCTGCACACTCAGTCAAAATCAGTGGTGTGATCCAGAGAGCAAGACCAAGCTGGGATAAGGCATGGCATGAATATCGCCTAACTTTAGGCATTTAATTAAGCATGAGATGAGTCACTCCTTAGCTGCTTCCATCTGAATAGTGAAGGTGGTTCACTAGGTCAGACGTTTACATAATTTGGTCAGATAAATGGGCAAGGACTATGAGATTTAAGCAGAAAAATAAAGATAATTCTTTAATTATAATTGTAGTGTAACTGGGTCTCAGGACTGTGCCTGTGTGCAATGCTAATGCACTTAAATTACTAGTTCCCAGAGTGGCCCAGGAACTCCCAGGCTAGTCATCTGCATAGTTGAGATAAAGGGCTGGTTTGAGACAGCAGACCAAGTTGAAACTAAGTGATTGAACTGCTGTCCATCTGTACAAGAAGTATGTGACAGATTGTTACAGGAGATGTCCCAGTGGGAATTTCAGACAGTTCTTGAGATTTCCCAGGCAGTTCCTGCTGTGCCTAGACCAATTCATATGCTTAAATGTGTTGATTAGCATCCTGGGTGGAGAATCTGGTTGTCCCAGAGATTCCCAGACAGTTCCTGCTGCAAAGTTCATCAGTTGTACAAGGGTAAGACAGTCAATAGAAACAGTTCCTCCATGTGTAGAAATGATCGTGTAGGACAGTCTTTTATACATACTTCAGATAGTTAGGAAATGTTTTATATGTAGATTAAGGTAATCTATAGTGATGGATTAGTGATGTCTTGCAGTAGAACCACAGGCCAGGTGGATTATAAAAATTGGACAGAACCGTGTTTTAGGAAGTCTCACCCAGTCCAACTAAGATGCCTCTGCAAGGGCCCTTACCATGGAGACTCCCGTCACCATCCAGACAGCAACCAAGTGTCCTGTTTGACAAATTATGTTGTCCATGCAAGAGTTACCCTAAGCCAATATGCCAATAATGTTAGCTTTTTTAACATATGCTCTGTTTGTAAGTGCCTGTGCAACAAATGACCCCAAAAGCAAATCAAATGCCATGAATGTTCTTC
The DNA here is from genome assembly GCF_949628215.1 of Phalacrocorax aristotelis. NCBI lineage: Eukaryota > Metazoa > Chordata > Aves > Suliformes > Phalacrocoracidae > Phalacrocorax > Phalacrocorax aristotelis. The sequence continues at coordinate 159,538,597 of NC_134276.1, read as the reverse complement.
CTACCATTGGAAGCTTTTCCAATGAAAGATAGCATTGGTGGGGCTGTATGTATCATATGTTGCCATGTACCAATTTTGGAAGCATGTTCAAGCAAGTACTTCCAACAGAACTGCAGATACCACAGGCTGAACATGGGAGGGAGGGAGCCAACTGACAATTGGGAAGATGTGAGATGATATTTGATGAACAGATTATTAGCTCAGTGTTGGTCACATCAACTGCAGAGGGTGACAATGGTAACAGTGTTGATAAAGCCATGAACAAGAAAACTGGCCAGCATTCTCTTGCATTCCACCATCTTCCTGGTCAAGCAGTTCCACTGGATGTTGCAGAAGCAGCCATCCCTAACGATCTATTTTCACAGAACTAGTGACTGGCTACTAAGTATCACAGATTATGACAGACTGTATTTGCATTGCACTGCCTGCAGAATATATATTGTTCAATGGCAGTGCATGATTGTTTATCTGTTTAGTAGTTCACTGTATGCCTCAGAGACCGACACGCAAAGGTATAAAGCAGATGTACATTACTTTCCTTCCTTTCTTTTCTACTTCATATGCAAGATCTAATTGCTATTAATGCAGTACAGGATGTGAAACACAGTATGTGAAACACAGCATCTGTATATGTTTACATTCATTTACGCAGTCGTAGGTATTCAATTAAAGTGTTTCTACAGCACTGTGGTTTTGGTCAAATACTGTAACATCTTATGGTCGGCATGTAATGCTCCTGCATTTCACCAGCCTTTTGTCTTTCTGTAAACTAGTCTACTGTACATGTCAGTGAAATAATAAGCATAGACTGCTGTTTCTTCTTGCCCTTTCTCTTTCTCTTTTAAAGAATGATTTTTTAAAAATGCAGATTTAAGATTTTGAAAACCAAAGTCTATAATAAAAACATTGTACAGATTTTCATAACTTGGATGGCTTATTTTAGACTTGAATTTCCACATTATAATTGAGATCTTGTATATTCACTAATGAGCATGTTGAATACTAGAGACATGAAGCCTCAGGTGATAAAATATGCTTGTGGTTGTGACACAATGCTACCATGCTAAGAACAGGGTCTTTTATCCACAGTTTTCAGTACAGATAACTAGATATTAACAGACCAGGTTTTGTAAGCCAAGATATTTTCCTTCAGACTGTCTGGGAGGAAATGAGTATCCACCAAGAAACAGATAGCAATTCAAACTCCCCAGCACAGTGGAACCTTTGTGAAGTGGTCAGAATCTATCCGTGCACACTGAGTAGCCTAAGAAGTACTTCCTCTGCCCTCCTGGTCCCTCTTCTGCTCAAAAAAAAAAAAGCCATGCAACATTACAAACCATTATTAGATGTGTTTTCTGTTATTATTCAGGCCTAAACTAGGAAAAAAGTAGTTTTATGTAAAATCACACTGGGTCTTAAATTTCTGCCTGTTCAAAACAGGCGGTGATGAAAGAAGTGCTATGGAAATCAGTGAGGCTGGTCAGAAATTGGTCATGAGAGTGGGAATCATGGTGCCATTACTGACTTCCAGCAGCTGTCATCTGCTTAGTGACATCTAGCTTTCATGAGCAGCCTCACCTCTGACTTTGTCTGTGGAGGGAGCCAAGATACCACAGGTGGAATAGCTTTTTGCAAATTTTGTGTAATTTCTCCTTGGATTTACAAACGTTGTCAGTTAATTTAAGATTTGGAACTGTAAGAATTTGGTATACTGGGATGAAGCCCAGGGTGATGCAAGAAGGTGCAGTATTTCCTGGGCCTCTTTCAAGGGTCCCAGTCTGCCAGTTGTGTTATATTGTGCATGCATCTACTGCACAACTGGCTATTCCAAAAGAAAGTCTCATGCCTGGCTTTATAAACCCCTTACACTTTCCTACTGTTGCTGGTGTTTTGGAAACATTGGAGTTCTTTGTTAATTCTATAATTTATCTCTAACTGTTGTGGGCTTCTCTGTATCTCCACCTTTTTCTTGATTATAGGGAAAAGCAGTACAGTCACTATGTACTACCTCCACCAGGAAGCCAGGGTAGCTGTTCTTTTTAACGTATGTGAAGTGAGGAATAAAGATCCAACTCTCTTCCACTGCCATCACCCTCATTTGTGTCATAGTAGCTGACTGTGACATTTCAATAGCAAGGATTCCTGTTTGGCATTCAGCTCCTTAAACGTCACTCTTATTGCAGCAACATGTGCTGCACCTCCAGGGAAGGCTATTTTAGCAGAGAATGAGGAAAAGATTAATAACTGTACATGAGATTTAAAAAAAATTATTCCATTTGACAAAAAGTATCCAGTGTGCCCTTGAAAAAAAAAAGAAGTTAAAAACACGGAGTGCCTCAAACTGACTGCTGCAACTATTGTTTGTGCTAAGTATCCCCATTACAGCAGCTGCTTTCTCAGAACTTTATCACCCATCAGTGAGAAATGAAAGCGTTTTGCTGTCCTAACCTTGGACGTATGGAAATTATTTAGCACTTTGATCTGCATAAGGGGTATAGGTTGTATTTCCCCTGTACTTGCTGGGGAGAGTTAATGGTCATCTGCATTCCAGCACAATTTCTGTTCCTGGCACTAACAGATAAAAAGCTGGAAAGACATGTAATGACTATGGTCTTAGATCTGAATGGCTTTTCACTTGCTCATAAGGGCACCTCCCTGTCATAGGGCATTCGATTACTCAGAGAAGAACAGCAGTGACTGTTCAAGACGTTCCTATTCAGGATTGGTATTGATGTGAGCATCTTATAAAAATGTTTAGTGATCCTTGCTTTTAAATTTACAAAGAACTGAAGTGTATATATTTCCATGTCTGATTGAAAAGCTGAAAAAGAGATAGCAGGCTGGAAGGACTCCAAGAATATTCTTGATTCACCACCAGGGAGCTGGAATTGTTAGAATTCATAATTTGTAAAGTACTTGGTGTTGGCTTGTTTCTGAGAAACAGCTGGAATTCAGGGACATGTTGCATGATAGTTCAGATGTGAGCTCCTTCCCACGGAGTAGTCCAGCAGACAGTGTAGGCAGAAAGTATTCTGAAGGACTAGGGCTGAAGTGGTCATTCTTGTGGCGAAAAACGATGTTCATCTTACCTGGGCACAACTCTCTGCATGATACTTTCACAGCACTGGAAATTACAAGCCATGCTGTGACTGATGTAGCACGAGCACACGGTGAAGTGAAGTCACTCTTCTCATAGGTCTTCTGAAAATATCTCAGCCTGGGTAAGGGCATTCAGGCTAATTTGGAGTTTGAGTACCTGCTTCAAAGGGGAGATATATAATAAGGTTATTAATTAGATGCCACTGATGGTACATTTTTTTGAATCAACTTGATATGAGAACATTTGAATTTCTGAAATGTGAAATTTCATTTCTGTCAGTGGAGATACAACTTTTAAAATCAAACTGACTTTATCCTGCAAAAGTTTCATTTTTTGAGGTAAGACGATGGTGCCTAGGTCTCACCCTTTCAGCAACAAGGTTGAAAATTCAGCAGTTTCAATCCCCTGATAATTTTCCCATATACTGTTCCATTATTACAGGTTTGACCCCTTTCACAGTTGAATGGATTCCACAGTTTTTAGCTGATACAGTTGAGTTGAAAGCCTTTATAAAATTGTTCCAGCTGTATTGTTTTAATAAGCCATTTAGGATCTGTGTTCTCTTGTCTATCTGACTGCATTTTTATCTGATGGTCCTTAGGGTGAAACTACCAGATTACATGCCATTAGGGTGTCACCAGTGGCCTTAGCCCTCACACCAAAAGTTTCAAGAAGTGTAAGAGATACTTGCCTGCTACGTGGACACTTCCTTTAAACACCACTCATGCAAATTCAGTGTTATCTGAAGTATTTGACCAATATATAACCAGAACCTAGGCAAGAAGCCAGACTCGTGTCATGAAATCAAGCTCCATATTTCTTGCTTTGGAGGAGCCCAGCTTTCCCAATTATGTCTTTATTTTCCTCAGATTGTTTCTCGAGTTAGTGCTGCATTGTTTGAGAGACATCTTATCTCTTTTTACTAAAAAAGAATACTACTTTTCCCATCCCCCACCCCCCATTGCATTCAGTGCTTCTTATACTATGTTATTGTTAGTATAGCTTGTTCATAGTTGTAATACATTTTATCCTTTATTATCCTTTTTATCCCAGGTGTATTCCTGGAGCTTTTTAGTCTCCAGGAGTTTTGATCTATTATAATACTTACCATTGGAGAAAAGAACACTGCTTCATGTAATCTTTGTTCTCTTGAAGCAATAATTGCAATATAAGAAGTTCCCACTCACCTGACCTCCAACCCTGTAGGATGGAGGATGATTTGTTTTCCTGCAAATTCTTGGCTTTTGCTGAAAATAAGAGAGCTAATAGTTCTTTATGGGATATGACATTTATTCCACCAGCTGGATGGGTGTTCCAGCCACTAAGGGCCTCTTTCTTGGTGCGGCATTTTCAGCTGTTGTTTCACCATTCTTGCTCTGAAGGTAAAACAGTAAAAGTTTAGTTCTGGAGAGAGGTGATTTTACTGGTGAGATGCCAGATAGTAGTTAGTGCTTTCCTTCTGAATAGCAGAACGAGTCCTATTTTTTCATACATATTTGCTATATTTTGACCTCATATTAGGATGTCAGAGGTCTGGTGAAAGCTGCCTTTCCCCATCCTTTCCACAAATCATCTTCTGCAACTCTGGCTGTTGCATTGAGGTACATTCTGGTTTGTATTGCATGCAAACAGGACTAGATCTTTCAGTCCTTAAGAGGGTGAGAAGTCCTTTTGGTTTTGGTTGGGGTTTTCTTTGCACATGATAACTGATATTTTAGACCTGCAGCTTCCTGTCAGGCATTCCTTGGTTATTAGTAGTCACTGTAACTGTTCTGCTGCCTTCTTTCATCATCCTTAAAAAAAGGACTCTTGCCCAAAATCCAGTACGTAAAAAAGTCCAACTTCAGATACAGTTTTGTCACTGAGCTGAACCTATTATCTATGCAAGATACATGTGTTAGTGCAGGAGATGGTGGTGCTTTTTATTCTGGACAGTGTGCCTTAGTGATACCTGTTTAATATCCTGACATTGTGCAAAATACAGATTAGATGCCTCTGGACTTTGAACCCAAGAGCTGCATGGAAATTTGCCAGAACATATAATGGCTGCAGCTAATGTGCATGTATTTGCATAGTTACTAAAATTAAAAAGCTGGCAATGATAATATTTTCATGGATTTATATCTTCCCTGATGGATTAGTACAGAGAGCTTGTTGATTGAGTTCGCTAGCAATTAAAGCGTGCAATTGATCTTTCTTATCTTTCCATACAGGTGAAGTGAGAAGGGCAGCCAGGAGTTGCTTTTGACCACTGGCCAAATTCTTGCTAGATCTACCTGTCAGTCAGCTTTTAGCGGAAAGCTCTGGCTTCCAGCCATTTTATCTAGTCCAGCTTGTGTGTCTCTTTTCACTCATTCACTGACAGGAAGAAGAAAAAAGGCTTTATCTTATCTTCTAGGGAAGACTTGCACTTTTGCCTCTGCCAGAGAGGTAGGACTGCGAAGCTGGTATTTGGTTTATTCTCACTGACCTCTTTTAGGATGCTCTGACTCTTGTAGGTCCTCCACCCTTGACTGCCACACCGAAAAACAGGTGGAGTTGAGGCCAGAGGCCCCAAAGGAACAAGAAATAGCACTAACTGAGACTGGCCAGACTCTTCTGTTCTGCAGTCTCATCTTGTACAAATCAATAGAGGAAAACAATGAGTGCATTCAGCATTTTGGAGATAGCATGAAACAGTGGAGAAAATTAAGAATATCTCATACGAGAGGAAAGAAGAGGACTCAAGAGTCAAATGGAAACTGGCCGTTTGAGGTTGGTGGAGCTAAGCAAGGAGGTAGGAATGGAAACCTTGTAGAAGAAAGCCAGCCAAAGACCTAAGGGGAGGAGATAATCCTCAAAGACCCCAGGATGTGAATTACTATTTGGTCATTTCTTTTCTAAAGAAGCTGTATGGCTGAATATCTGGTTACCTAAATGGCAGAGATAAAAAAACATTCATTTTACTTTATATCACAGTCTGCAGTTTCATCTGTATAAAGCGTGTTGGTTCCAAACATGGAGCATGATTTAATTCTTGGCACCCTCAGTTAATTTTTTATTAAGGAAGTTATTTTGAAGAAGCATTCTTAAATCATGGTTTTCCCTCTTGTCTGCCCTTTATGTATATGTGTGTATTGGTGAGAGACTTGGAAAGAAAGAAGAAATAAAAGAAAAGCATCAGCATCAATCAGACTAAGTTACAGACTTTGCCACAGAGATGAGAATTAATTTGCAGTTATTCTTCTTTGCAGTATGCTGATGCTGATTTGGGAGGTTTTGTTTGTTCCGCCTTTTAATATCTAATCTTCTTTTCCAGTTGTGGCTTGCTCCATGGTTTCTGCGTTTGCTCTACATTATCCAGGACCCAGAGGTTCATATAATCATCTATTTCTATCTCAACCTTTTTGCTTACTGCTGTTTTTATCCAGACTTGTTGCATGTGTGTGTGGAAGATATCATCTGTTCATAAAGCAAGAGATGAGGCAGAATTCTATTAAAGTCACCGGTGCTTCTGTGATGAGTAAGAATAACAACAGCAAAGGCCAGCAGAAATAGAAAAATCATTTTAGCAAAAATGTATAAATTCCCATCTCCTTACCGCTGTTTTTCAGTGTGGTTTATTATCAATTTTTTAAATACTCAAGCACCAGAAATTCTGAACCTACAAAAGTTACCCAGCTTTGCTGGATTCTTGGTTTCCTTGACAACCATTCATATAGATAGTAAGGACATGTTATTGGGTGGGTGGGGGGAGGAATATCAGTGTAATTGCAACCTGTGAATCACCTAGGAAAAAAATTAAATTCAAGGTTGAAGTTACAAGTTAACCAGAAAACATTAACAGAAGAGTCTGTTTTCATTTAAATAAGGTCTTTCTGCTAATATTTGCTGGATACCTGACAAAAATGGAGCAAAGGCAGGTGAGATGCAAGGAGATTCCTTTTGGCATTCCTCCTGAAGAAGCTACTACAGTTGACAGTCACCTTCTTCCACTCAGGCTCCTTGGTCACTTGGAATTGGTCTCTCTCTTTCATTTTTTATTTTTATTACAATTATTATTATTATCATTTGTGCTCAAGACAGGCATGAGTGTTACCCATATTTAATTTTAACCTGCTATTCCTCTTCTTCCTTAATGATTCAGTTAACCCAATCTCAGCAACAAGATGTTGATATTGCTGTCTTGGAAGCAAGTGAGAAAGGGGATCAGCCAAATGTCCCTGCAAAGAGTTGATATTTTGAGATATGGTCAATGTGAAATGGGGAAGATTATCCTGAAACTAACACTGATCTGTGCTAGTGTTGCTGGAATTGTGACTCCGTTTCCATGAATGTGAGAAGATATATGGCAAAAATTCACAGCAGGATGAAGTTCTCACTGTGTGAAATTGAAGAACAGTGATGAAAAAAAACTTAAGCATCAAGAGAAGTCCCTGTCCTGTGCCAGCGATAAGATACTGATTGTTTCCCCCCTCTTCTTATGCTTTGTGTTGCAAAAAAACTTAGTAATATGGTGGTCATTATAATGGTGACACTATTTTCCTCCAGTTTAGAAACAACACGAAAGCCCCAGCTCTATTAGCTTTGCATTAAATAAAGGTTACATGATTTTTAAAAAAATACATATCTTGCTACTTCTAGTGTTCATAGAAGCATGAAGCACTAAACAAGAAATGAAAAAGCTGTGGAAACAAGTTATCAACTGTGTCTAGGAAGTTACTTATCCAGCCTGAGGAAATAACACTTCTTATTGTTGTCTGATTGACACATCAGAACTTCCAGGGCTGTTTCCTATACCTGGGCCATTTGTAAGGGCTGACTGAAGACAGCAGCTACCAAAGAATTTGGCTGGTCTTCCTTAAGAGAGATCCTTCCAGCTCAAAGTTCTGGCACCATGTAGACTGCATAGGTTTTCAGATCAGTGTCAGATACAACTCAGAACAATTCGGAAACAATTTGTGCAGACCTACAATACTCTTTGTGATTGTGCTGTGACCTGGTAGTTTTGTTTTGTTTTGCTTTGTTTGCTTTTTTTTAAGGTTCTGAAGTTAGTTTATCACCTGACTGATACAATCGTCAGGAAGATGGTGCTTGTGTTGAAGTTGGTGAGAGCAGGTAGATGCTGAATTCTTCTGGAAATCCAGGTTTCCATCAGGTCGTTCATTACAGAGCCTAATTCACATCTCTCTTTATTTCAATCAGTATATTCTAGATGCCAAATCTTTTTTATAGTGAAAGCTGGCGTGAAAGCTCTAGGAAGGCAGAATTACCTACAGACTGCCCTTTCAAATTCCCCAGCCTTTTCTGTTTTCTGATTCCTCGTATTTGTTGCTAGCTGTTTCTCCACCACAGTGAATCTGCAGCCATTAAGCCTGGGTGGTGGTGGGATTTGGGTATATTTGATCCCGTTTATTAGCCCACCTCTGAGAGGGGTGTACACAAGTGGCACATTCTGTCTCCAGGCTTGCTGTTTCTCAGCCTGGTGCATCAACCCAGCCAGTCTGACCTTCAGGCTCTTCCACGATACTGGCTGTAGTGGTGCTTTTGTGAAGTCAGCTGAGCAGAAAGGGTGTCTTTTATTTGGAGTGGGGTTGAGGATATTATGTCATAGCTGAGCATTATTTTGATTGATTTTTTTCCAAGCATATCTGGGAAGATGCAGTGAATGTAGTGAGAAAATCAATACAGTATTGAAGGTTGCGTTTTTCCACTGAGAAGTGTTTAAGGACATGCTGCCAGGGAAAACACTTCATCAGCCAAACTTCCCTCATCAAGTCATGCTGAACAGGAAGCACTTTTTGAAGCTCAGGGCATGCTACAGTGCTATATCGTCTGTGGCACAGTGAGGAATTTTGTTAAGAAAATGAAAAAAATGTTATTTAACAGGCAAGAGGGTATGACAGGAACCTCATGAAGTTCAACAAGAAGAAATGCAAAGTCTTTCACCTAGAAACTACCCCATGCATCAGAAAATGCTGGGGGCCACCCAGCTGGAAAGCTGCTTGGCAGAAAAGGACCTGGGCGTCCTGGTTGACAGCAGGCTGAACATGAGCCAGAAGTGTGCCCTTGCAACAAAGATGGCTAATGGTAACCTTGCTGCATTCGACAAAGTATTGCCAGGAGGTCAAGGGAGGTGATCCTTCCCTTCTACTCAGCAGTGGTAGACCATACGTGGAATGCTGGGTTCAGTTCTGGGCTCCTCAGTACAAGAGAGACGTGGACACACTGGAGGGAGTCCGGCCAAGGGCTACAGAGTTGAAGGGACTGGAGCAACTCACATGTGAGGAAAGGCTGAGAGTGCTGGGACTGTTTAGCCTGGAGAAGAAAAGGCAAAGGGGGGATTCATCAATGCATATAAATACCTGAAGGGAGGATGCAAAGAAGATGGAGCCAGGCTCTTTCCAGAGGTACCCAGTGACAGGACAAGGGGCAATGAGCACAAACTGAAACACGGGAGGTTTCCTCTAAACATCAGTAAGCACTTTTCATTGTTAGGGTGACTGAGCACTGGCACAGGTTGCCCAGGGAGATTGTGGAGTCTCCATCCTTGGAGATATTCAAAAGTCATCTGGACAGGGTCCTGGGAAACCAGCTCTAGGTGGCCCTGCTTGGCCTGGTTGGACCAGGTGACCTCCAGAGGTCCTTTCCAGCCTCTACCATTCTGTGATCCTACATGGACTGGAACCTCTTCATCAGGAAAAGTCAGGATAGATTTTCTTCTGGTAGGGAGGTAGTCTATTAAATAGTCCCAAGAAGCACATAGCAAGCCAGGTTGTTAGGTTTTCTGTCAACCACCAGTACTTAAGGGAAGATGGTAAGTAATGAGAGAAACATGTACAGTCCTACAGAATCTTAGGTTGGCTTTCCTCTGCTTCTATGCTTGCTACTGTCTTTGTGCTCCAGTCTGTGTATATATAAACCAGCACTAAGTAAGACAGCAAATATATTATCTCTATTCTTGTGTTTCACCTTACTGCTCTATCTATCATCTTTTTAGTAATGTAGCAAAGAGATGGGTGAGTGCAGCAAAATCATACTTGCAAACAAAGTATCTTAGCCTGTAAGACTGATGACCTTTAAGAGCACGAGTTTTAAATAAAAATGTAATAATAATTTAATTTAATTAATTTGGCTTTCAGCAAATACGAAACTATCTCATCCTGGCATGTAACTTCAAAGTGCATTTTTCTCCTGACTCAACTAGAACACCTGCCCTGTTCTTTTCCACAGTTATGCTCATGACTGGCACCCATCCCTGCACTGTACTTCCCACATATGTCTTTCTAAGGGCTGTCTTTATCTTTGTCTTTATCCCAATGAGGATCATGTGCCAACTGTTAATAAATGCAGAGTAAGACACATGAGAAAAACGAATGCTAACTTCAGGTGTACAGTGTTGGGTTCTGAATTAGCCACAACTACTCAGTGAAATGGGTTTGCTGTTCTGGCAGTTCTGTGAAAATGAATGTGACCCAAATTAAAGTGGTAGATAGCCGTGTCCATACAAACAGGAGTTGTAAATAACCTGTGGCACTCTTTGCTGCAGGATGTTGTGGTTGATAAAAACTTACAGGACTTCAAAAATCAACCAAAATCACAGATCAAAAATCCATCAAAAGCTGTTAATGAAAAACATACGGCCTCTAGCTCCAAAATTTGGTGCAAAATCCTAGAGGATGGGAGTATATATGGGCACGGTATCACTGTAGAATTGTAGAATATTGCTGTATTCTTCAGTAGGCACCTGCCACCATCTGCTATCAGAGGCCAGCTACTGAGCTCGATGGACTTTTGATCTGACACAGTAAAGGCAGCCATAAGTTGTTTGTCCTTTCCTGTTGGTCACCGTTCCTGCTGTCATTCTGTTCATGTTGGTAGTGTTTTCCAAATTTGCTAAGTCTCCACCCTTTTCAAAGAGGCTCAAGGCACCTGCCCACGTACAGATTTCACTTGTAGCTACAGAGCAATCAGTATTTACCTGGGAAGCCTGGGCAAATTTTCCCATCACCCACTTGCGGAGAAAAAAATAGCATACTTAGGGAAAAAAAAATCACTACAGATCCCTAAAGAAGTGTGATATAAGAGTCAAAGTCTGGCTGAATATATTTGTGATGACTTGGTAGAAGAGTTGTGCTCTTTGATCTCTATGTGTAGGCAACCAGACTCACGTGTTTTTAAGAACAAACATAACTAAATGTTGGGAATGTAGTCACTATACAATTCATTCACAAACAGAGAAGGAGCCACTGTTTTCCCCTCTCTCTGTCATAGAAACAGGGAAGCTTGATTTTAAGCTGTATGTCTATATTAGGCTTCTTTCCTTAAAAAGCGCACTTCTGCTAACCAATGAATGTTTTTACAGCGGTAACAACTGTGAGAAAGCTGAGTTAGGCCGTGTACAACCTGTTCTAGGCTGTATGTCTGCAGTTTTAGCCAGGTTTTCCCAAAGATAGTCAGAGCATCATTAGGGAGGATAACTTGGTAGTAAAGTGTCACTGGACATGGGGACTGTTGCTCACGCTTCTGTGGCATTTACAGAATGTGTAAAGCATGCAGACTCCTAGGCATGTGATTTCTATATCCATAGCCAGATGCACCAAATAATTTAGATAATTTAGTGTTTTTTCAGTCTTCAGTTGTGGAAAGAATAAAGATGGTTCTGTAAAAAGATCTTCAGTGAGAAGGTATTGTTTCACTTAGCTTACTTAAAAGAATCACTGTCAGCACCAGCTAAATGCCTTTCTTTACTCTCCTCTCATGAACAAAAATCCAGATCTTGAGAGCTAGAGATCCAAGGTGTGCTATTTCTGCTGAACTGAGAATTATACAAATGGCAAAGTATGTTATCCTATTGTGTTTCACTTTCTTCTTTTACTATTTTTTTCTCTTCCTGCCATATCTTCTAGGAATATTCGTTCTCTGAAGGCAACTCTGAACTAGCTTGTAAAGCAAATGATTCACAAACATTCCATATGTGGTCCATTTTAACTATGCTAGAGAAAAAAAAGTATTAAGATTTACAGAAAAATATTTGGACAATATTTAGATAAATGAAATGGCTAAATGTTACCACTTATATCAAAGTGGACAGCTTGGACGTTGCAGAATTTTGCAAGAATTTGTCCTTAGACCATCTTAATTATCTCAAATTGCCCCTGCTTAACTACTAAGCACCTATTCAGCCATAGCGTTCTTGTATTTCTTTTAGTAAGACTATATGTAATACCCAGAGAGAGTGAGCTTTCACAGTGCTGTTGTGTAGCTTAAGGAGTTCTCCTTGGCATGAATTTGGAACGGTTACATTATTCATGAATAGCAAAGCAGTGAAGAAATTATGCTGGGGACTAATTAGGACCCCTGTTTACGTCTTAGACAACTCTGCATCAGAGAAGAGAAAACTGCAGATACATTGAACTGACTGACAGTTCAAGCTTCTACATATGCTCAAATCAGACACATGCTAGCCAGCTGTGATGGACCATTTGGAAGAGGGATTGCTCCTTTCATTTTCAAAAGCGATCCTTTCAGACATCAGGCTTCAGGATGGCAGGCTTTTGGCTTCCTTGTGCCAGATCAGAAGGAACAGCCAGGCAAGGATCTTTTCCCTGCAGTGAAACATTGCACTGATGTTAGATATTGGGAATCTTGAGAGCAAAGAAAGTAACAGCTCCTTGCAGTTGACTCTTACTTTTTCAGCCACCTTTTACTTTCCCTTCTTGACTGAGGCTATCCATGTGACATCTGAATCCCTGCCTTATTAGGCTTATTTACATAAGCATATTAGGAGTTATTTTGGAGTAGTACTGCATTTAGACTAATTAAATGAAGGATATGCCATCCAAAATTAATAACATAGGGATGGGTAATAATAAAAGCAAGCTCAAGTCTGTAAAATTACTTTAAGTCTTACTATGTGAGTATGACTAGAGAGCTGATCTCCATGTCTGGTCTACCACAAGGATGTCAAGTGGCAGATTCAGAATGATACGCAGAGTTTGGAGAAGCAGGGTAAATAGTGCGTTGCTGACACCTTGATGTGGTGGTCCCTGCTTAGGGCCATCATGTGGGAGGGCTAGGACCATAAGTAACTAGAGTTTTGAGGGTGTGGATTTGAAATTATTTCTATTACACACAGAGAAGAAATTTCTTGGAGCGTTGAGGTTCATTTTTATATAACTAGAAACTTAATATTGGCATATATCTCAGAGGCAGAAACTAGATTTCTCTTCTAAGTACCATAAAAATTAAAGACAGACCAAGCAAGAAAAAAATGAAGTAAGAATGATGGCTCTTTAGACCCATAAATAAAACCATTCTGTGTGTTACTTCACTCTAATATCTTTCATAGAGGTTTATACCAGAGTCCTGGCATTCCTTGCTTGTGCTACTTCTGGCATTCTACAGTGCAAATCCTATAAAGAGCACAAGTAAATACTGCATAGATGTGTGTAGGTGGCCAGATTGTGTATGCAAGTGATTACATATGAATTATATGCACAGAAAAGGGAACACAGAAATGGATTGCCAGGATGAGATAGCTTTCGAAAAACAAACAAGACTTCACACTTCAGTTTGCACTTTCTGTTTTGGGGTTGTTTTAATATAGTCTGGTTTTCCGGCTTTTCCCCTTTAAAATTTTGCCTTTCTCCTTAGAGGTTTGCTCTAGTACCCTCAGTCTTTTTAATGAACTTAGTAGTGGGTGAAAGGTCTGTGCTGGTACAGGAACCCTGAGAATACAGAAGAAAGTTGTTTGCCATTTTAAAGGGAAAAGAGCGGGTCAGCTTACATCGGCAGAGGCCTTGTTACTTTATATTCAAAAAGAAATGCATTCTAAGCAGCTATTATTAGCCTTTCTTCAACCACTCTTCCCACCTCCAAATAAAGTTTAGGAACCCATTCTACTATGAGAAGGTTTTCTTGAAGGACTTTGGAGGAAATGAGCTCTTCTGTGCAAAAGCTGTTTCACATAATAAACTTTAGAGTGCCACTGAATAGATATGAGACAGTTAAACAACAGAATAAATCTCAGGTTTATGAATGCACTTAGTTTCTGCCTACTTTCTCTGAAGTATAACATGCCAGGACAAATCCTGAAGTCTGTCTCACTCAGGTCCCCTGTAGACAAAATACTAATTGAAGTTAATGGGAGCATGACTCAGGGGAAAACTTAAAATCTGGGAATTGTACTGCATGCCCTTTAAAATGTTAAACAAGAGGAGTTTTAGACAGGGCAATAGGAACTTTTCAAAAACTTCTATATCCCACTTTCAGCAGTGACTTTTGATATTTGAGAGCTTGAATCTCACAGAAAGAAAAAGAAACATAGCTCATAAATCATCCTAGTGCCAATAGTGCAATGGAATACTGAGTTTAGTCTCCCAACTTATTTTAGAAGTGGTAGAAATGTTTTATTTAGCCCTGAAAAAATGTAAATGTTTGGGAGTTGTGGTTTAACCCCAGCTGGCAACTAAGCCCCACACAGCCGCTCCCTGTGGGATGGAAGAGAGAATCAGAAGAGTAAAAGTGAGAAAATTCGTGGGTAGAGATAAAGACAGTTTAATAGGTAAAGCAAAAGCCATGCACACAAGCAAAGCAAAACAAGGAATTCATTAACTCCTTCCCATCAGCAGGCAGGGGTTCAGCCATCTCCAGGAAAGCAGGGCTCCATCACGTGTAATGGTGACTTGGGAGGACAAACGCCATCACTCTGAACATCCCCCCTTCCTTCTTCTTCCCCCACCTTTAGGTGCTGAGCATGACATCACATGGTGTGGAATATCCCTTTGGTTAGTTAGGCTGTCCCGGCTGTGTCCCCTCCCAGCTTCTTGTGCACCCCCAGCCCACTCACTGGTGGGGTGGGGTGAGAGGCAGAAAAGGCCGTGTCCCTGTGTAGGCACTGCTCAGCAGTAACTAAAGCACCCCTGTGTTATCATCAACACTGTTTCCAGCACAAATCCAAAACATAGCCCCATACTAGCTACTGTGAAGAGAATTAACTCTATCCCAGCCAAAACCAGCACACCATGTTTGCCTTTTCAATATAAACAAACAAAAAACATGTGGCTAAAAATGTTCTCCCACTTTCTCCACTTTCGAGTATGTCTGTGTGATGTCACTAGTTATAAGTTAAAGATGTAAGGCTTAAGGAAAATTTGAATTTGTAAGAAACTAAATTTTTGCAGTTTTCTGGCCCACTGTTCTAAATGTCTGGCCTTTTGAAATTGTGACCTGCAAATCTGTAGGAAACAAAACGAAAGAGATTTATGTTTGTTACTTCTAATTCAAAGTCAGAAAATTCTGGGAGTGGCAACCACAAACTTTTTGTTTTGTTTGAAAATTAAAGCAATGTACAATTCACGTGAAGTTTTGGATTAAAAATATATTTCAGTTTTATCAGGGTATATGGATGTCTGAGAATGGATTGTACCAGGTTGGAAAGGCTCAATTAATTTTAATTATAATGTGTAAAGCGGTTGCCTCAAAGAACTTCTTTTTTCCAAGCTTTCAGAAACCTTAGTGTATTTCAGAGCTTCTGAAGTTAATGTACAAGCAGGATCTTAGTTGGCTGTTTCCACCTGGCATTTTATGCTGTTGTATTGCTGGTACTCAGAGACCTCCCACTTTTACAAGAAACTAATTTCAGGAAGAGTTTCTCTCTCTAATGAAGATTATTTTTTCTTCCTCTTTCAAATTTCCCATTTCCTGTCAGTCGGAAGTGTCTTGGATCCCCAACAAACACTACTCTGGGATTTACGGGCTGATGAAGTTGGTTCTGACTAAGACTCTACCTTCCAATCTTGAGCGAGTCATTGTCCTCGACACAGACATAACATTTGCCACCGACATTGCTGAGCTATGGGCCGTCTTTCACAAGTTCAAAGGTATTCTAATGATTTTTTTACTGTTTTTATTTGGGTGGGAGGGAGAATGGCAAAGCAAAGAGTGCAATGGAGGTAAAAGGGCTATCTGAGATTTTTTAAATGTTTTCACTCTTTCAGCCTTTGGTGTTTGAATATAATTGTTCTGTTTGTGAGCTCTTTCCTGAACAATGTTCTGTATAGAATGATTGACTACACTGATTATCTCTGTAGTTTGTTGTATTGGTCTAATTATGTAGATGATAAAGAATTATGAGGATGCTGTAGTGACCTACCGTTCAAGCATCTGTTGGTATTCAGTACCTGAAAGAACTTGTTTTATATTACTTTTTATTAATAAAACGTAATTATTACTTTCAGTATAATTTCTCCATGTTACCACTGAAAATGAATAAAGTTAGGATCATACTTGGGCCAGGGAGGTGGACAAAGGGGGCAAATCTATATATGTGAATAGAAATGAGTTACCACTTGCTCCTCTTAATGAGTTTACAAAGGGTTCTGGATTTGAAGTATCCAACTAAAGTAGTTTTCTCTACCTGTACCCATTTCCTACAGCTCCTTGAAAAATTCCTTGATAGGTTGACCAAGAAAGGACATTTTCAGAGTAACTGCGTAAGGAGATAATCACAAAAACATTCCCCACTACCCTGTCACAAACCTGAGCACTTTCCTGGCTAATACTCTACTAAAACCATTTAATTCTCCCAGGATCCAGTGTTGCCAGCTTTTCAGAGTCACAGACATGCCCTGTTGTTCTCCTCTTGCCCTCAGAATATGCATTGGAGTGCTGGTAAGTGCAGAGGCATTCCAGTATCCTGGTTTGAAGATTTACAGCCCTGTAAAAGTGGAGCCTTGATGCATAACATCAGCTCTCATAAAATCACCTCAAGCAAAGTCAGCCTAAGCAAATGGGACTATTTATTTACAGAAGCCAAAATAAACCACTCTGTTAGAAAGGTGACAGGAAAAAGAGCACATTTACTGTACTTATCCCATGCTGAAATCCACAAGGCCTCTTTGCCTTTCCCACTACCCAGCTAATATGCAGGAACTATTATCTTCAGCTCCACAGTCAAGGACTGGGTTCTAGTGCTTGCTTCTCTGTGCATTTGTTTCCTTTGCCTTCTCTGGATATACTGATGTCTCTTCAGCAGGCCAGAAGCAATCGCCTTTTTACTTAACGGAACTATTCACAAACTTGCTTCATTAAGGAATATAAAGGTTTTCCTCTTCTTCAGGTATGGTTCAAACCTCTTCACCAAGACTTTCCCTACACTGAACCTTGAGTTTCATATAAACATATACCTTGACAACCATAATTTACATAAATGTATGCACAGGGAGTAATGCTGTGCTATTGACTGTCTCGCTGTGTGCTACTGTCCCATTAATAGTAATATTTTACTGAATATGGTAATGTTCAGTACTGAATAGCATGATGTGGCAGGTAAAGAAATGTGTATAAACTGAACTTGGGCATAGAGCACTGTATAGTCAAAGACTGCAAAATCTGAATTGAGACAATGAGGGGGATCATCTCCTTCCTTGTATTTTCTGCTGTAGTTTCAAGAATGTCCCTTGCTTTTTAATGGGGAAAGAAACCAAGCATAAAGACTGTTTGTAAAGAAAGGAATATACAGCGGAGGCAGGCCTAAGACTGAAAAAAATACAGAAAATATGGAAACATGGAGAAGAATAATTACTGGAAGTAAAAAAGTGGGCATAAGTCAGTCTCGATAGAGCTAGGAAAGGTTGTTCAGCTGATTGGAGCTCTGAAAAGCTCTAGCTTACACATGGAGACAAAATTGCTGTGCTACTGTCAGCCCTCATAACATAAGTATCACAATTCCCAAATGTATGATTTCGTAAGTTGTCCGGTCTGTCTTTTTAATTCCAGCTGACCGCCTGCTTCTCCACAGTTTTTTAATTCTGGCAATAAATCGGTCAGTGTCTACCTCTGCTCATCTCCCAGATGGTCATGCACAAAGAAAGAATTAATGGGAAAATCCCATAGCCCCAGGAGTTGAGCAGAGTGGGAAAGGACTTTGGAAGGCATGTATACTCAAAACAGTGATCCTAAATGTTGGGGAGGAGAGAGAAATGAGTGTCTGAGCACAGGATTGTGCTCCAGTCTGTATCACAGGGTGCAGTCCCATTAGGCAAAGACTCAGTGGATGTGGATCATCCTGGAAAGCAAGGACAAGTGCATTGGAGAGATGCTGATGCTCTTCTACTGCTTTGTAAAAAATTGGTTTAAATGATATGGTGATTCCCAGTTTGTCCTTAGTGTCTTTTTATTTCTCTTGCCAGCCTTACAAAAGATTCAAAGGATGTCTCATGTCATTAGCCCCAAATATTCCTCTAAAGGATCTGTTTTTAAGCTAATGTTTTAATCCCCTCTTTGTTTCTCCCTCAGAAGTCCCAAGTAAGTTTATGAAGATTTCTTTGTGACAATCTAGTGTGTTTGTTGAAATGCTACTTAAGCAGAAGAGAAATAAAACTCCTATGAAGGGAAGTTCTACTCTCAAAGGAACCTGACACTAAACCCAACCCTGGCTTGGAGGGCAGCTTTAGAACCGCAGGCTCTCCTTCTAGAAATATTCAAACGCCCAGTTGTTGGCTAGAAGCAGCCTTTATAAACCTGCTTGCATCAGGATGTTGTTCAAGCAAATAGAAGAATTTTTCATGTCAGCGCAGGAAAGGCAAGAGCTTCCTTCTGCAGGTTGCTGCAGGATAACCAATTGGACAGTCCAGCACAGCCTCTTCCAATTTACAGTCACACAGATAAAGAGAGATAAGGTCCTGGAGTCTGCATTTCTTTCTGTGCCCAGGAAGACTTTTTTTCCCAACAAAAATAGTGACAAAGAGGGACCAGTAGCTCAGGTTCCTTTTTTTGTAGGATGCCACGCTTGGAAAAAGCTCAGTTTCAGGATTGTCTTGCAATTCAACAAGGTCCAATTTACCGTGTAGAAAGGCCCACAGTATGTTTTAAATAGCACCTGCAATACCCAGTATCCTTGTTCTGCAAAGGTTCTTCTTCCTGTCATCTTAAATGTTGCTGAAAAGATCAGACCCTTACATAGTAACTTAATATTTTAGGTGGTAAAGCTACTATTATATTCACTCTGTAGATGGAGAAAAAGGAAGGAGGATTCCTTTGTAAATTATTGCTCTTCTGCCCTTTTCTCATAAGCTCTTTGCATACACCTTTACAATAAATGATCCAACTATTCTGTATCTGAGTGCACAAATTAGGGCTGTACATATGTGATTTTATTTGAAAATCTCTTCTTTGAAGTGGCAACCTTAGGCTTATGGAGAAATTCACACCTCTCTTTGGTAGCCTGAAAAAGTGTCTCTCAAGCAATGTAACATTTAAAAATTTCTCTTAGCAGTTACTGTGGGTTGTATAATTATTATTCCTTTTATATGTAAGCTTCAATCTCTATGCATAAATATGTCTTTGGGAACCAGTAACTTAAATTTCAAGAGTCAGATCCAGCTTTTCAGATGGGATTTGGACATTTCTGCTTTAGCCTCATTCTCTCATGCTCTCCCAAAGATAAGCAGTTGGTTTCTCTAGGACAGATAGATACATCTAAAATATTGACTTCAAAGGTGTGAGTCGGCAGCCGGTCTGCTGAAGATAACCTGTCATGTATGTTTTCTGTGACTTAGTTGACATTGATTATGGTTTCTATTCATATTTTACTGGATTTTGAGAGTTCTAAACTTGAGAAAGTATCTAGCCTATGGGCAGATGAGTGGGACTGTAGATCGTATGCATTTTTGGATGAAGTGTTGCAGTGTTTCAGATAGCAAGGATTAGTGTAACCAATATGATTTTATTGCAGAAATTGTGTGAATTCTTCTGAGAAAAGAACCAGTCCAAAGCTATGCTCTTTTCCATCAGTCTTCATGTTCTTTTAAGGGGCACATCAGCTAATTGTTTTATTATTCTTTCTAACCCAAACTCTTGGTACTGAAATGTGGGTTCTTTTTTCCAAACTTCTGATTTTTACTTTAACTGTGTGTTAAATATGGATTCTCAAGAGCATTCATTGTAAATGGTATTGTGAATTTATTTGGGACCTGACTATAACCGTCATCATAATTATTTGCATTGCAGGTTGCAGTTCCAGTCAGGATCACAGCCACTTTGTGCTGGATGCTGCATATATAAATAGCAAGATACCGTCTTTGTGCTTTACCTAGTGTCAGGTGACAATTCTAGTGTCTGCCTGGTTCTTCTAGGCTGTTGCTATGTATGAGTCTCAGCTGAGACCCACAAATGAGACCTGAATAAACCCTGTTGAGATCAGTGTTGAGGGACTCTGTTAAGTTGAATGTCACATCTAAGGGCATTATGATGTTTCTAAGTACATATCATAGCTCAGAGGATATATTGAACAGTGATGTCCTACTACTACATGTTAGTCTCACAATCCAGCTAGCTGATATGATTAATATTTTAAGTACTTTTAAACAATGGAGACTGGATAGTACATAACTAGTGTATTTCAAATAACTACTCAGAGATTAAGTCATCCAGACAATATAAGATACAATTAGCATTCATCTGTGCAAGTAAGTCTTCTCTGGAAAGCTGATGAAAGCAATAAGGCAAAATCACCTACCTCTATTAACCAAGCATCCCAGTAGGAGAAATGGCAAGCTCGATAGGAAGTCTGAGATTCCCATATTCATACTTTGCATGAAGAAGAACATGCTATAGAAGCTGTTTGCTTTGTGTCAAGAGCTCAAACAATAATAAATATCCATACTGACATCATAAATACCAGAAAAGGTCAATAGCGATTTTGGTGCAGGATCAAGTGCCCACAGCTGAAGAGGAGATTGGCACATAGTCAATCCCAAACTTAAAATCTGCAAACACTCAGTATGTGGGTGCTTTGGCATATTGCTCTGCAGAATGCCTGAGGTAACAATCTAGGTTCATGCTATTTTTGCAGCTTCTTCAGGAAAAAGAGCAAACAAACAAAATATCACAACCATCACAAAATTCAACATCTTGTGTAGGTGGTTTAATAATGATATTCCTACAGGAACTCTTATGCATAAGGTTGTAATACCAAATGCATGCATAACTTTTCATTTGTGTGTGAATTTAGAGTGCCAGAAAGTGAGATGCTGATGGCACCGGTGAGAGTCAGGCAGAATCAGCAGGTGCTGTATAAATTTCCCCAAATTTGGCTCTGTCAGTGAAGCCCCCTTTTAATAAACTATACCTGTCATAGACCTAGGCCCTTCTTCTGCAAATATTATACTTTTTATAGGTATGCTGTTCTGTGATGATGTAAAATATTCAGTTGTTGCCAAGATTAAGATTTAAAATTCATTGCCACCTATGGCTGAAGCCAGGATTTGAGCCCCAGAATTGATTCTGGGCAGGTTCTGTAGTTCATTCTGTCAGTTTACACTGAGTAAATCATTAAAGCTTCCACGGATCATTTTGAGACAGGATCTCTGCAGGCTGACACAGTGTTTGTGTTAAATCCCGCAGAGATCTTTCTGTTCCTTCTGGTCAGTACAATAGGTTTTCTTTTCTTACTAATCAAGAGGAAGGCATTAGCAACATGCACCTTAGTGTGTGTAAAAATCCATGGTATGAGTCAGTCTTTTTGTGAAGGAAACAGGATCACGTTGTAGCAGAGTGCATTAATAAAATTGTCAGGCAGCTATTAAAATAGTTTAAAATTTTCTGAATTTTTATAGGTGTCTGAAAGGGCCAAATGGCACTTGTCTTTGCTCATAAAATGAACATCTGTTAGTTTCTGAAAGACTTGTGTAAGTGTTTAATGGTTAGACTACGGTACATAGCTCATCCTAGGGTTATTCCACAAATGAAATACATTTTCTTTTTAAAAAGGTCCCTGTGGAGACTTTATCTGCTTAAGATTTTTTATTCCCGATTGTTATATCATGGTGTTTTCTTCTTTTCTGCTGCAGAAGCTTTGAAGCTTCGTTGATAAAGAATCCTATTTGTTAGCTATAGCTGATAGAAATGTTGGGGTGTGTCGTGCTCCTCTGTCTCATGATGCTGTTATCATCTGTGTGTGAAACTACAGGAGTGAACACTGAATTATGTTGGTGAAGAGCCAAAGAAAGTAAGAATTTAGGATATTCGGGGAAAAGGCAAGTTTCTAACTGACTGAGGTTAATTTTGCTGCTTTTAATTAGGAGGGGATAGAGCAAAGAGATGGCACTTACTGATTCTGTGGGTCTGTGGGTCTAGGGGAAAACAATTTGGTGTCTCCACTTGTCGGATAAACTGACTGGCTGGAAGTTCTTTTTTTTTTTCTCTAATTGCAGTTTGCTTTGCTATGGTATTCCTTTATTGAGGAGGCAGTATGTAAGAAAGTTGACCTCAGTAAATGAGCTCCAGGGGAGAGAGTTATTATATGGATCAGCATGTGCACATTCTAGTTTATGGGTTTTAATGTGACAAGGGACATAATCAGAAAATTCTGATTATGAATTGCTGCCAAAATAGAATGGCTGCAGTTTCTGAAACATCTGTAGCTCTTTTTTAGCTGAATGGTTCTTTGTCTGTTTCTGCCACCAGCCAGAAATATTTAGAGGTAAAAGGCCAACAGTGCATAGAAATTGGGTATAACTCGTGGTGTGGGAAATTCTAAAATAAAGCAAAATAAAATAAAAGACTGGGTTCTTTATTTTTCCATTTTGATTTCCAAGGGATACCCTTTGGTCGTGTTTTCATGCTTTTTCCTATGGGGGCTAGGAATGTTTTAATTAAAAATGAAAGATGATATTCTTTTGTCATCTTTTGATTCCACAACCGGAGTTTTCAGAATAAAAACCCACTACATACTACAAGATTTGTAATAAAAACTTGTTGGCAACACTGAAATTTTGAGGACTCTTTTCTACCTTCTCAACATCAATCTAGTGCTTTCTCTGCATTATTTTTCTCCAGTCTTTGTTAACCTGCCACTCATTCTACAACTGTCTTTTTGGCTTAGGTGCTATGATGTATCAAACACACAAGCTAAACATTGTATGACTCACACAGTGTTAAAGCAAAAAAGAGTTCCTGTCTCCTCTGAGCTCTTTCTTCAGGATTTAAAGAGACCTTAATTCTATTAATCTGAAGTACTCCAACAGTGAAGAATGGACCTAGAGCTTTTTGAATTGCCTTACAAATATTTATTGAGAGAAATCTGGGCAGAGTGTGGCATCAGAGGAGCAAAGTGCATATCCCCATCTCCCTTAACTAGCAGAAGCTGTGACTTTCCAGAAGCTAGAAGATCCAGCTCCCAGAGAGCAGATACTGGGAGAAGGAACATTTCTGCTTTGTGTATTTGTTCTTGGCAGAGGAAAAATGCATTTCTGGGAACAAGATGCCAGTAGGCTGTGCTGAAATGAAAACCTATGAGAACAGTGGGAGGGAAGAAACTCAGGAGGAAAATAATAATAACCCCCTATGCCAACTAAAAACGGGACATCATTCAGGAGTTGCTGTCCACTGATAAGTGTTTTAAGTTGATTGTTTTCTCCTGCAATCTGTTCACCTTCTCGTGCAATTATAGACATGCTCCCCCTAGGGTATATTTAGTACCTCTGCCCATTAAAATTTGTTGTTTTGATTTTTTTTTTCAATGGAGGGCTATTAAAAAAAGCCCAAACCCCAATGTCTGCAAGTCTTTTTGGGTGGAGCACACAAATTAAGTCCATGTACTAATCCCTCTGGCCAGTCACACTGTGTTCCCTAGGTGACAGTAAAGGAGAGCAAGTGCATGAGCAGGCAGTGAATATGGAGGGAGTGGCAACCTGTTCATCATTCCAATTAATAATGTGTAATGATGATTCACCTCTGCATGTGTGAAAAAGCTAAGCAGATGAGGCACGTAGGTCATTCACCTAACAAATGAAGATTACTCTAAGGTTTCATAGTTATACTACTAGGGCTAATGAAAGCAAGATAGTTAATAGATAGGTTTCCGTGCCTATGGCCTTCATTCTAATCGCATGCAATCTATCAAGCACATGTGCTTTTCCCAGTTTCCTGTGACATGCATTGTAATAACATGATATTCTGTTTTCTCCCTCTCTGAACCAGGCATATTCTCTGAGCCTATCATTTTCTGCATTAGCAATCCATATTTTTAAGGACCTAAGTCCCCATTTCCAATTACAAAGCTCTCATCCAAGGTTTCACCTTTTTGGTTTAATGCTGCAAATTGTGTCTGTAATACTGTCCTTGACAGCACATGTGTTTGCGTAGGGTAAAGTGGCGTAGGGAATATTTGACTCACAGGCTCAAGCTGGAAGGTAAAATGTGTTGCCCAGAGGTCAACGGTATGATTGTCCCATCAGCAGGATGAGTGCATGGTATTGCTCTCTGCACAACTAGGGAAGAGGGAAAAGAGTGTACAAAATTAAACCTATTTATTATATAACGGAACTAAGGCTGTGTACAAATGCACCATGGGCAAAAACAGTGAACAGTTACATGAACTAAGAGTTAGACATGTAAATGAAATCAATAATCAGTCCAGTTTTGTGGAAATAGTAGAAACCTCACAGGTTTCCTTCTTCCAAACAGTCTGGAGAATCAGGGATGTTTGAACCCCTTATTTTAACCACCAAGCTAAAAGAAAGAAGTATGTATATCTATAATGGCCCACTTCACTCTGCATCTCCCAACTGTCTTTATTTTACTTAAATCTCAAGCTTGCTCTACTCCATGTTCTTGGGAGGAATCTCTAGCTTGCATTCAGCATGGGCCAAGCAGTTCAATTAAATGAAGGAGCTTTTCTCCCTCTGACCCTTTCCTCAAAGTAAATCTTTTCTGTGCTTTGGGACACTGCGAACAACAAAAAGATTTTTGTCCTAGCCCTTCCAGATGTGTACCAAGATGGGATTGATAAATGTACATTAAAACTCAGGGACCAAGTATGTCCATAACTTTTCTGTACTTCTGTTTATTTCCTGCATTTAGTCGCAATGGAATTCATAGTTTGGGCTTAAGTGTCAAGTATGGCGATCTGTAACATCCTCCATTGCACAAGGGCTGGTCCTGAAAATAATTTGGACCTGAAGTGTAAAATTCATAGCTGCGGGAAATGGTGTGCAAGTTCATGTCAGTAAAAGAGATGAACATTTGACATTTTCTGCTGAAGACCCAGGCCAATTTATGTTTCCTTTGCACTGCCTGAATGCTCAAAAGGATATCAAGATCTAAGCTGATGCTATTCCTGCCTGGGTGTAAGATGAGCCCTGAGTCAGCTGCTTCTGATCTTCATGGTTGTGGGACTCATTCTGGAGCTGGGACATGTCAGCAGAACAGCTTCCCAAGAGCCATTAACTACTGGCACAACTAAGTGAGATGCTGAAACTACTTACATTGTTCATATACCACACCGGGTATGTGGTGGTTTTTTTTTACTATCTGCTTAGTGACTAGGGGGACTGTCAAATAAGTGCTATTCTGACACACAAAGAGAATTTGTCTGGTGGGAACAAAGGTGGAGGTGTATAGCAAAGGTGTTGTAATGTTCAGTGATGCTGTTGGCAAATAGGCCAGACTGTGAACCATCCCAAGGCTGAGGACCTTGGACATGCTTATTGCTTCCTCCCTGCTGAGACACTGGTAACTTGGAGTGGGACTGGATCCCTGCAGTGAAGTGAGCCATCATACTTTCTGTTATACAAAGTTGTCCTTGGCTGACTCTATGCTACCACTCTTCTGTCATCAACACAAAACGTCTGCCAGTTTATGCCCAGAACAAATTACTGAAATGCACATCTCCTCTGAAACTGTCTCAGGATCTCCTGAACTTCTTTAATTCATGACATTACAATGTCTTCCTGCACATAATATTTCCTTCCTGCATGCTTCAGGATACAATTGTTGCAGATGCCAAGTGGCATTCTGTAGGGCTGTCTACAGGCTTTTTGCCAACCTGCTTCTGAGTCATATTGGCAGTACTTGGAGATTCAGGTGCTTTCCCGTACTACTAAGAAACGATGATCTGAATATTGCTACACTGGTGTCCTAAAATGCTGAGGGAGCACATCTTGGCTAGTATAAACTAGCTTGATAGAACATTGTAGGGAACAGGATGACGCTGACTTATATCAGTAAAGAAGTCTAGCTCCTATATTCCCTGATTTACATAAACATTCCTGCTTTGAACTTATGGCTTCTTTTATAGGCTAACTAAAAAAAATATGAGAATAGTTGGAGGAGTAATCTTTAAATATGATCTCCTTTCAACTCTAGACCCCTGGCGTGGGTCACAATTGAAAAGAGTTGGATGACCTCAGCCAGGTATGACGTGCATGAAGGCTGAAGCGCATAAGCAGGGCAGCAAAGGGATGCGCTGCTGGGGTATGAGTTTTGAGGCATCTCATCAGAATTAGCAGAGGATATTTGCACACTATCAGTTCCATTCCATGATCATATAATTCTTTCAATCATAATAATAGGAAGTGGACATAACTGGTAGGTAAATAAGAGAACAGTGCGGAGTTGGAAAGTGGGAGTGGATATACAGGATACTGAGCAGGAAAGAAAGAATAGGAAAAAGGAGAAGTGGAAACACATGCCAAATTAGTCAAGATTATTTGTCTTGAAACCTATCTGAGATTAGCTAAAACCACCATATACTGCAGTAAATTTCTGTGAAGCTATATAGGAGTAAGTGTATGTATAAATTTTCTTCATTTCCTTGGCAGCAGCATTTGACTATAAGAAAAAACTTGGCAAGGGAATAATGAAGTACACAGTAGCATTAAGGAACTAACCCAGCATGTAATTCAGTGTAATTTTGGCCTGGCCCTCCCATGAGGTGGGTAGTGCAGATACCATCTGCACTTGGCCCCATTCAGCAATTAGTCCTACTGTCATTGCTACCACTTCTTTATTTGTTTTGCTCTTTTGTGCAAGAGCTTTGCTTGTGGATGTCCTAGAGGGCTGGAGGAAGGCAAATGTTACCTTTATCTACAAGAGGGGCTCGAGGCAAAATCCGGGTAACTATAGACCCATCAGCCTTACTTCAATCCCTGGGAAAGTTACGGAACGAATCCTCCTGGGGGCCATCACAAGTCAAATGAAGCACGTGACTGGGAAACGCCAACATGGCTTCGCTAAGGGCAGATAGTGTTTGACAAACCTGGTGGCCTTGTACAACAAAGTAACTTGCCTGATTGACATGGAGCGGGCAGTGGACATTGCCTACCTGGACTTCTCCAAGGCTTTTGATACGGCTCCCCACAGCCTCCTCCTGGAGAAATTAATGTGTTATGGCCTAGACGAGTGGTCTGTGCAGTGGGTGGGGAACTGGCTGACAGGCCGCACCCAAAGGGTGGTGGTAAATAGCTCTTTTTCAAACTGGCAACCTGTCACAAGTGGAGTCCCCCAGGGATCAATATTGGGCCCAATGTTATTTGACATCTTCATAAGTGATCTAGATAACAGGATCAAGTGTAGCCTGATGAAGTTTGCAGATGACACCAAATTGAGTGGGGAAGTAGACATTCCGGAAGGCAGAGCCACTTTGCAGGAAAATCTGGATAGGCTGGAAGAATGGACTAACAAGAACCATATGAATTTCAACAAGGACAACCTGGGAAAACATAATCCTGGAGTGCAGCACAGACTGGGATCCACCTGGCTGGAGAGCAGCTCTGTGGAAAGGGACCTGGGGTCCTGATGGACAGAAAGCTCAACACGAGCGAACAGTGTGCTGCTGCGCCAAGAAGACCAACAGGATGCTGGGTTGCATCAAAAAGGGCATCACCAGCAGAGATAAAGTAGTCATCATCCCACTCTACTCAGCGCTTGTCAGGCCACACCTGGAGTACTGTGTACAGTTCTGGTCCCTGCTATACAAAAAAGATGTGGACAGGCTGGAAGGGGTCCAGAGAAGGGCCACCAAGATGCTTAGAGGACTGGGAAGCCTGCGATATGAGGATAGGCTGGGAGAACTAGGATAGTGCACCTTGAGAAAAGGAGGCTGAGAGGGGATCTCATCACCATGTACCAGTACTTAAGGGGTAGCTACAAAGAAGATGGAGACTCCCTTTTTACACGGAGTCACATGGAGAGGACATGGGGGAATGGGCACAAGTTACTCTTGGGGAGATTCCAATTGGACACCAGTGGAAAATTTTTCACAGTGAGGACAGTCAACCATTGGAATAATCTCCCCAGGGAATTGGCTGACTCGGCCACATTGGATGCTTTTAAGGTTCGGCTGGACAGGGTGCTGGGCCATCTTGTCTAGGCTGTGCGCTTCCTAGAAAGGTTGGACTAGATGATCCCTGAGCTCCCTTCCAACCTGTGATTCTGTGATTTTAGTCCTTCTTTCTAAAACAGAGTGGTAAGAAGGCTCTGCACAACCATTGCCGTTAAGCCAGGTGGTTTTCTTCACCTTCCTAAAGAGTTTTGATCACTGTAACACCCAATCTAGTCTTTGTGTGGGGTAGGAGGGCTGAGAATGATTTGTACAATTGAGAAAAGCAGTGATGAAGCTGCATTTTTGTGACTTTTTTTTGCTTTGGTTTTATACTATTGCTTTTAAAGGTTTAGTTGCCATAACAACCCAAAGCAGTCCTGTATTACCATAGAAACATGCTGTTGAGGGTGACAGTTTTTATGAGAATCTTTTTTTTTCTCTCCTTTTCAAGTAACATCTTTAACACTGGCCTTTTTGCAGGTATATCACAGTACACTACAGGGGTTCCATAAAGTGTCAGAATGATGTAATAAACAACAAAAATGAATCATATACTTAAATCCAGGAATAAAATCTGGGGTCATGGTTGACTGAGAACAGAGAATGAGTAAAAGTAAATTCCTGTTGCTTAACCTGGAGGTCAGAAGTATTGAGCTTAGAGCAGGGCTGGCTAATCAGTCCACATGAGTAAATACTCAGACGAAACGACAGCAAAACAGGAGTTAGCATTGAGAATATGTACCAGCGAGTTAGTATAAAAACAACATGTCATCATAGTTGTAGTTATCAAAAGACAGGACTACTTTAGTGTTCTCTGCATGGGGCTGCTCCTTGAGACTATTCAGAGGCTCAAGTGGGAACTGCTGAATGAGGTAGCCCTCTTATAATGCACTGCTTGACACTGAGAGCTGGTTCCAGCTGCATACTGATAGCCTGAGAGCTTCAGGGCATTGGTTGAGACCTGGCAATCCCGAAGTTGTTTGGGATCTCTCTATATTGAGGACTTTCTCTCTCCTTGTGTGATATCTTTAGCAGCTGTGCTCTGCAAAGTCCCTTGGATTTGTAAAGAATGGTAACAGAGCTTTTCCTTACACAAATCTGCATCCCCATCTACTTGTTACTCAGCTCTCCTAGAGCAGTGGACCACTGGAGCATATCAGCTCTCCTAACTTCTGATAAATTACTGTGCACCTTTACTATCAAACTGCAAATTGAAGTTATGGACCAGTTGCAGACCATTTACTCTGTCCCAGCAAACCATTGTAGTGCAGAGTACACTGTTACAGTTCATAATTTTATGACAAGCCACACAACTTATTTGGAAAGAGGATAGACAAGCATAGCCAGACAGCTGTAGAGATTGTTATTGATTAGTAATTTTATGGGGAGCCACAAGTCTATCAGTTTCCTGTAATCAGTTGCATCAGTAATGAAAAAACCTTTTATTCCTGATATGCATGTTTTAAAGAACATAAAAGCTTCCAGCTAGGATCCTGCAAGAGTTCCCCTTGCCAAGGTTAAGCAGGCAGCAGGGAATGCCATGAAGTTCAGACATGCTTTGTGGTTACTTAGCCCTGTGTGAGTGATGATCAGTGGGAAACAGGATTTCCTTCCTGCTTTCTGAATGCCTCCCTCTAACCTGTTCAGTGACGTGACATCCTAGGGTGTTCCTTATCCTTCATTTTTATGGTATTGGAAATCTCCTCCATGATCTTCAAGTTTACATTTGAGACCTGTTCCATCTAATCTAATCAAGCTTTGTTAGACATGATTCACTCCTTGCTCCTCTTCAATTCCTTTCTCTAGTCAAGAAGTTTCAAACAAATAAGTCAAAGGTTAAAGTTATATGTTGTTAATACTTGCTTCTCCTTTCCCTTTACATCCTGATGACATGTTTACTTCTGCTCCGTTGTATAAAATTGTAGCTAAACTTCAGAGGGACTTTTATGACCTTGAAATTAGTTCCTGTTCCAATTAACTTACTGACGACTGGCCACCATGCAATGTGATTTCTACTCATTAATCTTACTAACTAGCTACATTCAGTACAAACTCATTCTCTGAACAGTGCTTCCACCTCTAATGCAGACCAGGCTGCCATAGCCTCTTGTTTTTGCCGGTCTTGCTGTAAATTGTGTGGTTCATAGTTGGATTTTATGGCTGGATTAGAAGATCTTAATTTTCTTAAGAGCTGGACTATGCACAGATGCTCAAAGCTGCTATCTTTTCCACTTGTTTAATAATTAAACCCACTGTTGAGCAGGACAGATGCATGTGTGGGTTCTTAAATATATTAATATATAATCAATATAATAAGATAGAAATATAATAATATCAACCCATGTAATAGACATACCCTAAGCTTTTTAAAATTGCTTCTACCTTACCCACTACCCAGTAGCTGTTACCCCTTATATGAGCTTCATTTTTAATTAAGTCCTCTATATCAACAAAGAACCCTTCCTTCAGTTTCATGACTGATTTTTTTTTCTCCTGTCTTACTTGGCTGAGATTTCTGTATGAGGTGAGCTCAAATAAAGAAGCAAAATTGCAGTCCCAGGGAGCATGTCAGGGATGGATCTAGGTGTGGAATATGTACCTGTGCAGAGAGAGGATTTGTGAAGATTTCCTTTTAATGTGAAGCAAAGGTAAAGGAGAGTTGCAGGTTGCAACATGCTCTTTACCAGCCCTGTAATAAAAGAGGAGTTATCTCAATCCACTGTGTTCCCTTGGGAGTCTCAGTATATTGGCAATACAGGATACATAATCAGCATTAGCCTGACCTAGCCAGTACAGTCAGTACCATTTAAGGGTGGGCAGCAAACACTACACTTGAATATCAGTGTATTTCAGTGACGATAGTTCTTCATGTGCTTCAGGGCTGTTTTGTCATTGGAGATGTGACACCAATATTTGAGCCGCCTTGTTTTTCACCTTTCTTCCAGTTTACAACCCTTTTCCTATCTTTCCATCACCATGTGTTTTCTGTAGAGCATTGAAAATATTAGCAGCCTACACCTGAGATCCATCTGCAGTTCCTTGCTGGAACACACTCTTTCTGAACTGGTGAGGCACACTTCACCAGCTAACCAGGTCTGTACTTAACCTTTCCCTGAAAGGCACAAAATCATGAGGTGCGGAGACTTATTGATGAAAGTTGCTGTTCAGTGATAGAGTAAATAAAAAACTAGAGATCTTGGTACTGGATCAAAATGTCCGACACCGAGCACTAAGTGGTAATCTGGTATAAATTCACTGATTCATTTCTGTTCCAAAATACTAATAGATTAACTATTCTGAGAAACCTTACCCTGTATCAGATACCATCTGTCTTTCCATAGTATGCTTAAAGTCAGCATAAACTCCAAATCATGTGTTCTGGCTAATGCAATAGAAATGTCATTCTGTGCCCACATTTCATTATGTATCAGATTTGCTCTGCTGGGTGACTCAGTCATGAACAGATCCTGTGTACTAATGAACATAGAGCCATCATGGGAGTGAGGCTTGGACTAACTTTGTCAAAGTATATTGCTCTAGGGTACCTTGCTATGTAGCTCTGACTTTCATGCTGAAGGCAGATGGGAATGCTAATTTCTTGGGATGAAGCTTGTGAGACAGAATCTAAAGTAGAAGAAATTTGATTTTAGTGATCCAAAGCTATGATTAGTCTTAATTTGTCCCTTGGTAGAAGAGGAAGATGTTTAATCATTTCTCTAACAATATGTAAGGTCTCCAGGTTGTCAAAATTAAGAACTAAAGATTGGGTTAGAAATCTCTGGAAAGTGTGTTGAGACCTGGAGAGCACCTTTCATTATTTTTGTCCCCTTGTGACTGGTGCTTGAAAAAGCAATGATAAACTCTGAAGGAAGTTGCAACTAGAGTCCAATGCAGAGACAGGAAAGCTGTGATTTAAGGCTGAGAGCTTTGGGGAAAAGAAAAGAAGTCATTCTTATGTGTCCACATCTGCAAAAATGCACTGAGGATATGCTTCTTAAGGCATCCAAAATAGCTAGTACTTTTTGTTCTACTCTCCAAAGACTGCCTCTGTCTGGCCTAGCTGTCAGGCAAAACATGAGCTTGTTCCTAGGAGCTTCCTAGCTCTGGTACCTTGTTCATAGTGGGTCCATTGTCAAAGGGCGAAGAGGAGGCAAACTCTTCCATATGAATAAGGATAAAGTACTGTCACAATTCTATTACTAGCCTGAAAGCTTGGAGCACCTTTTCCAATTACCGATACCTATTTCGTGCCTCGCAAGTGGAATTAGGATCTCTCAGCAATATATTGAAAGCAATTGAATATCATCCAGTGATTGCCATGAGTGAAGTTGTAAGTAATTAGTACTAATGATACTTATGAGGGAAAACAGGTGTGGTTGAATCATGCTTTCCCCTTATAGACTTAGAATATACACAAACTGAAACTAGTTCTTTAATTATATATTAGAGTTGCTGCAGAGTTTCTTTATGTATTTTTAGTGCTGTTGGTGAGGAAATATATTGAGATAGCAGGACGTTGTAACCATTTCCCCTGAGATCTCACCAAAAGTTTTAATGCAGTTGTGTAGAATTAATGTACTAAAATATACCATTTTTCCCCACCAGGGGATCTTGCAAGAATTTTTCACTAAAAACCCAGTGTTACTAATGGAGAGCTTAAGGGAGACATTTATGAGATGAGGCCAAGATCCTTGTCTCATTTACCATAGACTGAATCTAGAGTATTACTTTCATTTAAGTTATCCTTGGATTGAATTGGTGAAAATGAGATGAGAATCCAGCTTCTAATTAGAAAACAGTGAATATGTGAGATGTACTGTGGGTTTTTTTTCCTAAGACAGCAGACTTCAGTGAGCAGCAGAGGTCTTCCAGAAGTAATCTCACTATCTATGCTCAGCATAAAACCAGGAACACAGTTGATCCAGATATGGGATTTTTTTATGAAATTCTGTTAAAATTCAAGAAAAAATTAAGGAACCAAAATTTTGGAAACTGTAAAATGTAGATAAATTGGTCATCATGACAAGATGATGTGATAGCTTTTATTTAGCTCCGAATAGCATGGCATTCATCTGTTTATGCCTGAACTCTAGTTTAAGGGTCTCCTTTGTTTATTCCATACACTATAGCCCATGTTATAGTGGCACAGCCCTGTTCCTGAAACACCACTGCAGTATCAACGGCTGTTGATGATTACTTGCCAAACTGGTGTGGTTCCTTGTGAATCACAAGATCTAGCTACAGGGTAGCAAGAGAAACGGCTAGATTTGTCTGGCTGTACGGCACTGTTACAAGGGTGTTTTACCTATCCAGTACTGTATGGGTGCTCTTGCTGTGCCTGTCCTCTGTCAGCACTGACCAGGGCTTTTTCTCCCCACATCACTTAAAGTTCAAGCAGGACTCAGCATTAGAGGAAGGAGGATCTAACTCAAGCAGGGGCTCAGTGCCAGGGAACCTCACAAATGAGAGAAGAACCAAGCAGTTTCTGTCTCTCAGATCCTCTGAAAAGCACAACAGATCATAGCTCTTCCTCTGTATTTTCTAATATATTGCTTTCCACCAGTTTCCACCCCATTCACTATTTCTTTCTGTTTTGGTTTCTATTCCTCAAATTTATTAACTTGTTTAACTTCATTAGCTTTTTCCAAGATTATTTTTCCCTTTTCTTATTTCCCACCCTCGCTGTTATCCCTCTAGGTCTCTCTGTAACATTTCTGGTTTGGTGGTGTGTGCAGTAGCTCTCAATCTAATGACACCTACACTGGTAATCAGGGTGCTTTTTACCCCACTTTCAGTACTGTTAACATTCAATTGTGCAGACTCAGCTGAAGGGAATAGAGGAATCTTAACAGCCCAGTGTATCACAGGTCTGGATTTACAGACCTGGCCAGAGCTCCAAATCTGAGGCCTGTATGGCATCAGCACACGCTTTTTGTAGCTATGAAATAACTGCAGGATTCTGTTTCTATTTTATATGCCATTCCTCCCTTCTCTCTCGTTTTATTTTAAGGTCTAATCCTCTTCCTAAAATTTTCCCAAGTCATGGGTTATTATTTTCGTAGCCAGTTCAGCCATTCCATTATGAATGCTTCTGCTTTTATGCTGAGCATCACTGGAAAGGATGTATCTCTGACCCACCTCTGCTGCTCACTAAGTCAACTGCCTTTGAAGTACATGTAATAAACTTTCTCTGATGGTAAAAAGAAAAGCCTCATTAGTTCCAGCCTATATTTGGGAGACACCTCTAATCCACACTCGTTCTGCTTCTTTCTTCTTAATGTTTAATTATTGATACACCTTATCTGACTCATGCAATCTTATAGCGGTGAGATTTTTCTGTCATTTTTCCAACCTCCCTTAACATTTTCACTCCCTCACTCAAAGCCTGGGACTCATTTACATGAGGGTCTGTGAAACATCTGGCAAAAGCCAATAGCAAAGAAACCCATGTGCAGTAGGTTGTGATGGCTAAACGGGGCAGGAATCTCTCCTTCCCTCTGGTAGAACCTGCAGAAAGAGAAAGGTGACATAGCTCTGAAGATGGCCAGCTGCTAGGGGGGAGATGTTGGATCCTAGTAACACTGGCAGGTCTCCTGAAGAGGCCATACTGCAGCGAAACCCAAATGAAAACAAAATGTCCAAGAGAGGGTACCTCCGATGCTCTCACCTGCTTTTCCTTTGGGTACTCTCCCATCTGAAGTGTATAGTGTGACTTGAACCCATTTGTATACCAATCTTATTTAATCTGATTTGCATTTGCAAGTATTTCACCTTGCTCACACTGGGAAGTTACTTGAAGTCTGGTCATCGATACTTGATGTTACCTGTCTGTAGTCTAAATAAGGTGATCTGCAACTTGCATTTGCTTGAAACCAAAGAGTTGTTTTACACTATGCCAGTATAGCTTTGCCTAGTGCAGCGCTTTGTGTTGGTACAGTGACAGTGGTGGCTGGAATTTGGGCAAATCCTTACAAAGTACTTTTAATGGGGGAAACAAAAATGGTGCTTGCAATTATCTTACCCTCTTGTAGCATTTGATATTTCCCCTCTTATTAGACAGAAGGTAAGAGGAATTAGTTAAGTTACCAAATTGACAGAAACAACATTCTAGTAGCAAGCAGGTTGCTCACTCCTTTTGTTTTTTTCATGGTAGTTGAGTGATTTTGGTTTGTCTGTGGTTTGGGTTTTTTTTTAATGTGAGGTTGTACTGGGTCTGACTAGAATAGAGTTCATTTTCTTCATAGCAGCTCATATGGTGCTGTGCTTTAGATTTTTCACTGAAACAGTACTGATAGCACACTAATGTTCTAGCTTTTACTGAACAGTATTTGCACAGCATCCAGGCCTTCTGTTTGTCATCCTCCCCCTGCAGTGAATAAACTGTGGGGCCACAGTAGGCTAGGAGGGAACACAACCACACAGACGACCAGAACTAACCAAAGAGATATTCCATACCACATAACGTCATGCTTAGCAATAAAAAGGAAAAGAGGGGGCTTTAGGAGGTTAGCCATCACCATCTTTTGCTTGGGAACTGGCTGGGCATCGATCTACCCACAGGAGGTGGTGAGTGATTGCCTTTACATCACTTGTTTTGTTTTGTTTGTTCCCTTCCCTCTTCTTCCACTTATTCTTCATTTATTAAACAATTATTTGTTGGTTGGTTGGTTTTGTCTTGACCCCCAGGTTTTCTTGCTTTTATTCTTGCTTTCTTCTTCCCCTACCCCACTGAGGGGGACAGAGAGTGAATGACTGACTGTGTGGTGCTTATCTGCCCACTGGGTTAGCACACAACACAGGTACAAACAATTCCGACAGCTAGCTATTTGTATGGGACTAGTATCTCTTTATCTCTTTTGTATCCTGGCTGGCTGCATGAGCGTTTGATGGCTACCAAGGAAATACCAGTTCCGCTGCAAAACCTTGGTATTGGAAAAGTTACGTATAGCTGTGCTAGAGAAAGTAAAGGTATCATCACAGCCTTCTGCACACAGGAGAAAAAATCCCATGTGAGAAGGAATATATGGACCTGAAATACTGACTTTGAGAGGTTAGTTCCTGAGACCTGCTTTAATTGGGATAGCCTACCATGGTAAAACCGTCAAACAGTAGGAGACCTACTTAAAAATCATGATGTAAAGAAAAAAGAAAGTATATAGTTCTTGTTTGTTGTCTGGCTCGTTGATGTTACACTTCCTTGCTTTTCATAGCAGTCATAAGAGCAAAAAGAGTACTCTTTAAAGAAAAGCAGAATAAAGTTTTTCCCATTATTAGATACTTCTAGAATATTAAATACTAATAAACACGGTATGAAGGGGCCCCTGCTGCATAGCCCCACAGAGGAAGGATGATGTTGGACTGTAGGAACAGAATTACTGTACAAGAACTTCGTTTTCTGAATTTTGGGGTAGGTTTCCAGCCCCTGCCATAAAGCACAGTGTGTTCAAAAAATTTCACAACAGGGTCAAAGTTCTTTCACAGGTATTGCAGGGACCTTATGATCCTCTAAACCAAACTCCTTTTAAGAGGGCACAGTAAGAGCAGTAGGTGCTGCAGATCTCAAAATATCTAAGAGGCAGCATGAAACAACAAAAACAATAGAATGGTTATAATACCACTCTTTCCCCAACAAAGAATAGAAATCGGGATTATTAAAATAGAAAATTATTTTTGCCTTTAAATTGGTATTGCTCCAGAATCCTACCTGGGACACACCTCATTGGAGTAGGAGTTATGTAATTTTAGTGTACGGGAATTATGTGCTAACATATCAAATAAATACCTCTGTGAGCAGAATCAGCTCAAAAATAAGAGTAACCGATGTCTGGCATAATTAATCCTCTGCTGCTGTGTTTTTTAAAGCTCTTGTTCCCCATTCAACACTTCTTTCCCTTTTTTTAACATTGCATAGTAAACTCCATCCAGTGATGTCAGCAACTGAAATCTTTACTCATTTGGGAGAGTTTTTAATAAGTCTAAACTGGGGAGTTTAGCATGGCCACAATGAGGTGAAGCTAAGGTAAGAAACTTTGCCTCTTCACAGGAAGTTTGTTGATTCAAATCCTCCACTAGGATTAAAGTTGAACCCAGTGCTGATAGGTCCCTTTAGTTCTGGCATGTTCACTCTTCCACTTAAAGTAGGGTCTTTTACTGATAGTGTCTTCTATTTGTGCTGTTCAAGGAAACAACTTACCTCAGCTTAAATCACCTTCTCCAACCTGCTCCCTGAGAAAAAAGAAAAGCACTCCCTCCCACCTTTAAGCTAGTATGCAGACGCATGTGGCATTGGAGGGGTTAAACAGCCCAATGTGCTTGGTGGGTAACTGTTGTTAACCTGCCAGTTGCCTAGCAAGAAATTAGTAACCTGCAGACTTTCCCTGGAAAGGGCTTGGGATGATGCCTAGATGAGCCAGGGATGTAACAATAAGTGTTGAAAAGGGGGCATCTCTTTCTCACAATATTTCCTTTAGCTTTTACCTGCTATGCTTTTATACTGGTAAAGTCAGCATTGGGTCTGGGCCCCTACGAAGAAAAGTCCTTTTTCTGATATCCTGTCAAATCCCTAAATAAAGACCCCCCTTGCCAGGGAGAGGGAGCCGGAGTCACCAGTTTTTCAGAAGTGCTCTTATTAAAATTGGTGTGAGTTGTGGGTGTTCTGCCTCCTTTGAGAATCCAGGCTGTCTGAACAGCATTCACACTCTTTCTTCTTAGCAGGTCTCTTATTTTTATTCTTTATCCGCTACTCACACTCTTTCCCCAGGATTGTAACCCTCACAGGCCACATGCCCCTGAGGAAGAGGAGGAAGGGTGAAAGGTTTAAGGTAACCAGCTCAGGAGCTGTTCTCCCTTTCCAGGTCACTGAGAAATGGGTAGAAAGAAACCTTCTGTTACCATCCTGCCAAAGCTGTAGCTTCTGGTTCAAGACTAGATTGTGCTATGATTAATGAAATGTGTTTAGCAGTCTCATTTGAGCTTTTAATGGTCTGTTATCCGCATTATGGCTTTAGCATACACTTCAGCATGATTGATAGCCTGTTTGGGAGTAGGAAGCTGGGTAGAGGGCTGCTTTGAGGTTTACACACTGAACGGAGAGAGAAGTGAAAATAGCTTGATAGCTTCTGGAAGTGCAGTGTTAATCCTTTAGGATATTTCTCTATGGGGGCCAACACACGCATGTGTACCTGAGCTAGTTAACTGCACTAGCAAAGCACTGTGTTGGGCTGATTAGTCCTACTGAGAAGTGGCAAAAATAAACAGTGGCAAAATGCTGCATTAACACAGTTGTATGGCTTCCGCTACTCAAACAAACTGAGATATCTCTGTGAGACACTGTGATGTGTCAGGTTCATACATCTTTCCTTTTCTGTGTATCTCATTCTTTTCGGAGAGCCATAACATGCTACTGTTCTCCCTTACATCAGCAGTAGAGTAAACACAGCTCCCTCCTGAATCAATCAATTTCCCATGTCTTAAGTTTAGTGGGAGGATTGCTGACATGCAGATTGGGATGTTATTTTGCCACTTGTTTTGCCAGCCATGAGCCTGAAGGGAATAGGTTGCAGGTGAAAGAACAACCTTCAGGAGTACCTAGCAAGCATCTACAATTTAAATTTAATGACCTTATTTAGTGAAGTACTTAATCATAGGCTGAAGTGTAAAAGCTCATGAGTAGTCTCATTGACTTCAGCAAGATTGAAAATGATGATGCACCGAGATACAGCATTGAATTAGGGCTGATAACATCTGAGCCTGTCCTGGCTAATAGATTTAGGGGCAAGTGTTGCTCTCCACCAGCATCCTCTTTTTTCCCCCTCGTTGAACAGTATCTGCCAAATGTGGTCTTTCCAAGTGCAGAGGGGAAGATGTGATGCACTAACTTCCTATTAGCCCTTTGATGCTGAAATTTAAGCGGAAGTTTAAGAACATTGAGTTTAGCATTGGGAAAAAGATGGAGCAGTCAGCAAAATGTCACAGGTGACCATGATGAACCACTGCTCCCCACTGGCATGTGCTGTAGCAGATGATGCATACCTGAGGCTACAGAGCTCAATGAGCCCTAGAAAAAAAAAAGCTCTTGCCCACAACTCATAAGTTCTTAATACTAAAATAGTTTTGCAACTAAACTTCAGCAGGTTAAAAGCGTTTGTAGAAGAGAGTGGAGCTAACTGGAAACCTCCAGCTTCCGTAGAAACTGAGTTTTAATCTGGCCTCTTTTGCCCAATTTCTGAGCTCCCATTGTCATAAACTGTTAGTATAATTATTTTGATAATTTTTTATGAATGTTATTAATATGTCACCTCTGTGTCCATCTAAACATGCACCTATCAATTTGTTTGTCACCTGTCTACCTATTTGTATCATGTAAAAGATGTGAGTTTTGTCATCCATTTATTCAGCTTCCGTGGAATGTTCATGAATTATTCTGGTCATTCAGTGCATCCTAGCTCTGCATTTCTGTTCTTGGTAGCAATAAATCTGTCAGTTTAATTGCTTTCTCTTTAGCCTCGAACTTTTTCTCATTAAGTCGATGAGTAATCATCTTATATTATTAAGGATACTAGGGCGGAAAAGTTGTTACTGGTTCTCTTTTAAGTCCTTTTATTTAATAA
Organism: Phalacrocorax aristotelis; assembly: GCF_949628215.1. Classification (NCBI taxonomy): domain Eukaryota; kingdom Metazoa; phylum Chordata; class Aves; order Suliformes; family Phalacrocoracidae; genus Phalacrocorax; species Phalacrocorax aristotelis. The sequence continues at coordinate 159,498,801 of NC_134276.1, read as the reverse complement.
AATGAACTATCTAAATAATAATCCCTCCCCACTGTTTCCTAAATGGTATTACTTCCTGTTAGGCACATGGGAGCATCAGCCTGTTTGCTTTTTAATTAAAAGTAAGTTTTCAGCTACCTCTTTCATCATCAGAATTTTCTGTCACCTTGAAAGGAAGGCTCTGGCATTGTCTTTTAAATTATTGAACGCTGGCCAACTGGGGAGTTCAGTTTAGAGTATACATTAATCTTCTTAACTACTCTCATCAAACTGACTGTCCAGCCTGCTATGGTTTCAGTACTCCTGTTTGCTGTCCCTCCTTTATTTGTCTACCCACTAATACACATAAAGCATGAATATAATCTTTCTGCATGCTTGCTAACTACCGAATTACATATTCTTTGTGTCCTGACATGTTACAGAGCATTTCCCAAGGTCATGTCTGACGTGAATAAATTGGTGTAGAGAGCTTTACTTTTGCCACTTGGTTAGCAGAACTTGGAGTTGAAAGCAGCATTGGTGGGGAGTTACTTCAGACCCTCCGGGAAAACTTTATATATCTATCTTTTGTTTTCTTTTCTTTCAAATTCTCTGATTTGCAAAAGATCTAAAAAGTTAATCCTTTAAGCAGAGCTGAACTAATTTGCAATCTTAACAACTATTTAGACTTTTCTGTTGAAACAGGAAAAAAGGTTAGTGATTTATGCAGATTAATGTCAGCATATTGGCAAACTTCATTGCTTGTGAAATAAGTTGTTAAAAATCCATAGCGGGGTTGAGAATGAGAAGAGCAGTTCCACCAGGTGAAACAGTGTGGGTCTGGGCTCTGCTTCCCAGCTCTGCCACAGTCCTACACAGGCACCTTTACTGTTTCTGCATTCCTGGGTCCTGTTTGTGGCAGGCAAAATTATAATTTTCTTTTTCCTTCCCATTGTCTGTCTTGCCCAGTCATTACAAGTTGTGTATGTGTACAGCACCTACCACTGCAGAGCACTGAATAAGCTACCCCTGTACCAACAAATTGTCCGTAGGAATAAATATTTTCCACACTGAGCCCTTTTTACACTGGGAATTCACAGTTCCCTCTGATTTAACTCAGGTTTAGTCTCAGTGGAATAATTGTGCAAGATTTACTATGCATACATGAAGTTAATAGCTGTCTGGTTTCACTGTGGTGGCTCAGATGCTATTGTGTGCACTCCTGAATGATAACTGTCAGACACTTCAGAGGGCAAATATTGTCTCCTGTGAATTTCAGCATTTAGTGCCGCACATGATTCTGGTACATTCTTCTCGCAGTTTCTTCCCATGAAAGCAACAAATTAGATGTACTCTCAAAGCGATCAAGCAGCAATTTACACATCCTGCTATGCCATCCAGGTATCATTTTAAAAAGTAGCGGTTGGATCCCTTTGCATTTGGGAAAGTTGTTTTAATTTAGCTTGCTCTTTTAAGGAACTAAACTTGGGCTGCTATGGATTAGAATTCATGAAGCTCAGTTTCCCAAATGGCAAAGCCTCTCCTACGCAGCCGCGTGCTCTATGGAGCGTGCCTTGGCCAGAGGATGGCTTGCCAGAAATCCTGTTCTTGGTCTGACAGCTTTCCTCACCAACTTGCCCAGAATGGGAAAGTGGGAGGTTGTTAATCAGCAGCAAAACCAGCAGCCGGTGTTTTTATGAGAAAATATATGAGAAATACTTCATTTTGCTGTAGTATAAATTCAGCAAGCCAAATTCTGACCTGCTACAAGTTGGAATGGCTCCATTTGATATGAAAGCAGTCATACCTGCTTACCATATGTCTATACTGACTCCTTCAAGTCAACATGTGTAAATAGAGGGTCTTTATTCCCTGTTACACTGTCTCACACCACTGAATCCATTTGATCAGGAACCACAGCAGCTGCTATTGCTGTCGTCTAAGACCACCCTGTTGAGTATATTTTATTCAGATGCCCTTTAAAGCCAGCAGTGCTGTGTTTCAAGGGCTTGACGGTGCTGGTGTTCATTGGAGCACCCTTGACAGGTAGCATCCAAGGACACAGGTGCATGTGCAGCAGAACATGTAAAATTTTAATCCAGACCCAGATACATGCGATACAGTTTCATTGCTCAAGTATGGTCTACAGTTCAAACTGAAGCTGATAAAGAAATAAATCTGACAAGAGAGCAAATTCCTTGTGCAAAGAGACAAGGACCAGAGATTTTGTAGTGGCAAATCTAGGCCAAACTTAATGATCAAAGCTGCTGCAATGTGCCTATACAGTGTCATCTTCTACAAAACAGTCTACTATAAGCAAAATAAAAAAGTCATTGAACTTAGTTATGTCCTGAACTAAATCTGAAGTTATGAATCAAAGTAGTCAGTCTTCAAAAAAAGTGATTGACGTGTTCTGAAAATCTCCATTACCCACAATAACCTTAAAAAACTTTTTTGCAAGCCTCTGTCGTTACCTATACCATTTCAGACTTTTTTCTTAGACTCCGTCTACTGATTAGCCCAACCAAAGCAAGTATATATAAAGGAGGGCTGGGTTTTTTCTCCTCTTTCCAGTCAAATATGACCCGCTTACCGGTCCCATTCAGGAATGTATCTCAATCTGTCACCATGGAAATAATTTGATATCACAAATGTGAGATTGTGGAATAGTTAATATCTCAGGCAGGTAGACCCAGACTAATTACAAAGGAGAAAAATTAAATGTAACACACACATTTATTGACAGTAAGTAATGATGGGAAAGGAAATTAAGCAGCAGCTCATGATTGTTAAGTGGTCCAGAAGAAATACATCAAACTTCGTATGAAAACTGCTGTAGGTGTTTAAATCACTTTTGGATTATACTGAGAAAACCTTTTAATACATGCAGTATCACATACCTTATAGCTTACTTCAGACCTCTGCTCTATATTCTTATGTAGAATTCAATTTATTTCCATTAGCTGTTCCATATGATTGTTTCTGTTTTTTTCCTGCACTGGTACATGATACAGTTGCAGACTTACTGATAGAGTATATCCAGAAGTTATTAGAATTACTGATAGAAGCTGCTTTCTTTGTTACGTTGTTCAGCAGTGTTCATCTAGTTTCTGCTACATATGCACATGTGCGTGTGTATAGTTGTGTGATCCAAAGCTCGCTGAAATTACTGAATATTAGGTCATGGTATTTACTGCACATATAATGACTTCGAATAGAACCTTTGTTACTTGTTTTTGCTATTCTTGAGAACAAAGAATACATATGCTGTTTCCCAAACAGTAAAGTTGGGAAGAAAACATAATAACAAAAATTTTTAATATTTGTTTTATCTAGCTTTCTTTCTTTTCCCCTTCAGAAAAATTATTTATTTTACCTTCCATACAGCAGAGGGAATAATCAAGTTTAGCTGGAGGTAGATTTTCCCTCTTAGCTATCACTTAAAGGAACTCTGACAAGGTTCGTTAGACCCAAAAATCAGTTCACAGTACTTTGCTATTTGATGCATCTGTAATGGTTTTATACAAAATTTTTTTTTTCTACTTTTTGTTTCTGTTTGAAATTAAAAGGAAAAACCCAAAAGGACTGATTTGCTTTCTGCAATAAGAAGGAGACATCCAGTATGAAAAAAGGCAACACCTTTATCTTCTGAAGGGAGATATTGAGGATTTGCATTAATAACCAACTCAGTTCTTCCCCACTGGGTTTTCTTCCAGCCAAGATACTAGTCCAAATAACAAGAAGTAGCTTGAAGTCCTTCCATCCTAGTTGACAGTGGCTAGAAAATTAAGTCCAAATCCTTACATTTTATCCACCAACTAGATTATTTCATTCAGTTCTGCAGCCAAATGGAGGCAAACCAAGCTCAGATGTTAATTTCTCAGAACAGTTTGCTAAATGTAACTTCAAAAAACATTTTTGTGGAAGGAAAGAAATTTCTCTCTACCCCAGCTCAGCCCTGACTTCAGATGTTCTTCAGTACAGTCCATAAAACTCTAGGTATGTCTTTCTCAGTTCTCCTGTCCTAGGCTGGCTGTGTCTCACAGTTGCTGATGTGGGCAATAGGAGAGGCAGAGGTTGTTTTGGACCTACTGACCTTAACGGAGCAACTCTATCCACAGTGTTGGTTCTCTCTTCTGATAGTGCAGAAAATAAACCTCAGGAGGAAAAGCTGTGTCTTAAATTCATGGGGTTTTCCCCTTTATTGTTCTCATACCCTTCTTCTTTTCTTAAACAGCAAGCCTTTCCTTACTTCCCACTGTTCGTTGTGTAAAACAAAATTGACAATCCCTTTTCTCTCTCAAAGTCTGCTAGCAGACTGCAAATGTTTAGTAAAAGCTCATTGAAGTAACTGACAGCTTTACATTAAGGAGAATTCCTGTGTGTAAACCACTCAGATCACGGAGGGATACTACCTTTCTGGTCTGGAAGCTGTCCCGTAACACATTTGCATAACATTGCAATCATCTTGGTTGGGAGAAAAGAGTATGCAAGGAGATAACTTTCAGGGTGCGTTGCTTTATCCTAATGCTCCTGCAAGTGAGTCATTGCTATTTTGATCATTTTGTTTTTTGAACTACAGACTAAATACTACATTGTAAGAAGCAAACAAAGGGAAGTTTTTTCTCTCTTGCAGCAATTTAAAAAATAATTTTCATGTTTCATCTATACAAAGATGATTTAATTAAATACTTTAATCCTGACCACAAGTAATTTCTGTAGTGGTTCAGTGAGAGAAGCCCAGCATTGTCTTGTCATAGAGCATTTACTTAATCCTGTCGTACCTGCTTGATAATTAGTTCCTCAGATCTGTCCTTGCATTAGCTACAAAATCAGCTTAGAGGACTTGGAGAAAAAGAGGAGGGGGAAAAATCCTTCAAATTAGTTAATAATTTATGATTGCTGTTGAGTCAGCCCTCATTCAGTCTTTCTGAGGGGTGAACCTTCCCATCTGTCGTGAAATGAAATAATGTTGGTACTTTTCAGTTTCTTGAGCTGATCAGAATCTGCTAATGATATATAGAAGATCTTTTCTCCACCTCCAAAACAGATAATGATCTCTTTCCAATGCCATTGTGCCATAAGTCACATCTTACATAAATCTTCCTTTCCTTCAGTGCATGCATACTCACACATTCCTCTTCTTGCAGCATTGATCTTATAAGCTTAAATGGGAAATTGTTTATTTTCCTTTCGTGGAAGGGCAGGAGCTGAGTTCCTCTTCGTGTGGTGATAACAAATGGAAGGCTGTCCTAGAATTTGATCTATGCCTTGGAGTTTGTTTCCTCATGCAATTAATGGGCTGAGCCTAAGTGACAGAGTAAGAGCTTTAAATTCAGTCAGAAGGTCACATCTTATTCTAGAAGGAAAGAAACTGGCATTTCACATGGTGTACACAGGGTGTTGTGTTCTTTTACTCTCTTTTTTTTTTTTAGTATGTTTGTACCTTTGAAAATGATCCCTAGATTCCTTACGCCAATTTACAAAGCACTGTTGACAATCCATATTTTACAGCATTGAACACAGAGAGAAAATCATACAAATTAGAAAAAAAATGATCTCATGAATAACAAGTTCATTTCTGAAAACCCTTAGGGCATGGTAGGGAACAAGTGTAGGTCCAGGCTAAAAGTAGCACTAATGAAGTGGGGAGTTAAGAAATGCCCGAGGGGGACGCTTAAGTCATTGTAACAGAAAGAGGCTGGAACTGGATGGACTAAAATATGATTTAATTAGGGTGCATTTGAAAAAAAAATCAGTGCACAGATGATTTCACAAGAGTGATTTGGAGCCACCTACATGTTGTTCTCTTTGTGAAGAGTAAATCCTAGGCAGGTCTGTCTGTCTGGGACTACACAGTTAGATTTTATGAGTGAGTGCAATATTTGTCCACCTCCAGGAAAGAATCCTTGAGAAAGAATATCAGTTTCACCTTTTAAAAGGGTGGAGGTGGAAGCTAAAGTGAGATACAGGAGGGAGACTTTCACAAATCTACCAGGTTGTAGAATCTGCCCTCAGAGCTAACAAAAGATTTACTTTTTCTAGAGATTAGAACAGATTAACTGTGGAAGTCCCATTTACTGGATGCTTTTGGAGGCATAAACTGATGTCCTGACAATTTTGCTTGGAGTGATTTAAGAAATTGTTGCCATCATCTCTTCATTACTTTTCCATGAGCTTCATTAACAGATTTTATGGGGACTCATTGTCCCTCTCACTCTCCATACAGCCATTATAGAGGGCCAGTGAAGAGGGCTGCAGCTAATCCAGATGGCTCTACCCTGAGATGAACTATGTAGGCAGAAACTCCTGCTATGGGGAGATAATTTCTCAAATTAGTGTGCTTGCTTCTACAGCATTTATGTGACTGAGGTTTGAATTGATTCTCACAGTGTTAAAGCCAATGGAAGCCAAGATTTCATCACTAGATTTAACTGGGACTTACTGATATTCCCAATACACTGTCAAAATTATCATCTACATCACCCTTTTTTTGACTTATTACCTTTCTGATCTGCAAATGCATATTAATTTGTTGCTATTTTTCAGTACTTGAAAGGCAATCCATTTTTAATTTGCTAAAGTATTAAACGTGTTTCTATTCTAATTTGTATTTATTATGGTGCTTAATAGATCTGCAGCATGACTGACAAAAAGGTGACATCAGTTTCCACTACGTGGAACTACGAGACGATAAAGGGTCTGTCTTGTGATCATCTGGTGGGTGAAGGGTTTCTTTTTTCCCTTCCCAAGGATGACAGAGGGTAAAGCCCTTCATTTTGTAATACCTTTTTTAACACACAAGAGGCTTATCATAGGTATAGGTTGTGGATAATTTTCTTTATCTTACTTACCTCATACATTTGTTCTCTTTTTAAAAGCAAGTACAGCGTGTCATCTAATGTCTGTGGTTATGAGGGAGTGAGTTAGCCAAGTCCATTTTACAGCTTTCCGTTTTTATATTGTTTTCCGTCTTGTCCCTTGAAAGGAAGAAGAGAAAAATAAGTAAAGAAAAATTTACCTTATTTTTTATTATTATTACCATACTTGACTTGCTGTTCTTAGCCTTTTGATTATAGAATTTATTGAGATGCAAGATAGATTCAAAACTCATAACAGCATTTTACTGCTTCATAAAAGAAAAGTTGCTTACATTTCATGCATTAGTAGAGTTTAAGGGGATTAACTGATACGATAACTTCCTGCCCTTTACATGCTTTCGCGTAGTGTTTGTACAGCTGACTTACTGCATTTTGATGTCCTCACAATTCTTAATACTTTCATGCCTCTCTCTTGTTTCATTGTGGAAGTATGGTTTATCTTATCTAGACATTTTCAGCATTAGAGCTGCTCATTTTGATTCTTCTCTTTAGTATTTTTGAAGGAAAGCTTGCACCCTAAACCTTGCTTTAAAAAAATCACTAAAAAAAAGCAGTTAAATTAGGCTCAGATTAACAAAGGGACACTGTTGCTAAAATTTAAATCTAGGTGGAATTTATACACATATCTAACGAAGCAGTTCACAAAAGTTTTTCCAAGCTGCTGATGGGCATCTTCCTTTTAACCACAACACACAGGCTCTACAAGTTCCGCTGCTGTGCCTGCCTGCAGATGCTGTCATTTTGGTCAAGCCAGACAACTGCCAGCTCTTCTCAGCTGAAATCGGTTTTGCATCTTGGCTCTCCTTCATCTAACCTTTCAGAAGGTCCAAACAAATTGACCTTATTACAGGGGAAGAGTACAAAGGAGAGTTTGTGGGGTGCTAGTGCTACATTTTATATGCTAATGTAGGGGAAGGAGCACACGCCAGAAAAGGGGGGACCTGCTTGCAGGTTCTTCTTTAGCCTGTAAGGGGTTGAACCAACTTCTCCTATTGCTTAAAAAAGTATCTGTAACATCTGGCTGCAGGCAGTTTCTTGGTGAGGCCATGCTGCTGTGCGCGAGGAATGCAAAATTAATGAGGCTAGAGAGGGAGGGAGAATAAGCAGGAATGATCATAACCCAGCCATTTACTGAAGAAGATACTTCTCTAAGAGGGAAAGTTCTGGATTTTTCTTTCTGAAATTTCTTTTACTTTCTGAATTTTCCTCCTCTACTTCTTTCCAAAAAGAGCAAGGTTTAGAGGGCTTTTTTCTCACCAACACTGTTTCAGCATTCTCTTAGCCTCTACTAGGTGGATTTGGGAACAGGGAGGTTGTTTTGGTGTGCTTTTTGAATTCCCATACAGATGTGTGCTTCCTTCTTTCTGGTGTTTGGCTTTTCCGTACATTTATTTCTGTGGCTAAAAGGAACTGTCTGTGTTTTAAGCACAATACAGAATATTTCCTTAAAACTGGATGCCAGAAAGTTTAATAGTTCATAGACTTGTCTTCTGACCTTCTCTCTTCCTATAGCAGGAAACAGCAGTCAACATAAAAGTTGAATCCTAACAGAGCTTGTCTCAAAGCACCGGTGTGAAAAGTTTGAGCAATGATTTTTCACAGATGCAGATGACATGTGAGCCAGGCTGCAGTCTGACCAGGTGAAAAGTCATTCAGCTTCCAGGAAGACAGCCAAAGATACTTTTCTAAATGTTAGGACTGGTAGGCTTTTGCACTCTTTTTGCTTTTTACCCATATAATGTCAACATTATCCAGAGAGCAAACTGCCAGTAATGAAGTCTGGGTCTCTCCCCATCTGTCTCACTAAATGCCACTTGGAACAAGCGCCTTTTCATTTGACAATAAAATCAATGAATGAAATATTAGAGGCTTGAACGATATGATGTGCAGAATACATTATGGGAGTTGTTGTGTTTCAGTGGACAGCAAGTCTTGCCCTTTCTTCCCGTTATCATCAACATATCTACTTAATGAAACTGGCACCTTACGCTCATCTCTCACCTCTTTGCTTTTAGACTTTAACTTTTTTGTAATACTTGGAAGTCTCTCTGGCTCAGGGCTGTGTAATAGCATTCTGCACTCTCTGTGTACTATTGGGCTCACATTTTTCATCTGTTTGTCTCAATTAAGGCCAGACTTGCACTAACTAAATAATTAAACAACAGAGGGAGAGAAGAAGCTTAAGCTGATTTTCATAACACTTTTTATCCCTTTACTTGGCTGAGACAGCCTTCTTGCTCTTTGCTCTGAGGTTCTCTTCAGAACAACAGGAATCACTCAGCGCTAAGCTAATAAACAGGAAAAAGGGGAAATGTCAGTGCTGAGGTGGACTTATTCCCGAAAATCTCTGCAACTATTCACAAAGACTGACCTGCACAAGACTGAAGAATAGGGTTTTTTCTTATTGTTTTTTCCAAGCCTTACTGGATTCTTCATCAGGACCGCTTCACTGTCGTGCTAGCAAAATATGTCATACATGTAGTAAACAGCTGAAAACTGATAAAGTAAACCATAACTAATGCTTACTAGCAATCCATGAGACATACTGTACTATTCAACCTTGAAGCTCAAGGTACTGTGTCAGTGGCGGCTTCATAATTTGATCTTTGTGCTAATCTTGACTCTGTAGTATTGGACAGGGTTATTACATTCTGGCAAAACTGAGTCAATGCTATATATGATTTCAAGTTGGGTTTACGAGTAGACACATTTTCAGCAAGAGAACAGCTCAACCACTTTGCCCTGTAAATCCGGATGTCTCCAGGGTACAGGTTAAAAGACAGAGAAGGACATAGAGAAAGAATGCTTGTGGTCAAATTTAAGAGCAATTCTCTGCACGATTATTAGATATTTGCAGTGCTCTGTCTCTTGCTGACAAAATAACTTGCAGCACTGTGTCAGGATAAAATTTTCCATTCTGTTCTCCAGGTTGTTCTTCTCTTCTTATATGCACATCCACTATTTAGCCTGACTGCAGAATCATGCCCTACTTAGAGAGGCTGAAGCTCAGCAAAGACGTGACTGATCTGTGATTGCACAGCCGGTCAACATTAGAATGAGGAACAGATCCCAAGACTCTCGAGCTCATCACTAAAGCGTGAGGCTTCTAGTACAGCCACTATTTTGTCGTATCAGGCAGAAGCATCTCTTATTCTGTAGGCTCAAGATACAAAACAGCAGGTTGTTGTTTAATATCAGAGCTCTATCATGTTTCCCAATATAGGACTAATTGTGCTTAGTCATTAGATCTGAACAAATGTTTGCTGTGTCATCTTACCATCTGATACTCCTGATGTATAAATAATTCTTAGCTGTGGTGTTTGTGAGCTCTAACCTGTCTTGAAGCCCATAATTAAAAGCATAAGGTGATCTGTTTACATAAACCAATTGCCGGTATAGTAAGCACCATTAATAGCATTGGCAAGAAGTGCTAGGCAGGTAGCAGCATCTTACTGCAATCTGTGTCTACTGAAGAGATGACTACTGAATTTTCATCCCGAAAAATTTGCATAGGCTGATAAAGCCACGTAGCCAAAGGGAAATGTAGAGCTTCTTTGTTTTTTAACAGAATGAACCAAAGGGAAAAAATAATGTCAACATAGTAGGATTTCAGCACCACGTACAATAACTTGGCAACCTTTTTCACATTAAGTGAGTGACTATGGCCCTCTTCGACTAAACATGGCGCTATTTTTTTCTGGTTTGGTTTGGGTTTTTTGCTTTTTACCAGAAAACCAATCCTTTTCATTTTGCTCATCTTGGATTTTTTTCTGCAACTGCTTCTTCATTCTGGGACTTCTCAGAGAAAGTACTTACAATACATACCTACTGATTTCTTGCTCACAAACAATCCTGGTGTGTCCATCGATTTAGAAGATTTGTTCCTTTTAAATTAAAAGGAAGGGGTTTGATATCTTGCTGTTTATATATGATAACTGCCAAAAAGGATATGAAGTAGGAAGCTGTGCACAGTTTCCATGAACAGACTCCGGAATATTAGAAAGCTCTTACCCTCTGTCTCTTAATTCATTGCTAATAAACAACGGTTTACTATTCCAACAGCCTCAAACACCGATTACTGAAACCTGATGAAGTGTAGCGAAGCAGTGGTCTTATCCTCATTTTACAGAATGAAAGTGAAGAACAAACAAACAGCTGCTAACCTCCGTTACCCTGGTGTGAATCTGAGTTAAGTTTGTTCAGTTAATGGAGGCAGCTTAAGATTTACATTGCTACAGCTGAAATGGGCAGCTGCCTGAATGTCAAGAGGAAAATGATGCCAGGAATTCCAAGGGATGTACCCAAAGTAAATCTGTGGCAGAGCAGAACATAGCATTCAGGGATGTGGCAAGAAAAACTCCGCCATCAGTGGACCCAGTAAGGTGACAGCTTCTCAGAAGACTAGCTGAGTGGGAATTTCTAAGTTATTACTAAGTGGCAGTGGCAGTTTAGGCACTAGGCCACTAAAAAGAACGGTGTTTCTTAGTATCTAAGAGCAGAGTTCTGGGTCTCACAAGTCCTGGCACCTGTTCATAGATCACCACTCACCTCCCCGGTGACCTTGGAAATGTCATTCCATCATCATGTGCCCCAGTTTCTCCTGCTGTAAGGAGGTCTCTCCTTTCCTTTGTAAAGCGCTACTAATGAAAGGGTTGCATAAGAGTTAGATTATTGATTACACATTGCAGCCTGCTGCTCAGCTCCTCATTACTGAGATGTTTCACAAATGGGGTTTGTGCCAACCAAAATGTGCATATCAGGACCTTAGCCCCTTTATAAAAGTGATGTGGTTGTGACAGGCAGTCGTGGAGCATCGACAGTTACTTTCATGCTCTTCACACACTCCTCCAAGACAGTTTTATTGCATTATCTTTGACAGCAAAAAAAAAGAAGGCATTTTTTGTTCAGTGATCACATATTCGTGCATAGCACAAATTCAAGCCATGGTTTCAATAGCTTGTATGTTCCCGAAACACTGAGCATAGTCATTTAAAAATATCTTTTCTCTCAGACCAATGCCTGCATATTAGATCTAGTGGATTGGAATTCACTGTGTTCACAAGGACATTTTTCTGCTTTCAGAGCAAGAAGTTTTAGATATTGTAAGAGTGTGGGGGTTTATGTTGAATAAATTAAAAATTAAAAAGGAGACCGTCATGAGGAAGAAGCAGTATTGGGGCACACACTCTTGAAGTGGCCATTGGTGTGAATAAAATAGCGGGGTGTTTAGTCAGAGGAACGAGTACATCTCGCTGACCTCCTGCAGCCTGGTTAGGAGAGAATACCTATCACCTGAGAAAGGGTTCATTTCAAGTCTCCGATTGCTGTTAATTAGATAGAAGTTCTGCTGCTGGGACATTTTGTGCTATAAAAAGTGACATAAAAACTGAGGTGAGGAAGGGTGGGCTCAGCAGCATGTGAAGCTGGTGTGGGCATCCTTTCTGGTCAAGCTTACAATTTCACAACTGTTTCAGTGGTCAGGCTCATTCTTCCCCAGACTCCATGACAGACTACTTTTCCTGCAATATGTCAGGCATATCCTTTTCTGCCAGGTAGTCAACAAACAAAAACTTCTGTGCATGTCCAAATCGTAACATCTTCAACTTCTTGGGTTGCTGGCAACACTGGAGCCCTGCTGTCGTGGGCACACAAAGTCTTGCCATTGTCACAGAAAACCTCAAAAAGTTTTGTTTCAAAGTGAAACGGATTTTTTTTCTACACTTACTCTTTTGTGCTCGGCTGCTGAGAATCCATTTCCCTGAAATTCTGCAGGTGAAAGTGCTGCAAACATTAATGCTAGCTTTGCTGTCGTTTGCTGGTCTCCTCACTGTCCTCTTCATTTTCTAACAAGCTCCTTGAAGGAGAGGAGAAGATGCACGGAAACCCAATATATTTTTTTCTTTTGATTGATATCATTCTTTCATCTTTCCTTATGAAGATGAATCATGGATTTAGCTCTTTACCCCAACCTTTCTCAGTCCAATTCTGTGTATTTCATCCTCTTGATCACCTTTTGTGTATGATTGTGCCTTTTGAATCCTCCCTCCTACCACCTACAAAACACTTGTCATGTTTCTTTCTGTATAGACTTACGCTGAGTTATTCTCTGGCCCAAGTTGCTGTAACTTCTTTTGCCCTGGCTGCATCACCCCCTCTGAGTAAATCCAGAAGTCAGCTAATACCATTGCTTTAGATCCTTGTTCCAGTATTGCTAGTGTCTTCCTTTATTCCTTTCACTAACTCCTTTCTCCTCCACTGAGTCAATCTGGCCCATCTTGTCTTTCCCTGCCCTTGTAGTGTATCTACCTCTCCTTCACTTAATCTACCCTCCTTTCTTATCATGTGTTCACTGCCTGTCTCTTCTCTTCCTCTCCTGGCACCAGTGTGCTGTCCAATGTGATGCTCCTCTGGAGCCATCCTCTCCTCTCCTGAAACAGTCCTGCAGTACCTTCAGTGTACTACTCTTTGGTCTCCTTCTCATCCAGGTTGCTCTTTAATAATTGTCCATGCAGATTCTCTTTATGAGCAATTAGTCCACTAAGAAGGGCTAATCGCTGTTGGGAAACAGCAACATATTTGATGCAAATGAGATATCAAATAGAAATTTAAACTTGTGTAGGAGGCGTTTTTCCCTGAAACTTGATTTTTCCACACGTAAAAGATAAATTCTTCACAGTAGAGGATGCCTTTTCCTGTACCTGCCTTTATACACAAACACACATATATATCAGTATATATTTATGCAGGTATATATGCATATGTACATATGTATACGCATGTGTATGTGTGCATGTATATATAATGCATATATCTGTTATATGTGTGCACACCTGTGAAATAAATGCACAGTAGAGGTTAAGGTATTCAATTCTGTTGAACATACCGTATCCTGCACTGTACAGGCATATGAGAAAATGTCATCCTGTGTTTCTGAGGACAGGCAGGCTTCTGTTAGAGTGCACACACAAGATTTCATGTGCATATTTTACACCGGGTTCACGGTAAAATTTCTAAAAACTTTCTAGAGGGAAGTGCTGAGAACTTTTGTGCTAGAAATAGTTTTTGAGAGGTAACTCAGGGCATTTGTTGCATGAGAAGACAGAGTCTTCCAGGGATGAGAGAGGACATGGCAGTAGGAGAGAGGACATGGCAGTAGAAGAGAGGAGTGATTTTGGGAGCAGGAAGAAACATGAATTGATACAGACAGTGCAAGAATTGCACAGGGCATCAATAGTGTGGATGAAAAGCTTGAACTTGACAGTGATCTGAAGAGATGGATGAGAGATGTGGCAGGAGTAGTGAAAGATTTTAGAAGCCAGATATTTTGTATGAACTGGTGCAAGAACAGGGACTGGAAGGCCATAGAGAAGGGGTCAGTCACTCAGGCAAGACTTAACATGAAGTGCAACACATTCAGCAGCTATCAGTCAGCATAAGTACACTGATTTCACTGAAGTCATGCAGATTTGTAGCAGCTAAGGATGTAGCCTCACACATTTCAGAAAGGAAGGGTGTCTTATGCAGGTGTTTGAAAGATAAGAGAAAAAGAATCAGGAGAAGGCGAGAAGAGGGAAAGGACATTAATCCAAGTCATACAGAAAATAACCCAGCTTCATTGTATCACGATAGATTCTGCTGGTCTTGGCTCTGTTCATCAGACTCGACACTGGCCAGTTTAGAATTATTCCAGCATTCAGAATACATGCCTTTTCCCCACTTCCCTCCTGTCACCTTTTTATTCTCTATTTATGTGTCCCACTTTGGGAGCAGAACTCTGCAGTTCTGAGTCCTGCCGAGCTTGAATCTTAAATTCTTGTTGATTCCTTCTCCTATGCTTTCAGCTTACACTGAAGACATGCATTGCTTTGGCAGTATTTGGCTGTGGCTCCAGCGTTCATGTCTGTATTAAATTCCTAATGATCTAAGCCACGGCTGTTGAAGTAGTTAAAAGTAGTAAGACAGAGTTCTGCTCTGTTTTCCTTTAACAGCCTCCACAGTGTAGAAATTCCTTTTATGTTTTTAAAGGCTGAAAATTACTTTGCACTCGCTTTTCACTTTGGAGGTCCATACCAAATACAACTAAACCTTGCGAATGTAACAACCAGGAGAGCTGTGCTGAAAATGATCTCTCCTGTTATATCAGCTCACCCTCTGGCCATGGGTGATCAAAAGGTGGCACCTTGCCCCACCCCTTCCCACCCCTCTAATATGCCTTTTTGTTTTCCCTTTCCAGAAACAGCCTGATGTCTAGAGAACCACAGAAAGTGCGACTCACCCAAAGGGCCCATTGCTCTTACTGTGATTGCAGTGGAGTCATGTGAAAGTCACTGTAGTCTCCAAGACAAAAGGAAAAGAAAAAGGCTTCCACTAAAGAATATGTTGAAAATAATTGTAATAATTATAATTTTTTCCTACTACTGTTATTGGTTTTAATAACAAAATACCTCAAGGCAAGAGCTGAGGTTAGGGCCCTTTGTATGAAAGACTCTAGAGAAGATAGAGTTCTCCAAAATGGGAAAAAAATCTGGGCAGGATAGGAAAATATTGTTCACAGGCACCAAAATTGTACTGAGCACCAAACGAAAGTAGCAGATACCAGGCTCAGCATAAATAAAAGCTGATACTTTTTCAGATATGTCACGTGCCACAAGTCACTGGAAGCCGGAGGACCACTATTAAGAAGCAGCACCATACAGCTGCCCTGTTGTGCTCCATTACTTCACAGCTGCTACTCCCTGCTGCTGGAGCCACAATACTGTGCTGGATGGAGCTTCAGCCTGGCCCCATGCAGCTGCTGTTATGCTTTCAGGACAAACTAACACACAGTTATTACCTCAAAGCACTTATACTTGCAATATGTGAGACAGGCAAAATGGGAGAGGCATAAAAAGTTATCGTTATCCCCATTTTTATTAAGGGAGAATCAAGCAAGAGGCTGTTATGTGACTTGTCCAGTGTCACCCAAGAAATCAGTTTGTGAGCTAGGAGCTGAGATGAGATCTGGAGTCCCCTTCAATGCCTGAATTAGAGGATCATGCTTTCCCCTCCATTAGCCACCAAAAATCTATGAAGTGAAAACAGAATCAAAGGCATGGAATTGTCAGGCTCAGAAGTATCTGTTTTTCCATGGAAACCTCCTCCCAGCGACAGCTTAGCTTTTGCAAGGAGAGAAGCACTTCTCGTCATGCGAGAGCTGTCAGGGAGCTGTACAGCACAAAATGCTCTAGCTGTGCAGCTGCCTTCTGGAGAATTCTCGTCCCGCAGCCAGGCAGCATACAGCCCTGTTCCTGACAATCCAGCTGTAATTCTGCCTGCTCGATAATTTTTCACTGTGGTCATGCCAGAATCGTAGCCTTGTTTTCTGTTGTCTGGCTGTTAGTGGTGATGTATGAATAAGTAAGAAAGACAGCTTCATTTTCATAAGCTAACTTGTGCCTGGAGTAAGAGAGAGTGAGCTGAGTGCACTTAATCATAACTGCAGGGCCAGAGCAGAAAACAATGACAGAGCCTTTGCTGCTAGTGATAGTATTTTATTATAATAACTCTTAGGAAGAAGAAACAGACAGCTCAAAATGCTGTCAGATTCATTATGTTAGCCACCGTGTTCTCATCTCATAGAACACCGTCATGCATGCCTTTTACAAAAGGCCATGGTGGCAAGGAACTCTAGTCTTTCTCCTCAGAAAATCTGAATTCAGATTCCAGTATGACCAGAGGTGGAGTGAAGCTGGTGAAAGTTTCCACAGAAGTGCATGCGCCTTGCGGGGAAGGCGTGAAGAGCAGCAAAGGGACAGTGATGGGTGGGGGCTGATGGATGGTCAGAGAACTGTTGGCAAGGAGAGCGTTCATTGTGCCTACTCGACACCATGTGTTCCTCTGTCCAATGCTTCATTCCTATAACTTCATAATGCATTTGAAAAAGTAAATAACTAAATGAAATAACTGGTAATGCTCAGATACACTGGACATATTGTCACAATGATTCATTAATGTAACAAAATTTTAGTGAAAGTTTTGAGTGAAACATTTTTAGTTGTTCAAAAATTGAAGGGCAAAACTTATGATTTCATCTTGTTTGAACTTCCAGATACATAGAATAATATGGTATATATTATACATCCATATTATGTGTCACATTGTTTGATATTATTGAAAATGAGGATGGTTGTGTACTTAGATGTTGTTATTCTGGTATCTTCAGATCAAAATATTTGGGGAATTTTTTCCGGAGAATAACTCTGAGTTTCTTTTTTTATACTGATTCAGAATGAAAACATGTTTTGGAACCATCAATATTTGCTATGCAGCTGAAGTTCTGCTATTGTGACCACTTCTGCCCTATGTCAAGATCACAGAGACAATATGAAGGGAAATAAAAATATATTCTTCTTTAGCAGAGACAGCAAAGCTGTTGCAGGGCGGAGAAAACAGAAATACAACTAGAGAAGATACAAAACGTATCTTCATAACTTTCTCTAAGGTGGCTTGGGAGACAAGCCATCACATCTACCTACTAGGTTTTTAGACACCAGCAGGAGTTAAAACAGCCTGACAACTTGCATGTACTACCCTAGGACAGTATGTGCACAAGTGCGCGTTCCCAGGCCATTGCAAAAGCAAACCGAAGTGTGTTAGCTAACTCATTTTGCTTTGTATTTGTGACAAGCTGAAAGGACATGTAGCAGCAGTTATTCCAGCTCAGTTGATACACAGTAAGTCACATTATCTGATCCATGTATAAAAGCCCTAAAGCTGACATGATGCTAATTTCTGCCTTCATCCATGTCCTGTATCAAACCTCAAGGAATACTGGTGAGAGCAGGATATGTTCAGGTGTCTTCAGAAATAGAGGGGAAAAAGGGGAAGAAAATTATACAGCTGCAATAAATACGTGCAAACATAATTTCCTGCGCCTTTTCAGTTTATCTTAGCATGAAAATAATAACTGAGAAATAAGTATTTCAGGGGTGCATTGTCAGAACTGAGATTTTGGATGGTAGGTGGGAAAGGAAAACCATTAACAAGCAGCAAGTTTTGTTCTTTTTCTGTAGTTCATTAGTTTGAAGGCTGAACTCTGTGGCTTGTTGGGAAATGCATGGGGCTAAAATAATGAAAGCAGATTGATGCTCCATGGTAAGGAAGTTCAATATCTGCTTCTTGCAAATGGAATTCTAACATTTCTTTTGATGTTAGAAGTACTATCCTGAGAAGGATCTGTGGACTGCTGAGTTGTGAAATGCGCTGTTAAAATATGGGCAGGGTCACTGTCTTCCTACCAGCTGTGCCAATCCATTCCAGCCCGGCTGCACCTGCATTTTTTATTGGGCTTTTTTCTCATCCTTTACTAGCCATGGTAGTTTTTCACTTTGATTTATTCCACCTCATCTGTAAGGGAGTGATTATAAAGAACAGGCAGTTTTTCAGCACAGGATCAACAGCGTTTCTTTAAAGTGTGCCCTTCACCCTTTTTTGGCTAAGACTTGTTTCAACCAGTTGAGATCCTTTTCATATTTCCTCACTTGCTTCTGGCACCTCATGTGCTGTCTGGCGTGTTCCATGTGTCTCACAGGTTGAGAGATGCTACAGTTTATTTGTATGAACAAATCATTAGTTGCTTAGGATACATCTGCCCCTAACTTGTCACTTCTTTCATTCGCTTGTGCATTGCGCTCTGTTAATATTGCCAGTTTTCAGTAGCATCGATGGGGTGATAAATGTGTGCTGGATTTTACATGATCCTTTCTGCTCTCCCCCAGATTTTCCACCTTCTTAAAAATGAGTTATGGAGTATGATGTGAAAAATTAAATATATATTTTATATAATATATAATGGAAAAGCAGAGGCATCAATAGAAAATGAGATCTGGTGAGGACTAGCATGTTGTGATTAAGATAGAGTAGGATGATCCTGAACAGTGGTGTGGAGTGGATTTGTTAATCTCTCAAGGTTATTTCTATATTAATTTCAGCTCAATCCTTCATAGAATCACAGAATCATTAAGGTTGGAAAAGACCTCGAAGATCATCAAGTCCAACCGTCAACCCAACACCACCATGCCTCCTAAACCATGTCCCAAGGTGCCACGTCTACACATTTTTTGAACACCTCCAGGGATGGCAAATCCACCCCCTCCCTAGGCAGCCTGTTCCAATGCCTGACCACTCCTCCTCCAGTAAACAAATTTTTCCTAATATCCAATCTAAACCTCCCCTGATGCAACTTGAGGACATTTCCTCTCATCCTATCACTTGTTACCTGGGAGAAGAGACCAACACCCACCTCACTACAACCTCCTTTCACGTAGTTGTAGAGAGCGACAAGGTCTCCCCTCAGCCTCCTTTTCTCCAGGCTAAACAACCCCCGTGTTCCCTCAACCTCTCCTCATAAGACTTGTGCTCTAGAGCTTTCACCAGCTTCACTGCCCTCCTCTGGACACGATCCAGCACATCAATGTCCTTCTTGTACTGAGGAGCCCAAAACTGAAAACAGTATTTGAGGTGTGGCCTCACCAGTGCCGAGTACAGCGGGACAATCACTTCCCTACTGCTGCGGTCCACACTATTCCTCACATAAGCCAGGATGCTGTTGGTCTTCTTGGCCGCCCGGGCACACTGCTGGCTCATATTTAGCCGGCTGTCAAAAAGCACACCCAGGGCCTTTTCCAACAGGCAGCTTTCCAGCAACTCTTCCCCAAGCCTGTGGCATTGCGGTGGGTTGTTGTGACCCAAGTGCAAGACCTGGAACTTGGCTTTGTTAGATGTCATACAATTGACCTTGGCCCATTGATCCATCCTGTCCAGATCCCTCTGTAGAACCTTCCTACCCTGTAGCAGATCAACGCTCCCTCCCAACTTGGTGTCATCTGCAGACTTACTGAGGGTGCACTTAGTCCCTTCATCCAGATCACTGATAAAGATATTAAACCAGGTTGGCCCCAAAACTGAGCAATACGGAACACTGCTGGTGAATTTAGCTGCATTCACCACAACTCCCTGGGCTCAGCTATCCACCAAGGTTTCTACCCAGCCAAGAGCACACCTGTCTAAGCCATGAGCTGCCAGCTTCTCTAGGAGGATGCTGTGGGAGACAGTGTCAAAGGCTTTGCTCAAGTCCAGGTAGATAATATCCACAGCCTTTCCCTCATCGACTAGGCGAGTCATAGAAGGAGATCAGGTTGGTCAGGCAGGACCTGCCTCTCATGAACCCCTGCTGGCTGGACCTGATCACCTGGTTGTCTATCACATGTCTGGTGAGCACCCTTGAATACTTTCATAATGTTCTGATTTATTTGTTATATGCATTGGCCACTCACTGCTGCTCATGCTCTTTGAAACAGCATTGGACCAACATGTGGGTCTTACTGACATTCACTGAATTAGAAGTACCACAGGAGAGTATCTCAATCACCTGACCTATCGTAACACCTTCCTAGGCAATTATAAAATTGAATTAATCAGTTATGGAGTTCTGTCTTGGTTCTTAACCCAATCTTGTCTTGGGCCATACTGAAATTTTAGTAATACAGCTGTTGTCCTACATAGCGGCATGTAATGATCATTTAATGCTTTCAGTGCACTGCTGTGACCATACACCCGGTTTTATGAGCATAGCTGGGACTTGAAAATGTGCCTTCAGAGCATGATGCTTAATTGCTTTCTGAAAACGTTGAAAACGAATTTCCAATACCAGTCTCAGTGCCTTCACTGAGCAGGTCCATCTGTCAAAACACCATTCCCTTTCCTTTCTTTGACTAGATCCAGATGCAGTTTTCCCCTTCCTTCCATCCTCTGTCACCAGAGCATCATTTCAATCACTTCTCTTATTTACAATTTATACAGCACATTTCAGGATAGATAATTAAGTCCTTATCTATACAAACATTCACTTTCCAGTTGATTTTTAAGCAGTGCAAACCTTCTAGACACATTTGATTTAAAACATGTTTTATTCTAGCTGAAGCCAGCTGCTAATCAATGTAAGCTAAACCAAAATAAGCCCATCTAAAACTGAAATCATAATTTCTATTCAGCATTCCACACAGGCTTATCTAAATGACTTTTAAATTACTCTCTTAAATTAAAACAGTGCAACTTTCTTATGTAGGTAAACTCTCAGAATCCAATATTTTCCTGAGCAAAAGGGATTTCCTTTGTGACTGAGAAAAAAGTCCCTGAAACTAGTGGGAGGGGAGCATGGGAAGAGAAGAGTTTATTACACTAGAGCCTTGTTCTTCAATTATATTATCTCCATCAGAGTATGAACAGGTCTTCGTATTAGATGATCATTTTACCAACACTTGCTTCTCACTAGGAGGATTCTCCATCATTGTATTCCAAAATCAAGCAGCATTCAGATTTGTCTGGGTGATATATTTTTGTCAGCATTACAAAGGTTCCCACAGTGTTTAATTACTCGGACTAGCCAGGGGAGAAGGCAAGAAATGAGCCGTGCTGAGTTTGCTGTGCCAGGCTTGCTGTCGGTTACATACGCAGGCATATTCCAGATGCGTGAAAGGCAGGCAGCACCCAAACTTCTCTTCTCTTTCCACTGGCTGTCTCTCTCCAGATTTCGTGTTTGTTTTCCATTGATTGACAGTCTTTTGTCTCATTATCTTTTTGCAATTTGCTCATTTCCAGGCCAGCAGGTTCTTGGCTTGGTGGAGAATCAGAGTGATTGGTATCTGGGCAACCTTTGGAAGAATCACCGGCCCTGGCCAGCGCTTGGGAGGGGCTACAACACAGGTAGGCCCTGAGGATTTCCTTTTAATTTATGTTTGCATTGGGCATGCAATCAGTCTCCTGGTATAGAGAGTATGAGATGTGGTAACTTGCACCTCCCTTCTTAACCCACTGCGAAATTTGTCATTTAAAGCAGTAAAAATGATGCAGTGTGATGCATTTTGGAGTTTCTGGTCCTGTGCCGTTCTGAGGAATATATGTTCCTTCTCTAAATGGTCTTAAGAGAGATTGTGTGGTATACTTTGGGGAAGAGCAGAGCTTTTCAGCAGTCCAACACATCCTCAGCACATCTCCTACAAGATTTCTGTCCATGATGAAGCGTATGTAGGCCCAGCAAGAGGGAAAGAATAGGAATCAAGGCTCATTTTTGTAGAGAGGTAAATGGTATCAGAAAATGTCAGCCCAATAATGATATAACTCCTGCAGGGCAGCAACAGGGTCATAATTGTCCTAATAAAATGCAAACTACTGGCCATCAATTTCTGCTGCTGTGAGAAAGGAATAAAAGCACTAGATCAGAGAATTTACAGGAGACAGGTCTTCCACTGATTTGTGTTTGGTATGTGAGAAAACATACCAGGTGCATAAAGAACACACACGTACATCTAAATCATTTCAATGCAAGGCTTTACATGCTGATGCCGTGAGTTAGGTTCCCTCTCTATTTGTAATAAAAGGGCAGAACAGATGGTGAAGCCTCCATTTAGAAGAGATGAGTCCATTTAAATATCCCTGCACTATCAGGAAATTATTCACCATAGTAGTGGTTTTGCTTCGCAGAAATATATTAGATTGAATTAAACAGACTAACTAGAAATAGGATTGCACAAGTTCTGGTTGGGTCATCTGTGCTTCTATATTCCTTTGTATATTTAGGGGAATCACGCCAGTTTTTGTGAGTTTATGTTTCAGCCTCTGCAAAGCATCTCTGTTCTGTGAAAATGTTCAGAAGAATAGCCTAACAGAACACAGATAGATATGGATACAAGATTTTGGCAAAAGAGGTTTGTTTCCTGGTCCTCCACTTGCCAGAGCAGAATTGCACATGTAAAGGCTTGGGCTGCCTGCCCCTCCCTCCCTCCCACCCCCCCCAAAAGCATGAGACAGAACTAAGTTTCATGGGTTTATCCTGAAAACTAAAAGCTAAGCCATACACAACTAAACTTGTTGATATCAATTCTGTTCAGTGTTACACGACAAAGCAGTATCTTTTGTTCTACTGAGAGATGACCACCTTTTATAGTTACTTACCTTCTGCTGCATTTTTGCTTTTTCCTTTCTGCCATTTTAATGCTGGCAGAGAGAAATGCGTCACCACCACATAACATTAGAATAACCCAGAAGTGTACGGTGGGTAGTACCTAAAATGCAATTATGTAAATAAAATGCTGTAAAGCTTTAATTTATAATCTCTTAACTTACTGTTCCAAATGTTTTATAGGGATACCAAATGTCAGTATATCACAATATTCTTCCACTGAAAGCCAAAATAATTGAATGTCTACAGTCCTTCACATACATTGCATTTGTTAATTCTTGGACTGTCTTAATACATACCTACCAGGCCATGCATAATCCTGCCCATTATTTTAGTAATGCTTACAATTTCTTTCTTCAGACAGCTCACCTGCAGTTATAAAAAATTTCTTTTTTTTAAGAAAGAAAACCAGAAGGTAGATAATGAATGGAAGATTGACAAGTGATCGTAAGTGGAATGATGTTTTTTCAAGTATGTGGAACAAGAGGTCACTGAGTGGAACAGTGCATCCTCTGAGAAGTAGCAAACAATGTTATTGACAGAATCAGTATCATTTACTATAATTTTCTTAATTGAATTCATTGTTTGCCTTAGTAATCTAGCAGAGATTGGAGGTATAAATCTCTCAAGGAAGATGAAGTACTAAGTGAAACTGGAGCTTTTTTGATGTGTTCAGTAAATTAAAATAATTGACACTGAATGGAACACTGTGGCCAAGGAGAATTCAGAAGACTAAAGGCAGAGGGTGGCAGGAAGGAGAGGCAATATCTCTAAGCAAAACATTAATGAAAGACGGTGGGCCAGGAGAGGGAAGAGTCAGAAATTCCGGTGCTTAGAGTTGTACTTAGGAACAGAAAAGGGCCCCCAAAACCCTGGAACTTTAATGAGCTACCCAAAGCTGGATCGAGGGAAGCTCTCAGACAGATTTTGCTCTTGCTTTTGGGAGAGTGTTTACTACAGTCCTAGGATACAATTCTAAGAAAAGAGATTTTTATATAAGCCTCTTCAGCCAGATCCAACCCGGCAGATTTGATGCAGAAGCACCCCTCAAAGTCAAAGTTCTTCCACTGCTTCCTACCAATTTTTGAAGCAAATAATTTATCTTTCACTCCTACCTTTCTATGTCTGAGCCACTCTAGACAACATATAAGTTGGGGGAGTCCCAGAAGGCAGATACATTAAAGTCAAAGGTGTGTTTGTTCCTTCTCCACTAACTCTTTTTAAACCCAGTAAGCGTGTGTGTTCTCCTACTCCTGTGTGCCCAGGCCAAATCTCCTGACAGCCAATACAGATCTTCAAGGAAAGATTTTTTTTGGTCGTTTTTCATCCTCCTTCTTCATTTGCACAGGCAGATAATCCAAGTCATACTTTAGTCCATGATAATACTATCTTAGGAAAACCAGATCAAACTCAAAAGTCATTTCAGTGACAATTTAATTGGTGCCTAAAATGTTCTTAGTTAGAACCATTCTTTATTTGAGATAACATTCCCTTTCTCAAGCCATTTTAAACACAGTTCCTCCTGTACCACAAAGGTACCCAGGTTTCTTCTGTACCTCATTAGCTGAAACTCAGTAAGCTGCTTAATCAAACACTTTTTTTATATATTGTCCACTCCATTTTGCTTGTCTACGCTGAGATTAGCTCCTGCAGACTCCTCATACATTAGTTAAAGCACACTTTTCTCTCTGTATAATCTATATTGTCTTTCACTGACTGAACTGTGCTTTTGAAAGTATTGCCTGAGCTGCACTATGATTTTTCTCTTTACAGATGTTAAGCTGACAGCTCCAGAATTGCACTGTATGGTTTGATGTTCATTTCTGGAGTAACAGTCATCTTAGCCCTCAGAAAAATATCTTGTCAAAGAAATTCTAAACATGAAAGCTTTTAGAACTTTGTCTGCCTATGCTTTCCATCATGGTGGAGAATAGCTTTTAAAAGCAGTTTCTGGTGACTGTTATCATGAGTTCAGGCCACTTCCTCAGCTGGTGTGAATCACTCCTGGGTTCTCTGGCTATAGTGCAGCAGGGCCAACTCACAGCAGCAGAGAATGGACTCCATGCCTTTCAAATGGAGCTTTAGGATGGATCTGTGTCTGTAATTTGGGTGCCAGGGGGGCATTTGTAAAAACTTTGGGTCAGGTGATTTCAGACTTCCAGATGACAGAAGCCCATCCTGAGGATTTGAGGCTCATCTGAAATATACTGCCTCAGTGCAACTACTAGATACTGTAAGGAGGTGTCTCAACAGTTTGAGCTGAGGATTCGTACTCCCACGCTGAGAGATGTCATATTACCAGATTTGTGGATTGGGACCAGAAGGGAATGGCTAGCACCTAACGATTACCAGGCTACGTGTGCACCATGCCTTATTACTCCCATATTTGTAATGACTGGAAGAATGCTAGAATGAATCTCTTTATTGTTTCGCTGAAAAAAGGGACCTCTGAAAAATGAATTGGAAGTGGGAAGCATATGTTATGTCATTTTTTCCATAATATTTAACAATTGTGAAGAGTAAAGTCAAGCATAGGGCAGGCTGTTTATATGAAATTAGACTGGATCACATCCTGTGCTTCTTCATGATGATACTGTGCATCTTCACTGCAGAGAGCAAATGACTGGTAAAGCAGTGCAAAATGGGGTGGTGGTGGTCATGGAGCTCCCTGTGGTTCTGCTCCGGAAACTTGGTAACCACTTTCATCTGAGCTCCGTGGGCTTCTGCTTATGGCATTATGATAATGGCTCTGATGTTAAGAAATACTCAGCACTTTTAATTTAATCAGACATTTCTGTTCTTCAGAAATCCTCACAATTAATGCTTGAAATAGTTATTGTTGCCTAATTCTGGATAGATCTGTTACCAAAATGCATTGTTTCCCCCCAAAAGAGATAGAATTCCGTGACAGCCATCTGAATATAGCACTAATTTACAAACTGTATTCCATATATTCTGACTAAAACGAGTGGTTCCTTCAGAGAGATTTTTCCAAATTGTCTCAGTGAATGAAGAAGACAGAAAACTCATGATTTATAGAACCTTAATATACCCACCATCGGGGCCTGACTCACTTTAGCCATGCCCTCTTTCCCTAAAAGCCATTGCAATATTCCTGCCTCCCATTATGTAAAACATTAGTCATGTTTGGTACAGGAACTGCTATCATTAGGTTTGGTTGTAAGTGCAGGGGCCCTTGCAAACAGAAGGAAAATACATCTTCATGATAAAAGAAAAAGAAAAAAATAAAGTCAAGCACCAATGTCAAGGCAAATAGTAGCACTTTCTTCACTTACTCAGATTCACGCTGTATGAGTCTTTTGGATTAGATTATTCCTTCTTTAAGATATTGTGAGCTCATTCAGCAAATACTGTTATCAGTGCAAAGGGTACTGATACACATGTGCTTTATAACGCACAAAGATGCATTTGAAGTACAGGTATCATGCACGTTGTACAGGTAGTAGTTTAGGAAATGCCAACACATTGTTGCTTTTAGACTCAACAGGAAATGCCAGTCTGTTTGTGTCAATGGGGAGAAGCTAAAATGATAATTCTGCTTTTGATGACCACACCCCTATCTTTGTTGGCCATAATCTGTAGCTGGCACTTAAAAATAAGCTATCTTGAAGCTGACTACCCTCAAAGAATAGCTTCCTTTCCAGTCTTTCTCATACAGTTTCTAAAACATGTGATGTACTGAGAACTTGTTTACAGCACGCTTGACATTTCTGAAATGAGGGTCAATATGTATTTGATTTTTAAAATGATGCCTCTAGTTTGAGAGCCGTATCCATGTAGTAATGGCATTGCTGTGGCTGAATTAGTCTACTGTTCATTGCATTCTCTAAGATACATCCTCTGCTCCTTAGAAATTGAATCTATCAGACATTGCATTAACTGTCTTTTTTTTTTTTTAAACAACACCTGACTTCCTTTGAAACACTGAAAACTTTCATCTCGTAAGAAACCTGTGTTAAAAAACCAGTGGCATTCAGACAGACTATACCAGATTCTCGTTTTCATTGTATCAGAGTAAATAGAAAGTATTTCTTTTTAGTTTATTAAATTGTCCTAGTTTGAGTTTGTTTTACTGGTCTACCCTGACTTCATAATGTAAAGTTCTCTATGTATTGTACATAAATAGGGCATATATATGTAGTATTCCAGTCTAATGATTTAAAGAATCATTCTGAAGTGTGGTATTTTTAGCTTGATCAAGACAGTTCTTTATGTGAACATACATAGCTTGATGACTAATTATCTTGTCCAGCACTCTGAAATGCCCTCTCTTTACTGTAGAGGGACCATCATTAGCAGGTTAAATTTAGATGAAAGACGTGCACATTAAAGCTTAGTAGAGGCATCCAGGTGCCTAAACTGCTATTATATGACAGGAGAACCCCAGACAAATGTCTAGTAATAGTAAAACCAGGACTTTTTCTTCTGAAGTGCAAGTTCACTTTCCAGTTGCTCATTGTGCTTATAAAAGTGACTGTGTAAAGACAGTTCCTTTTTGTAGATACAGTAACAGAGGTTTTAGCCATAGTCCCAAAGCAAAGAAAGAGGCATCACAGCTGGACTCCATCTAACAGGTAGCCTGGTGCCTGTCATAGAAAGTAGCAGAGTAGCTAAGGTGTCTTTCTGCACCCTTGTGTAAAATCTGTCACCTCTAAGAGAGTGCCAGTAAAAAACAGTTGAATTTGTTCATAGTCAGGTCACTCTCTTAGGTGCTGTTTGCTACAGAAAACACTATGTTTTAATCATTTTTTGTTAGGGCAGACTAGGGTTAGTATAAACCTTTCCTCTTTAAAAAATTATCAAGAGACTTTTGAGAAAGAAGAACCTGCAAAATTGAGTGGCCACTGAGATCTCGGAAGCAACAGCTCTGTTCTTTCCTTTCCCCATTGTCTTTCTTCTGTCTCTACGTTCAGCTACATCCTGACTTTAATTGTTCCTGCTGTAGCTCCTCAACCCTCCCTTCTCCATGAGTCTTTGTTGAACTGAGCTCAGGGGAGGACAGGAGCACTGCAAAACCTTACGTATACAGATAGTTTCTACATTGTTGTTATCAAGGCCTTAGCAGAGATGGTGAAAAGAGAAGCTTTCCCAAATAGGATCACAGAATTATAGGCAATTTATGTCAGAAGGTTCTCCAGAGGTCTTCTGGTCCTCGTCTGACTGAAAGTCAACTCAGGTTGCTCAGGTGCTTTTCCAATTTAGTTTTTAGTATCTCCAAGAATACCTCTCAAGGCAGCCTGTGTCTGTATTTGGCTACGGTCTTAGTGAGAAAAGTAAAAAATAAAACTTCCACATACATAATCAGAATTTCCTTTGCTGCAGTTTGTGTCAGTTACCTTTCATTCTGTCTCTGTGCATCTCTTAGAAAAGTTTGGCTCCATGAAGTAGTTGTAGACAGCAATAAGTGTTCCCCTCAGCCTTCTCTTCCCCAGGCTGAACAATCCCAGTTCTCAGCTTCTTCTCTTACATGTTCTCCAGGCCTCTGACCATTACGGTTGCTCTGCACTGGACTTACTCCAGCATGTCAGTGTCTTTATTTGATGGAGGAATCCGAAACAGCACTTCAGGTGTGGTCTTAAAAGTGCTGAGTAAAGAGTGGTAGTCACTTCCCTTGATCTAAGGGGCTAATGTAGCCCAGGGTGTAGTTGTCCTTCTTTGCCGCAAGGTCACACTGCTGCCTTATGTTCAACTTGCTGTCCACCAAGCCCCCTAGGACTTTTTCTGAAAAGCTTCTGCCTTCTTGCCTTCTGCCTATACTGTCCGTTCAGCGATAGTCCCATGCAGGAATTTTCGTTGAACTTTATAAGCTTTCTCTTATCCCACTTGTCCAGACTGTCAAGGACCCTCTGAATAGTAGCTCTATCCCCAGGGTACTGGCCACAGCCCCCAATTTGGTGTCATGTGGGACGTTGCTGAGGATGCATTCTGTCTCATCCCCAGCTCATTAATCAGGATGTTAAACAGTATCAGCCCCAGTATCAACTCTTCTGGAACACTACTTGTAACTGGCCGCCATCTGAATGTTTTATTGCTGAACACAATCCTTTGAGCTTGGCAGTCCAACTTACTTCCCAGGCACCTTCTAGTCCTCCTGCCCAAACTAAGCCTCAGTTTGGCTATGAGCATGCTAAACAGCTCCACATGCATTTTCTGCTTACACAAATGCATCCCTGTATTTCTGTTGTGAACCTAATCCTGTCCCTCTGTTACTAGAAGAGAAATGGTCATGGAGGAAGGACTGACCCGCAGCTGACCTTTGGTGAAATCGTTGCATTAAAGGACATTCTGTTTCCTTTTTTAAAAAATGCTATGGTTAATTTTTAGGCCTGTTCATTCTGTGCTGCTTCTTTCCTTCCCCTAATCCATTTCTTAGAGTGTTCTATTCCTCCTGAATCTCATCCAGTCAATAAACTGCCCATTAAGGGGCGGGGGGAGGCAAAGTTGTCTGGTTGCTTCTGAATGCAAAATCCCAAACCTCTTTGTCATCCAACTATAAAGAAATACCTGAGGGGCTGTTAAGCCCACGAGGCACATTTCCTCCACTGTTGCTAGGGCATTGATTGATCACCAGACCAAGAAAAGCTGTGACTGGTTCTTACTCATTGTGCCTATCCCTGCAATTAGCCTTGTGGACAACTGTTAGTATTAGAAGCCAGCCAAAATAATCATCACCTGTGCAGGGTGCATTTTTCCTCTTCACGTAGTCCAAAGTGGAAACCTTGTAAAACTGTTGACATTTCAACCACTATTAAATATGATGTTTTTGAGAGGCTCAAAACAAAACCGAAAAAACCTACCACATAATTTAAAGCAATGTTCCCTGTTACCTTTCACTTTTTGCTGCTTTCTGGGGGAGAAAAAAACATAGATAAGCATCATGGATTAGGTCCAGATCTGATATAAATGCCTGACTCTTGAGTTAAATAGACCTAAACTGATTTACAGGAGCTGAGGATCAAGAAACAGATTTTTTTCTTTTAAAGATGGTTGATTCTTCGGCGGAGAGTCCAAGGTAGATTAGTTTTGGAAGACGTACTTGCATTCACTAGGGCAAATATTCAGCAAATTTCAGCAAACCTCCTCAGTTTTTATCCATGGAAACAAGCTTTTTGTGATGCCTTTTGCCAAACGTGCCTGCACAAGGAGGTTTAATGACTGGACCTCCTGCACAGTAACCCTGTACACTCTGTACTATTCTGTGGTTCCTGTTCAGGACAGCTCACCCGAAGTCCAGTTACTCTGGCTTGATGTAGAGTTGTGACACTCACTCGCACATCTGTGCTTTGAGGCACTGAGATGTAAAATTGTACTCTCAGAAAGAATGAAGAGA
Source organism: Phalacrocorax aristotelis (assembly GCF_949628215.1). NCBI lineage: Eukaryota > Metazoa > Chordata > Aves > Suliformes > Phalacrocoracidae > Phalacrocorax > Phalacrocorax aristotelis. The sequence goes on along the minus strand of NC_134276.1, from coordinate 159,468,614 downwards.
TGCAGGAGAATCAGTCCAGGATGGATAATCAGAGGAACATAAGCTCTGGGTTTAATACGATTGTCAAAATACTTTGTGTGATCATTGGATGTATAAACAGGGACATTTCAAGTATGAGTACAGGAGATATTTTTCTTTTCTGTTGGGTGTAGGCTCTTTAATCCTGACATGCTGGATGTCTACACTGTCAGATAACTTAGCTCCGTAGTTGATTCTTCACTCTTGGCTCTCTGATCAACCACGGGGCACAGAAATCAGTTGGTACCCTGTTTTTCTCAGGAAGCAACCTGTCTTTTGTCAAGGAAAAAAAAAAATATTGTGTGTAATTTGTTGATAATTCACTCCAGGAAATATTTCTGGAAGGTAGTATGGGTAGGACTACACTCTGGCACCTCTTTCCAGTCCTTCAACACTGCATCAGAAGACTTCACACAGTAATATTCTCACATGCCCTGATGACATTCTCCAGTGCACACAACACAGACCATCGGTTCTATGCTAAAAACTCTCCAATCTATAAAATTGTTACATGGCTCCCTCATAATGTTGGACACTGAGAAATGCAAACAAAATAATTGTTATGTCTAAAAACCAAACACCAACTAGGCCCTCAGAGACAAGTACTATATAGTATTAATGTGACCAGCCTGCTCAGTAAAGAACTAGACCCTGAACAGTGTGTGTACAACCACTCCGTAGTCCTTGATCTGGGCACTAGGGATCACTTCTTGGAGTGGATGTATTTTAAAATGTAGATTTAGCTACTTGTCGAGGTCTGATCTCCACAGGTCAAAGATGAGTACTTATAAATTAAGAAAGTTCAAAGAAAATACAGGAAAATTTCCCATAAAGTTGGGAAAAATGGCTCCAGGAGGTTGTCTGGGACTGAGTCAAGGGACAGTTTGATCATAGCTTATTAGTACCTGCAGGAGAAGATAACATTTCTTAATAGAGGGTTTGCCAATTTAGCAAAGGTTCAGCAAGATCAAATGACTGCAAGTTCAAAGACATGTTCAAATTAGAAATAAGGGAAGTATCCTTCATCAGGATAATTATGCATTGGAATACCTTATCAAGTTTGTGATAGATTATCCATTATTGTAAATTTTTAAATCAAGACTGAATGTTTTTCTAGAAGTTATGCTCTAGTTAAAGCAAAATTTTATTTTGAAAAATCCTATGGCTTCTGTTATGCAAGAGCTAAAAATTTTCCTTTCTGACTGTCACTTAAATATGGATTTAATGGGGACTTTGTTTTCCTCTCAGTTGAAGTCACCTAAGCACCCAGGCAAATGAAATCACAGATAACCTGCCGTGTAAGGACTTATTGCATTTTTAGTATTGAAGAAAGGAAAAGTTCTTCAAAACTTCATAGAAATTTTCCACATTTCGCCCATGTTATTTTTCTTTTTAAGTCTCACATTTCAAAGTGCTTTATAATAAGATGTGTACCTGACCATCTTTTTGTTAGTGTCAACTTTTGGCACCTCCATCACGACTTCCAGATGTGTACAGAGATACACACCGAGTAGCTGTTGGGTGATCCTTGTGTATTGCAGTGATGTGAGACACATCTTTGAGACAGTTCTCCTCTGCTCCATTTAGATCGGTCATTGCCATTATGCTGCAGCAGAGAGAAGCTGGAACCTCCTTCCTCTCGGCCTTTGCTAGTCTGAAGTTAGATGTGTTATCTGAGGTTTATAACTTCTGGATTTCTTCTGAGCAAAAACGTTCCCAATCTTTTGAATTTCAAGAGAATTTAATGATTTGCTTCTTGTGGGTTTTTTTTCCCCTCTTGGAAGCCATCTCCCTAGTTCACCAACTAAGAAGACCCTGGAATATTTGCTTTCCACTGCCTTTAAAATGTAGTCTCTCTACCTTATATGCTAACAAGGGTCATGGAGTGCAAAGGCTGTAAGAAAACTGAGGAGCTTTTTAAAACCCATGTAAGGAGCTTTTTCACAGATAGTTTTCATCTCCTACAACTTTTTGCTCAGGGTTCAGGAAACACAGAGATTCAATAAAGGTTACTATCCTTACTGTCTTCCTTGACACCCAAAGCAAGTAAAGCAGCTGAGAAAAACTCTAGCTTACCTTTCTGGCTTTGATAATAGTTGTCTTTTTGCCAGCCATGTTGTTTTTAATTATAGGATTTAGGAAAACTTTATCAGCAATTTGGGCAGGAAAGTGTATGACTTCACACCGCTTGGGATCTATGTAAGAGAAGGCCAATTCCTCCAGTTCGAGAGACAGATTTTCTTCGCTGACCTCTGAGAGACCTACAGAATTGTTACTTCTCTTCACAAGACACTGAAAGATAGGAGGGGAGAGCATTACTTAGCAGAATGGTCTTTAACTAGGAGAATTTTTCCTCCGTAGACTTCCTGAAAGACTTATGGCTCATGACTCCTCTCCTGTAGACCTTTTAGACTCCTGAATCAAGGATATTTTTCTGTAGAAGCCTTTGGGGCTTAAAGAGAGTTGGAGAAATTCCCCCAGAAATGGAAGTCATTAAAGAGAAGATACAAAGCATATGTATCTTTTTTCAAATTGTTCAGGAAGAATAGCATCTAAACAACAGAGAAACAAGTACAAAACTATTAAATTCTGAGCTACAGTCAGTAGCTCTATAAGTTAGAATCATACTTGAGTATGTCCTTCATCTTAATTCTGCCTAAGGAGAATCAGCATACTTTGGAAGAGAGAACAAAGAAAATGAAAGTGTTCAAATTCATTAAATGGTCATCAGAAGTGTGAACAAAATGTTTATAATGCTTCAAGAGGAACCATGCTCCCAACAGAGTGACTGCACTACATTTCAAAATGCAGTCAATCACAGCTTCACTTTCAATCCAAGTGCAGAGGAAACAAGGACCGTTGCATCCTGTCACTGTGCCTGGATGGACACCCACTTTCCATTTCAAAACAGCTTCTCAGCCCTGTTCAGTTTTCTCAGAGGAAAATTCAAATGTAGAGTCATCATTTATTCTCAGTTAACACATTGTGCACCCCTGCAAGTTTTTATTAGATTTTTTTACATTGTGAATGGCTTTTTTGGGGAAAAAGCCTGATGCATGTAAGTTCATAGTTAAACGATGTATCAGGATACTCCAAAAATGTGTTAGAATGACAATCCTTTGGTCATACTGTGTTAAAAGCTATAGACATAAGCTGTGATTTTATTATACTAATAATACAGCTAGTCAGATTACAAGCAGCAGTTAAGAAAGATGGTCCATAAAATAGAAAAAAAATAAATGCAGTGATTTTCATCCACACAAAGACTTAAAACAAAGATTTAAAAATGCGTATAGTGGGTTTTGTGGAATTGCAGCTTTAATTCAATTTTTTAATCCCTAACAGCCATATACTTGTGTTTTTCTGTTTGCTTTTGATACTATGGGTGGAGAGCAGAGGCCACAGTCAGTGGTGTGGAGGTGTGGTGCAGTGGATTCCAAACGCAGTCTGCAGCAAAACTGGTCATTTGGGCCCTGATCCAGCAAAGGCATAGTTGCATTCCTAGCGTTACACACTGTGACCAATTCTGTTGATGTCAGGTACAATAAATTGGAATTAAAAGAAGATGCATAAGTATTTGCTAGAGTACTGAGCAGTCAGCACTGTCATGGTGCTTCTCCTGGGAAAGCAGAGCTACAGCCCCTTCCATAACACCTAAATATGAACTCAACTTTTTGGTGCCAAATCTGTGTCACAAAACATGGTAGCTTATTGTTGTTTGTACTGCCTTAAATCTCTGGGTCAGTTATTTATTGCAGCAAATCTCCATTATGTCAACCCTTTTAAACACTATTTCTTACAGCATCTAAGTCTCAGTGGTTTGGTGTGTGATCTTTGGTATGCTGGTTAGGTATTGTAAAATCCCAGTAAATTTTTTAAAACTCACTATTGCTTTATAACATATTCTGAAGAGTGTCTTGCCTGTCTTTCTCAGATATTGTAATGGTAACTACTCACTCTCCATCTAGATGGTTCTGTTATAGGCTTAGTTTCAAGAAAAATTTTTAAAAACCTGACAAGGATAGGCGCTGAGATGCTGCTCACATAATATGGCATTGCCTCAATAGCTCACAAAAGCATCCTGTTCCACCTGAAAGAAACAGGCATGGTAGTGCTTGCAGAAGATTATCTCTTAGTAGCTACATTTTTCCCCCACAGCACTGAGTATTTTTCCAGCCGCCTTAAAAGGACCATTGTAATAAATTGATTGAGTTTGAAAGCTTGTCCAGTTTCACTATAACTTCTGTAAGTGATTCTGTTCTATCTTAAAATGTTGTTTATTACTTCCAGCTCTGCTATATATTCCTCTCTGAATTTCAAGAAAAGGCATAGTCTGTGCTCCTGAAATAAGAGGTGAAGATTCTTGGTAGCATTCCAAGGGAAATTGCTGATGTTTCTGCAAACTTTCAATGTACCATTCAGAAAAATGAAATCAAATACTTTGTTCTGGAGCAGATTAACAAAAAAACACCAGACTATTTTGCTAAGATGGCTTGAAGCATCTACCAAAACCATTGTTTAGTCAAAACATTGGAAAGACAAAAACTTTTATCCATATTGAATCAAAAAATGGGAAAAGGACAAAAAAATCAGGTGACGACCAGTGTTTTGTTAGACCCAGAATACATCAGATCTTGTAACCATTTTCAATAAGATTTTTCATTTGAATCAATTCAGAAGTGAAAAATACTATTTCAGAATAAGTCAGTTTTTAAAATGTGCAAAAAAAAAATTTGCAGTATTTCCGAACTGAAATGTTTTAGTCAAAATATGTTAATTCAGATTTTTTTGCCCTGTTTTCTCCAATCTATTCACCAAATTCTTGTTTGTTTGCTTGTTTTGCTTTTGGGGATGGGGTTTTTTGTGTGTGTCCTGAAATGACATTTTTGAGAAACTCCTTTGTTTGTTTATTTGAGCAATTCAGAATCTGTCAGATTTTGGTACTTCGAGCACAGTCTCATCAAGCAGGGAGAGAAAATGCCATTCAAGTAAAAACTAGACTAGGACGTGTTCCACAGATTTAGTAATAATGCATTATTTTTCCAAGAGCTCTTTGAGATAGTTGCATCTCTGTATATGCCTGAACTATTTCCTCAGGATAAGGACAATAGGGTGTTCTGTGGCTGATCATAATTTGTTTAATACTCATGAGGCATTTGGGTTACCACTTTTCTATTTTTGTTTATTTGCTGCCAAGCTGTCCCTTTGTTTTTCTCAGGTGGGTTAGGGCAGGAAAATGCTGCACTCGTCAAAAGATGAGAAGTCCCACTGCCTGGGGCCAGATGTTCATAAAATATTCCTTTGATTTCTTTTTTTTTCTTCTCCAGTCTCTTCCTCCTCCAGTACAGCAGCTGAGTTAAGTCCCTTTTCCCCTTATGTTCAGCTGTATGTCATCTTTAATTTAGCCTGAGATTTCAGTCAATTTGACTCTGAGGGAAGGGGCTCCTGAGGCAAATATTTCCCTTTCCTTATTTCAGACACTTTGCCTGCAAACGAATTGTGCAGATTGGGGTTAGTTCATTTGTTATGTTTGCTTTTCGTAACAGAACAATACAGAAGTAAAACTGAAGTGCTCTGTTGTGAAGGAAAAGTAATTTTTCCTCTGCATGAACTATTTAAAAGTTCCCAGCACACATGCTTTTGCTTTGCTTTTGCATTAAATAGCACTGATTAGGTGAATAGTATTAAAATCTCCTCTTAGTAAAAATCTCTTATTCTCACTAATACTAATGAGTAAATATTTAAACTCGCTATAAATATTCTCCAGTAGTTGCTTTTACAGCAGCAGTAAATCAGAATTCCACAGTGCAAGAAGCCCTGAACAGAGGCTGTACAAAGGTGCTAAACCCAAGCCCGTAGGTGAATTAAAATAGAAATCACATCAAAATTAGTCTTGACGATGGAACATTAAAAGCTTGTGAATATTTTCAATAGCCACGATTGCATCATAATTTAATACATCCTTTCTCACATATATTCCAGCTTTTCCACCCCATCTGCCTCTTTTACTCTCAGCTGCTACCATGATAGCCCCTCAGGACACCATAACCTCTTTACCTGCAATGCCATAACCTGCTGCTAGTGTAAGAGTGGAAGAGAAAAAAAATTGGAGAATAGTGCCTATATTAAAACATTTCCCCTTTTCCTTCTCAGACTGGAGGCTTAAAGAAATTTAAAAAAAAAATGTTTTCTTGTCTACAAATTATAAATACTATTACGTTAGAGTTAATTGAATCTTACAATTAGTCCTTATTTTTCTTAATAAAGAATCTCCTCAGTTGTATTTCACTGTTGAAACAAAGCTGACAGTTCTTGCCAGCTAGGAAAAATCCACTGCCAAAGAGGAGCTTATCCCACCGGGTTTATTGCTGCAGCGCAAGGGAATCTGCTTTGCATTGATCTAGAATTTCAGATAATGCACAATGGCTCTCTTAGAAGCTAATGCACACACACTGCACACTCAACGTAGGCTTCAGTTACGCTGAGAGAAGACAAACGCACTGGCAGAAATATGCTGTAGCATATTGTGACAATGTGTCCCATTCCAGTGCAACAGCTGGACACAGAGAGGTTGACTGAAGATGAAAGAGGATCCCTCCAGTACAGGTTCCAGCATCCTTGGGAACCAGATGGACTGAAATGGAAAACAGAACTAAAATAGGCCACAAAATTCACTGCCAGAAGACGTTTTCTTTTTATTCATGGCAGTGCCAGGTCTTACTAGAAAGAAATTTGCCATGTCATAAAAACTGAAGACAGGAATCTCCTTTGTTCTATCCCAACCGTTGCAGGATTATTGCGGGTATATTTGCTAATCTTTGTGTAGTCTGATTTTTAAAGGCTCATGAAATAAAGCATTTTATCTGCCATTTTTAGGTTATTTCACCGCAAAGGGTTTAGGAGAATTTTTCTTAAGTGTTTGGACTGCATTTTCTTTCTTATTCTCATTACTTTTAGTTTTATCATCCTAGACTCCCTTGGGCAGCTTTTCCCAGTGCCTACTTTTTGCCATTTCATACTCTCCTGTGTAGCTGTTATGTTTCTCTACAGTTGCTGTGATTTTTTTTTTTTTTAAGGCTTCTTGTAATGTCACTTGCAAATGTCATTACTATTCTGTTTGCTTCCCCCTTCCACTAATGAAGATATGAAACAACACAGAACCTATCATTGCTCTTACTAGGGACTTCCTGTCAACCTGCTAGGCTGCTGTTTATTGGTACTCTTCCTTTACGGTCCTTCAGTTTGCATTCATTCCCCATGACAGTACCTAAGTCTTTCCAAATTAATTTTTTCAAGTAAAATTTTCTGAGACAGTGCAGGAAAGGTTTTGCTGATGCTTCAATCCAGCTTCATTGCTTCTGCTGTTTTCCCTTCTTCTACACCAGGGATTTTGTCCAGACAAAAAGCAACTGAGGAATAACAGTCCATGTTGAGGTATCTCTTTTCCCCCTTCAGGTGTAACTTTCTGATCTGAGGATCCTGCTCTATGAATATTTCCTGCCTTAAGGGTGGACACTCTGAAAGGCTAGGTTGCAGCCAGCATTGGTAATCTGTTACTCGGAAAAGTTTCAAGGGTTGCAGTCAGATGTGTCAGGTGATTAACTTCTTCCTAGGTGGAGGAAAGGCTGCAATTTCATCTTACACAGTATATGTATTGCATCCTATGCAGTAAGTATTAAGGACCAGATTTCTCCCAACACACATTGAGTAAAATGTTTTATATGAGTGACAAAATTCTCTTTGTCTCAGCATTTTGTCTCTTTGTCTGTCGATTTCAGGCCAGATAGAAATTAATTTAAACAGTGGTGTTTTGGAAGAAGCAGATCTCTATTCAGTGTGAAGATGGCAGGAGTCATACTAGATAAATCAGGACTGTCTCTACACTTTACCTGGTAGACAGTGACTTGACAGAATAGCCTCTTGGAGCCTGTAGCTTCTCAGAATAAGGAGTTGGAAGGGTCTTTCTGGAGTGTTAAGAGCTTCCTTCTTTCTTTCTTGTAGGATATTGTCTAATTCTCTTTGGAATGATAATGGCCTTTGGATGGAGTTAACCTCCGTCATGTGAATCACCTGTATTGGTTCATTTTGTAAGGAATAATCCCAATGCTAATGATGTCATAATGAAGTCAAGCTTTATCAGTTAAGGAGACTACTAGAAATACAACATATTTCTCTTGCTTCTCCCCACTTTCACTCCTCTTTGGCTACTTTAGCCTTCTTGCAAGCCTGTATAACCTGGCATTCATCTGTATGCTGTCTCTCCATTTCTTCTCTGCAGCCTCAGGGGAAACTTTCTTTTAGTGGTATCTTGAAATCTGAAGCCTTTTTTAGTCAACCTCCTGTGTTAGCACAGGGTAAGGACTGTAGTTTCCAGATCTCAGCTCATATCCTTGTTTTAACTGCTGAGTCAGCACATGGACAGGATGGGCCTTGACTGGCATGTGACATCATGGCTTCTCTTGTTCTCTGCACTGTTTTCCTTCAGGGGTTATCTTGCTGCTTCTTGATAAGTTACGGAAGATGAAATGGGAGCAGATGTGGAGGCTCACAGCAGAGCGGGAGTTGATGAGCATGCTGTCTACTTCACTGGCTGACCAGGTAAGTTGGACATTGCAGACGAGTGGTACAACCACAACTCCATGGATTGATGAAGGTAAGAAAGGGAAAGAGGACGAGATATGGGAAAAGGCAGGAGAAAGATGCCTGTAGTCATCATTTGTTGAATCGTTCTGGGGAAAACATGGAAGAGAGGAATGGAGATTGACTCATCAGGTTTCTCTTACTACACTGACATTTTTACCTCCTCTGCACAGATTTCATGAGATAGACAAATGTGGGTTTCAAGTTTTAATTTTTTGTCCTCCTTTCTTTAATATAGGAATTTCCAGACACTACAAGTCCAAATATACTATGTCTTTTCTTACTAGTTATTGTCTAAGCAGACTAGTTTTAAGAGTATCCAGATAAGTCTTTACTGTGGCTGATGACTCCCAGCAGTCTTTTAATGTGCTCCTTGCCACAACACCCCTGTGAAGCACTGCTGTCTCCCCGTCACAGATGGGAAACTGAGGCCAAAGGAAGAAATAATGTGCCTATACACAGAAATGCATATTTACTCTCTTTGTGCATCCTGCCAGCTCTCATTTTTGAATCCTGAAACCCAGTTAATCTAGTACAGGACCTGAACCAATAAGTATTGCTCAGCAGATTGAGTGTCAGCATCATATTTAGATATTTCTGATGCTTCTGAGCTACATCTGGCTTATGACCAGACACCAGTAAGGAAGCACGCTGCTTACTGTGCACATAGAGATGTGCACTTTTGTACAGTATCCTTACAAGTTGATCCAAGAGCTACTGAAGTTCATTAAAATTATTTTTGCAACTTCACTGTGTTTTCAGTCAGGTCCTGCATTGCTGTCTTATACCTGCATGGGGCAGAATTTTGCAGAGTGGACCAAGGTTGCTTATGTCTTACTCTAATACCTTAACCACAAAACTGTCCTCATAACTTACGTCGCCAACTGGATGGCTGCACAGAGGCAGAACACGTTCTGTCCCTCATGGTGTAGGCTGTTCTGCACGCCCTTTCCATGAAATGCCTGGAATACTTGTTGCAACAATGAAGTGCTAGCTAAAATCCCACATAGTAATTCACCTTGAAACAGCACAACTCCCAGGACCACTTTCATCCCCTTTATTGAAAAGTGATGCGGTACTAACAGCAGGCAGTTTGTCATTTACTGCATGTTACTCTCCCTGGTGACTAAAAGAGGAACCGCATCTCTTGCCAGCAGTACATGGGACATGTTTTGAAAACTTTGCTGGAGTCCTTCAGCTCTGTGTGTCAGGAGAGCCCATTCCTCTTGTTCAGATCTACACATCGCCCCTTAGATTGTTAGCACCCTCTATGGAAACAGAATTACGAAGCAAGGTTTGCAGAGTTCAGCTCGCATAACCATTTGCATTTCTCCCTGTGAGGGGGAGAAGGACAGTAGGCTCAGGGAGGGGTTGGGATCGCCTCACTGTAGAAGCAATGTACCCAACGGTTTCTCTGGTTTTGTCTGCTAGGATATCTTCAATGCAGTCATCAAACAAAATCCCTTCCTTGTCTACCAGCTCCCATGTTTCTGGAACGTGCAGCTCTCTGATCACACCCGTTCCGAGCAGTGCTACAGAGATGTGTCTGACCTGAAGGTATGTTTTACAGGAGGTTGGGTGGGTGGTATTTGCAACAGAGAATACAGGACTCTGCTGTGACAGAAAGATGAAGCCTGTTAAGAGGAGGGAAACTAATACATACAGGACACCCAAGCAGAGGAAGCAAATACTACTTCGGCTTCGTGCATTTTGAGTGCTAGGAAAGTCAAAGATGGATGCTGCTTTGGCATTTGGCAAGGTGTTACAGAAGTGCTTCGCCTTCTTACATTCTGTACCTGTCATCTTTGCCACTGCACCTTACTCCCGAGTTCCTATTGCTGTCCCAGTTCTTAGCTCTTCCTAGCCAAAGAATACAAAACTTTTTTTTTTTTTTTTTGTACTGGACAAGTTTGAAACTGTTCCGTCAGCATCATTTAATGGAGTGAAATTCACAAAGAGGGTTGGACAGACCCTAGCTGGAGATACATTAGCCAAAATTTAAAGACCTTGCATACTTCATATTTAGCCTTTTTGTACACTTGACCCAGCCACACTGCCACTCATTTTTCCAGGATTTGCCATGAGTAGAAACCTTTTAATTCCATGAAATAAAGCTATAGTATCAGTTTAATAGCACATTTTTCACCATTGTCAAGTAGAATATAAAAGCAGGTGGATTTGAACAGATATGGGTAAATTAACATCAATTGTGCTGTGGTCATTTTGAAAGGCCAGACTGAAATGTAGCATGCAGAGAGTTCAGAATTGAATCTGATTGAGCTTCTACCACGTGTACAATAAGACTGGCTGACTAAATGGCAGTAGATCCGTTCAGAGCAGACTATGGCATCAGAGCGCAGTAAATATTAGGTAGTTTTTGGCAATTCATTTTAAAATTCAGTTAAAGTTCATATACTTAATTTATGTTTTCAGAATGCTTTAGTAAATGAGGTTAAAAAAAAAAAAAGAAATTAAAAACAGAGAACTGTAGAATAGGTTGCAAGGGACCTCTGGAGACCATCCAAACCCCACTCAAAGCAGGACCAACTTAGATCAGGTTGCTCAGTGCCTTGTGCAGTTGAGTGTCAATTCTCCTAAAGGCTGAGATTCCACAACCTCCCTGGCCCCTTGTTCCAAAGTTTGACCACCTTCATGGTGCAATATATTTCCTAAATCTAACCAAATTTTCCCATGTAACAATTTGTAGAATAACAGCAGGTGTGTTCAGTATGAACACCAGATACTGGATGAATATAGGAAATCAATCACCCTCGACACGCTGATTTCAAAAGCTGCACTTCCTAAAAGACAGAAGATCTGCTACATGGGTTAACTGACCTGTCAAAGCTGGCCAGTATTGCTTGAATTTCATACATAAAATATTCACAACCAGCTATTCAGTTGTGGTCCACAGAAGACAGCTTTAAAAATTTGATCAGTATACTGGTCAGTACACTGATCACTAAATGTGTTATGATAGGTGTTTGTAGGGCAGGATCAATGTAGGGACTTAAAAACATCATGGTTTTATGCCTGGTAACGTAGTGCTGGTAGAGATTTTAATTATCTGCTCATGTTGGGAATCATGTATGACAGCAATTGCAAGGCCTGAAACAATAGGAGAGATGTAGTAGCAGGGAGAATGTTTTCTAAACGATGAGTTTTAGAAAAATGCACCTCCGACCTGGGAGATCTCACGGTATTTTTCTATGAATTAGAGGCTGATGTTAATTCATGTAGTCCGCTGAGACAGATTGGATTCAGCACAAGGTTAAGACACATATTTACATGACAGAAAGATATCAAAGCTAATAATTGAGGATCTAGGGCTTGGTTCAATTGCCTAAACACAGTTTGAGTCACCGTAGATACTCTCAGGTACCCATATGGGACTGGCAGATACAACATAGACCTACAGGAGACGATACACTTTGGCAAGGCAGCTGATGGGCAGGCAGGATAACCCTAAGGTGCTTTCAGGGTTGCCATACAACTGTATTTAGGCAGCTGAACTGTGATCCCCATGAGTGGTTTTGGAGACTGGTTAAGCTCACCTCAGAATAGACATCTGACAACTAATCAGGCAAATCAGTCTCTGGGCTCCAGTGACTGTATTGACTAATGTGCTTCAGGTGTGGGACTTCTGGCTCGTATGTAACACCTACAAGTAAGCATTTAGTAGAAGTACCTTAAAAAGAAATTGAATCCTTTATTCATTGTCGATTAACTAATATATGTTTACAAGTATAACTTAGGCTTGGTTATTTATTAACATATATTCTATCACACTGTCAGTTCCATTACAGCATAGGCAATGAAGTCTAAGATGCATAATATACTTTCTGGTCTGAGGTATTTAACTCAACAAGGGATGCAGACACATAAGCAATATCTTCAGCTAAACTGGTCTTATTCACACTGCTAAAATTATCCCCTAAATACTGAATCGGGGCTGAAATTCTTTGCTTTGAAAGAGAGGCCAGAGCCCTATCTAGTGCACATAAGCCCCCTGGTTTCAATAAAGCTTTTCCCATATTCAGCAGTTAAAGAACTGGCCTTCAGGCAGCCCTGTTTAAAATTCTTCATACATTAAAAAAAAAAAAAAAGCATAAACTAATTAAAGTTGTGAATCTGCATTATGAAAATTAGCAGAATTCTAGTTCTGAAAAGAAACCGGCTGGCTTGATATGTGGCCCTCTCAAAAAAGCAACAAATGTTATTAGCCTGAGTTACAAAATATACTCTTAAAACCACCAAAGTTGGTCAGTTCCATGGCATTTAACATAAATTGTGTGTCACAATGTATTTGGCACATCCTGTATTTCATGATAAGACTGGAATAAGAAATGAGGTAAAAGAAACCTCCAGATTAAAAGGGAAAGAAGGATGCTTTGCATCAGTCAAGAATGTCTTGAAATGAACAATTTTAGTAGAAAACAAAGAGTGGGCTAAATGGAAGCAGATGCCCTTTAGTTCTTTTTGCCAAGTGAGCCAACTGCAGTCTCTGAAGGCCAGAGGTGTTTATTCTTGCATGGCATTTGTTACACTTTGGAGAAACACCCAGGAGTTGTTATTGAAGACTGACCAAGAGATGTGGAAGTGCTAATAGTCATTCTGTGTAGGCATCCACTGTCTGTCTTACTTATCTCAGCTCCTCACATGGTCCCCAGTAGCCCACAATGTCAGTGGACAAGAGTGTGCGCTGTGGGACCATGTCTTGCTGGGCTTCAAAGTCTGTGGGGATCTGCCTGGAAATGAGGTTCATTTATGCATGACACTTGCTGGGTTTGGCCCTGTGTTTGCTTTCCTTTTTGGTTAATAGTTTGTTCCTGTCTGTAAGCAAATCTCAGTTACTATGATTTGGCACAAACCAAATGGCAAGAAAAATCCTGTGAAAGAAAGTAATGAATTGTGATGCCTCTGACAATGAATCATGACCTCACTGAATGAGTCAGTCATGAAGAGAAGTCTGGTTGTCAAGGATACGGATGCTATTTACACACAGAGAATCTGGTAATTCACAATCACAAAAATCAGATGCCGGACTCTTCAATGGGAATGTATCAAATTATTAATATTTACCCCCCCACCCATAAAAATAGGAAAATGCTTCAAAACCTGTTGATGACTTTTCAAACTGGTTTTGAACACAACTGATACTAAATTAACAGGTAGATAAATAATGAACCTCATAAATTCCCTGTTCTGAAATTGTGTTATGTGATTCACTGTGTCCTCCTTGGGAATGTCCTCCACAGCCTCTTGTCCATAACCCAAATACATCATTTCAGATCTGCCTCGAATTTGACCTATTGCACCTCTTTCTATCCCAGTCCCTGAGCCACCCCATGCTGTCCAAGCACCTCAGCACTGATCTGTGGCAATTCTGGCATTCTGCCACCTTGCACTTTTTAATGCCAACCAAGGAAGAGCTATGCTGAGAAGAGTAAGGGCTCAAGAGGGTTAAACATAACACCTCCCTTGAATGAACATCAGAGTCAGTAAGGTGCTTCTGCTCTGCCAAAAAGGGAGCACTGTGGTATTATAGAGGTGTTTTAGGAGGTTTTTTGCAGGCAGGAGGCCTCTTTAAACATTAGTACAGGACTTGAAGGGAAAGCTGCAAATCCTTCTGAGTTAAAATTGAGAACTTCGAAAAGCACAAGATGAGGACAGTCTGTCAGCTTACTGCCATACAGTATAGGCAGTAAGCTGGGGAGTAAAGTAATCCCTGGGACCATGGGCACCAAATCAGGCAGGGGAGGGATTTGCATCCCATATCCAAAAGCAGTGCCTGCACCTCTGGGTTGCTGGCTACTCCAACGTGAGCCTCTTTCACTTACATAGTTCAGAAATATCACTCTGAAACCTCCCTGATGACATTTTCGTGAAGTATTTGATCCTTTCTGAGGAAATTGGTTCTTCTACTAAACCATTCATTTCTGATAAAACACAGTTTAAAAATAAAGTGTCTAGACATCTCTAATCGAGACATAAGTTACACATATGGTGCTTGTTTGCTATGTGCCTTGGGGCATATTTAAACTTTTCAATATATGCCTGAAAAAAGCCTACTGAGGTGGCATTAAAATGGCATGTATAGGTGGCTTTACTGTGCAGATTTGCTGAATGCTTAATTCCTGTTGATTTCAGTGGAAACTGTCTGGTTGCCTAAACAAGGAGTCTAGTTTTTAAGCAGGAAAGCTCCCCACCTACAAAATACCACTTTTACTTATTTACCTAAATTGTGACGTGCTCATGGGCTTAAGAATATCTGTTCAGCGCTTTGCAAAATTAAACTTCTTTAGGCTTAAATTTAAGCTTAATTTCTTCTTACTTTTTACCCCTTCAGCCTGGAAAGTAGGTATATAGGTATACAGGATATCCTGTATTCTCTGATTTCATAAGGGCTGAAGCAGGGTGAGAATTATCATGATATGTCTTTGGGTAAAAAATGGAATAAATTGTGGTTAAGGAAACGTTTGGCCAAATACTTCTTGTGGAGAGAGAAGATGCTTCAGGAGAAAAATGGATAAAGGTACCTGTAGAATTAATGTTGTGTTGAAGCTTATTGTTTAGCAGTTTGAACGTAGGATTTGATATATTTAATCTCCCCAGAGAGAACAATGCAGCTGGTAACCTAAGGAGGCTTGCTGGGATTTTCGTTTTCAGTGTATTTCCATGCAGATAACTGACCTTAGAGCCCTCTCGTATACTCCACCGATATATAAGATCCCATCTCAGATCCCATTGCCAGCCTACAAGGCTCCAACTGTGTCATTTTTTGAGTGCTTTGGGTCAGAACCTGGTGAATAAATGGGAACTACTGGCACAGTTAGTCTGTTTCACTAGGGCACAAGTCTATGAAAGTATTCCAGGAGGCTGGCTGAGCGTAATCAGTGAGTGGTAATGGTTGCTGATTAACTAGGATGGTATTAACAGAAATGTAGATAGTGCCAAGTTGCTTAATGACAACTAACCAAGTGTTAAAGAGATGTGGAATTTTAAGTTCTGATCTTTCAGTACATAAATTGCTACATGAAGATTAAGGAGCATGTTTTCCTAGTTCTCAGGAGGCCTTGATTAAGAGTGGGTAGGATCCATGGGACAGCCTGAAGGCTAGCACTGTTTCTGAGGTGTCCACCCAGATAATGGCACTGGAATTTTATATGTTCCAGCAGTAGTTTCCTCCGTAAGCCAACAGAGCTTTGGAATAGCTTAGAAACTAGGAGGGAAAACAGAAGAAGAAGAAATAAACACAGTATTATGGTGCTCTTCAGTCTTAGAAAGGGGATGTTGTAGTAATGAGATTTTTGGTTTCTAGATTCACTTTCTCTTTTTAAAGTTGAGATGACACTTGCTCAGTCTGCAAGTAAAGTGGATTCTTACTTTTTTGTTTCCTTCTGATTTCCCTGTAGTTTCTTTCCAACTGATTTTTTTTCACTAATCAATTCACTGTTGCCCACGATAAAGTTTCTAACATAATGGCCATAGCTTTACCTGTGTAGCCATTGTCTTCATCATGTACCTCACTGATGCCCATGCCGGGCTATGCAAGGACATCTTGGCCTGCACAACTCCTGCTATAGCTGATGGTGCAATAGACCGAATCAGACAGCTGCAGTCAGAATTGAAGGTGAATGTGTGGGCTGACAGCAAAAAAAGAATATGGCCTTTGGATGTAGTGTTGTCTGTCATTGGTTAAAAGTCTTGCTGCTTTTTGAAACCTGCTGTTCTTTCTTATGCTTTCATATATCACATAATATTTATCTAATCATGTTACATTTGAAAAGCAGCCTGCTTTTTCACTAGACCTGTTTTGTGGTTTTCCTACCTCAGGTCATCCAGATGGTTGCATAATTCCTCAATGTTCTTTAGCTGCATTGGCATGTGCTGTCTTTCTTGATTAAAAAATCAGCTTTTCTGGATAGTCATCAGCTCCATTCAGCTTTCTTCAGTTCGCTCCAGGCTCCCCTGACATCGGTACACAGGCAGCATCCTGACATATTTCAAATCTGATCAGATCTGAACCACCAGCTAGGCCCTTGACGCTTACCAGCTTTTACACACACAACAGATTTTGAAACACAGCAGCAAAGAGCCTCTACACTGACAACTGCAGTTGTCTGGCTTTGACATCACCCCACACACAACTGGATAGAGGCACCAACACCAGTACTTGGCTGTGATGTGACATAGCGTGTGCTGATGGGAAATTCCTGCAGCACCAGGGAGCCTGTCCCGTAACAGTTACTGAGTTTATCATCATCAGCCATTTTTGTGCTCATGGTCCCAGGGTGAGTGGTCAGGGTGCTTGGCAGGGGGATAGGGTGCTCATGAAGGCATCCAAAAGGAAACTCACATGAAGTGTATGAGTAGTAGGGAGAACACAGAGAAGATTGTTCTTAGCAAGTACTTTTTGTCCCATTTGCCAGCTTCTCAGCTTTCTTTGATCCACTCATAAATAAGTGCAAGTTACCAGCAGACAGTCGCTATTCAATGCCTGCTTGTAAAAATGCATACTAGTACCATGTAAAACTGTTAAGTAGCCCTTTAGGTTCCTTCAGCCCTATGCTTCTGTTATGTGTGTCTGTTTCCCCGAGGTAGGATTCAATCGTTGAGATTTTTTTGCATGCAGTTAATGCCTTTTGCTGCAGTTAAATGCAATGGATGAAATATGTCAAATTCTTTTCAAAGAAAGGAGATTTTGAAGATCCATTTTTCAGTGGAGGAAATCTGTCATCTTAAATTTATGTCCTGACCTACGTAAAGCTCCTTCTGTTTCTGTGGTGGTCTGTTTTCAGAACGTTGTGTTCTGAACGGTGTGTTGTGTTTCTGTCATTTTTAGCACATGTTGCAGCACCATGTTATTGCAGTTATTCCACACTTCTGAACATATGGACAATGTAAAAGCAGAAAAGGATGTAGCATTACCACGGAAAAATATCTACACCAAGTATTTTTGTCCAGATAACTTCCCAGATTTATACAGTGTGTATAAATGCATCATGATCCTGATTTAAAGTGTTCCTATAACTGGAAGAAGTTATCTGCCAATTTCTGAAATTATCTTTTTCCCTACAGTTGCTTTTCTGTCACTCTGTGTATGGTTTTCTGACATTCGAGTAGCCTCAGCAGTGAAATCCCAGGAAAGGATAAAGCTTTTTCTATGAGGAGATGTTTTCATTGGTGTTGGTTATGTAGGAGAGACTGCCATAGCTTTTACGGCAGCATAAATACTCAGTGGAGAGACTATGTTGTTTGCTGAAGTTAGTACAGGAAGAATTCAGGCTATGTCCTGCTCTTTCCTCCCTGAGTCCACTCATTCAGCAACAGAGAGCATGATTTCAGAGGGCTCCCTGATATTGTGGAGTTGTGTTGCTGACACTAAGGGAACTGCGTTCATGCGCTCTGGACTCTTTCTGTTCTCTGTGCTGCACTTCGGCTCTGTGCATTCCCTCCCACAAATGTTCAGAGCAAAGCTTACTGCGCGACCGGCTTGGCAGCTGTCATTGCAGCTCTGTGGCTGTGTGTGAGTGACACAGTGCCGTCACGCAATTAACTTAATGGATTCAGAGAACCTCCAGAACCCCTGGCTTGGAAATATTCCCAAGGGAGACCTTTTTTTTTTTTAATCCCTTTAGAAGCCGCAGGAATAGAACTGAATACCAAGCATTTGGTGGGTTTTTTTCCTTATGCCTAAAATATAGCCTATACAAAATTAAATCATTCCTGTAAGCCATTTTGGCTCTCTCTTAGTTTTTCCTTAGGGCGCCATTCTCATTCACATTGGCAGCAGTGCAAAGTTGCCTTGGCGTAAATGAGAATCGGGCCCTTTATATCAGCATTAGAGTTAAATCTAGGCCAGTGTGAGACTTATCTCCCATTAGCAGAGGCTAAATACCTGCTAGAAATTGGAATTCAATGGATGAAGCATTGTACTGCGTCACTGTGTTGTGTAACGGAACTGAGATCAGTCTTCTTTAAATGAAGCAATGGCAAAAAGGAAGTCAGAATCAATTCAGTCTTTTCTGAGGGGTGTAAATGGGTGTAGAAATTAATTTCAAGCTTTTTCTTCTCAATACCTAACCGGAGAAGATCCTGCCTGGCCTGAAACAGTGAATCAACTTCATTAGCTGAAACAGTCATGTGGGAATCTGAGATGAATGTTTAATACCTACATCCCTGTGTCCCTTGTCCTGCCACCTTCTTTAACAGAGTCCATAACCTATCAGGTCCATGATTAGAGCCGTGGCAGCATTTATGAGGTGCTGCATCACAAACTAGAGCAGCACCCTAACTCAAATGTGCAGGTTATCCTAAGGAAGAGTTTCAAAGCACGTCACCTGTAGAGTATGCAGTTACTTGTGAACATGGCAAAGCCTTCCTGATAAAAAAACAGAAGGGAGTCTGTGTAGTTTTGGGGTTGGTGGTTTTTTTGTTTTTAAAAGGGCAGCAAACTGACCACAACACAAAAAAGAGCAGATAAAGCAAATCTGTATTCTAACAGCAGGATGTGTTTTCTCTTTTTTTCCCTCTGAGGTGATTCACTGGAACTCACCAAAGAAGCTGCGAGTGAAAAACAAGCATGTGGAGTTTTTCCGCAACCTCTACCTGACATTCCTGGAATATGATGGGAATTTGCTGAGACGGGAACTCTTTGGCTGCCCCAGTGAGGCAGACGTGAACAGTGAAAATGTAAGTGGGATGTCTAGGGCTTGAAGATTTAAAGTGTGTTTCATACAAGGCACGGGCTACGTGAAGACTCGGAGGGTTGGTGGTGTGGGTAGTGCAGTGCAGAGGGACTCAGGAGAATTGAGGTCAGTGCTTGGATTCCAAGAGTGACGCTGTGCAAATCATTTAATCTCTCTGTGTCTCTCTTGCCTGTAAAACTGTCGTATTAATCCTGCCTTTCCTGTGTTTTCTGTTGCTTTTTTTTTCCCTGCCTTTTAAAAATCCCAGATAAAGGTAAGACCACAAACTGAAAATGGGGACTTGGGCTCTTAATTCCATTAGGCAATTCTGCAAATCTCACCCTTAGACATAAAACTTTACAGGGGAAGGTCTTGTTTCTTGTTGTGTGTTTCTTCAGCATACAGTGATGTCAATTTTGGCTGGTAGATACTAATATACAAATAGTGAGGAAGAAATTAAAATAACAAGACTGCTGGATTTAGGTCTATGAGCTTTTGCCATGCTGCAAACTGTAGAATGAGATAATACCTGAAGGTACACATAGGCTGTGAGACTGTGCAGCTTTTTTCTGCACTGCCCCCAACCAAACACAGCAGTGTTTAGGTGTATCTGCATAAAATTTGCAGTCAGAACCTGTCAGACAAAGCAAATCCTTTGAAAATGGTTGAAATCAAGGATGTTTGCATGCAGTTGTTCTTGTGTGTGTGCGCGCGCATTAGCACACATAGTTCCAATGTAAAAAGCTGTGAGCTGAAACGTGTGTACACAGTTGTATATGAATTCCTTGGGTATAATGTGGTCTCTGGAGATTTCTAGACCACGTACCAATTTTGGCTACATAGTCTGAAAGGAAATAAAGAGGAACCTTTAACATTTTTTATCTTCAAGAAAAAAAAAATTGTAAAATATACAACATTATATAAAAATCAATAAAGCGAAGACAGTATCATGTACACGTTAGCAGTTAAGAGGTAACTGGCAATCAGTAGCATCATTGAGGCTTGTAGTGTTTCCATTTAGTCTGTGGATAAAATGACCACAGGAAATGCCATTCCCAGTTTTTTAACTATAGCACTCAGAGATTGGATAGATATATTTTAGCCCAGGGCATGGCTTCCCAGGTACTTATTTGACCATCTCACTGTCTTCTGAGAGGAGTGAGGAATGGTGAAAAACTGGAGATAAACATTAACTGGGAGAGACTGAAGCAGGGATGAGAGAGAGAGAACGTGAGCGCACTGTGAGAGCAAAAGCACATGGAGAAAGAAAATCCTCTGCAAGAGTGAGAGGCTTTTAGACAATCAAGTGAACTGAATGTTTTAAGAGACCACTAAGAGTCTGATGGTCAGAGACATCAAGGTACAACAGACGGAGTAGAGGATAGGGTAGGAAGGGAAAAGAGGACTGATATATTAGGGAAAAAAAAAAAAAGAAAAAAAACCAAAACACACCTTCATCATACTTTAAGAATGAAGGTTAAAATTATACTGAATTTACAATATGTTGTGTGGGTTTGAAGAACAGAAATGCAATCACCGACTTGTTGCTTTATTTTCCAGAGCTTTGTAAGTCTTTAATAAACAGATTTATTCCAGACGACAAGTTGCTGGGCAGCAGTGCACAGTGAATGCAAGTTCTTGCTGCTGAAAATGGCAGTCCTGAAAGTTTAAAATGGCTCATTTTACTGAACTTGTATCTAGTTGACAGACACTGGAAATGACTAACTGTTCAAGCCTGTTTCTTATTCAAGACAAGTAGAACGCAATATGGTATATGGTATGACTTGTGTCTGAAAAAGAAATGTAACTCATTCTTCCATTTATAAACAGAAAAAAAGAGATACTGGAAAAGAATGAGCTAGACGTACAAAAATACGTGAGTCCTAAATTGCCAAAAGACACCAAAAAGTTAACAGCCTTATATCAAAACCATCAGACATAGGAAAAAAAACTAACTTCGAATAGCTTCAGAGTAGTCACTAAGCAGAAGACTTTGGTTTTTATTAGTTACCTTTGATGCAAGCTCCCCTCTAAACTTGACTATGTCCTTTCCATTGTAGGATACAAAAAGCAAATTTCAGCTTTGAAGTTATGAGACCCTAAGAATAAGATTATCATGAAAGCCACTCTTTCTCTCACTCTCTGTCTGCTGTAGTACATACAGTGTCACAGGAGTCTTATTAAAATACAGTACATTCCCATGATTGCAGGATAATCTTCAGAAGCAGAGCATCTTGTAAGGTGAGCAGGGAGCCACTGCTTGTCATTCCTCCCAGTACAAGAACTAGGGGGCATGAAGCGCAAATAGCAAGTAGCAAGTTCAAAACAAAGATAGACATTTCACCTACGATGTAATGAAGCTTTGAGCAGGAGGTAATGTTGCTAAGAATATACATATGCTCAAAAAGTGTCTCTTCATGGAAAGAAAATTAATCAGGGGCTGTTAAGCTTTGGTGCAGGAAGTCCTTAAACCCCAAGTTCAGGACTAGGGGGAGCGTTCTGAGAAATCAGCGCCTTGCTTTTACACTCCTCTCTAGGCAGCCGGCTCACAGCCAGAGACAAGATGCTGGGCTGGATGGACCCTGAGTCTGGCAAGATGCAGCCATACATTTCCATTAAGATTCCTAAGAATATGCGTTACATAAAAGGCTATACTTTCTGCAAGTCAAGTATATATAAAGTAGGAATTGTTATTTAATTTATCTTAATACCTATTATTTTTCCTTTCTTCTCTGAAATGTGACTAGCAGCCCCAAAACACAATCAGGCTTTATTATGCTAGGCATTGTATATGGGTAAAAGGTGCTCCTTCGGCTGCCTGTGCTTCTCTGCCCTCTGGACCAATGGACAAAACGTTAGAATAGCTCTGCTGGTTTTACAATCAGAGAGAATTACTTAAGCACTAAATGCACTGAGCCCTGTTGTGAAAGAAGCAGTGGCGTGGTGTGTGTCTGTCACTCACAGTCTGGCTGTATCAGACTACCCTTAAAGTCTTGCTCCAATATACCAACGATTGCTTCTCTACAGTTTAATATTTGTAATGAAGTTTGCAACCTGTAATTTAGGAATCTCATTTGTAATGCAAATATCTGTAAAACATGAAAAGAAGGTGTGGCGGTGGGTACCACTGGGCTGGTTCTGTTACTCTAAGGCCCTTTTACACTTCCCATCAGTACTGAGATGGCCTTAAAATGAATGTAAATCATGTATCCTCACCATTGAGGAATTCTCAGTGCCAGAGAGATGTAAAGGGACATTAGTTTAAAAGGTAATCAGACCTTATATTAATCTCTCTCACTCTTCCTCTGTGTATGTGTGTCCATGCATGTATGCTTAAATATATATGTCTATATGCATGTGGAAGGTTTAGTACTTTTCTAGTTTTTTAATGTTTGCTAAGGAAATATAATACCACAGACTGAGTTTTAAGAAGCCTAAAGGCAATCTTTGGATCTTATACTGCATAGTCCTGATCTAGTCAGTTGGTGATCTTCAGCCGCACCAAACACCACTGCTATTAGGTTCCAAAACATTACAAATGGACATGAACAGAACAGATAGAGCTCTGAAACAGAAATATTGGAGGCAAAGAAATATAGACAGGGGTAATTTTTCTGTTTATGAAAAATGCTTATATGTATGTCTGTGTGTACATACATGATTCTTCCTTTCCTTGAAATATTCAAGCTGAAAGACCCTGTGTGTTGCAGGGACAGGCTCTGGACAGGAGCCTGCCACACACTCCTTGCCTTAGAGCAGAACTTTAAGTCCCCTTTATTCAATATGCATTTAAATGAGATTACACAGAGCAGACTCTTCTCAAATTGGTATTACAATCACCCCTTTGCCTTTTGTGCACATTCTGGATAGGAAATTCAGAATATGAACCAAATCCTCCTGTAAATACAACCATTGACTCAAGTGGCCTTTGGAGCACATCCTTAGTCACTCCATCCTACTTCTTCCGTGCTGTTGCCCCCTTCTCAGTCCTTTCTCATCTTGATGCAATACAGAAGATTTTAGGGAAACCCATGCAGGCAAAGCTCACAATAATCTCAAATTTGGATATTTCCTGTTGGCTTTTAATGCTTATGTCCAGCAGTTCATTCTAAAGGACCTACTGTAAAGCCTAAAATATTTCAAGAGGATCTTTTGTGTCCCAGCCTATCTATAGTTATGCTATGAGGTAGATATTGTAAGCCTGATTTTAGCACACAGGCACACACTCAACCTTTTAGCATTCTCATAAAACTTCTTTCCAGCAGACAGCTTCTCACCAGGTACTTCTGCCAAAGCATTAAATTTGAAGGTTGAATGAGGTGTCCCCTATTAGTGAAGCCTGTGTCCTGATCCAAAGCCCAGATCTGTGGGAATTTTATCACTGATTTCACTCAGGTTAAGAAAAGGACAGTAGTTTTAGTTTTCCATTAGCAAAGACTTTCAGAAAACACAGGAAAAAAATCCTCTGCAGATTTTTATTTTCAGATTTTCAAACCAACAATACAAAGAAACCGTGTAAAAAAAATGAGTTCTTCCTGAAACACTTGCTTAGGTGTATATTTACTTACTAAATGTGCTTTTACTTATTTACTTTTTTTGTGCAAAACCAGAGATTCTAAATATTAGCAAATGGCTGTGCATGCCAGCTTGTAATATCCACCAGGAGAGCAGGAGATTCTAGCAATGTACCACATAGTTTAAGCTCTAGTAACAAATTTAGCAGTTTTTGAATGTCTGAAAATAGCATGCAAAGGGAGCTTCCGAGTCAGTATCGGGGTGCTGAACTTGCAGTCAGACTGATGCTTTGAGTACCCTTTGCTGCTGCAGAATTTCAGAATAATGCACCATTTGTAGGGCTGGGATTTGAAGTTACTGTTTTGTCATGACATAGTCTTTCTCTGGTAATAACAGATGGTATATGGCAGTTTTGAGGTGAAATTTTGACTTCCCCTGCTGTTTGTTTCTATTATTATAACTGTTATTGTTATTAAATGCTGAGCTGGTAGCCTATCCTGTTAGTTGCCTGAAAGTTGCCATTATACAGCTTTCAACTGCTTATAATATTGCTAGATGGTGGATCATGTGGACTTAGATATTTTTTGTCATGTTATTATGCCTCTTTTTTTCTTTTCTTTCATTTTTTAAAGTGAAACATGGGGAAAAGCTTAGGAGGTTTGCCCACACCACAAATTCAATGACTTCTTCATGGAAATACTCCATACCTCAGAGAAGGAACCGAATTTTGGGCCAGAAACATGTCTTTTGCTAACCTGGTGACTAATCAGGCAAATTATAATGCTGAAAAATCATGGTGTACACATCATCAGTAGCGTTTTCTTTGACTTTAAGGAGGGTCAGATCTCTGGAGACTCTTTCTTGGGAGTGTGCATGGATACGTCTGACCAGATTATATATATCTCAGTGACACAGCAGAGTTGAGCGTGCTGCAGGCACCTGGACAAAGACTGGCATTTTCTGTCACTGTTTCTTCTGAACGCTCCATTCCAAGTTCTGACTAGACAGTAGAGCTGAGAGCAGGAACATATTTGGTCTCTGTTCTGAGGGCCATCCATTGCCCTCAGTGATGTCCAGACAGTATGGAGGAGAAAAACTCCAGATTCACTTATAAAAGGGATGAAAGCTAGATCAAAGGCAGAAAGGAAAATGTTAATTGAGACATAGGTTCTGGAGAGAGAGTGTTTGGAGCAGGAAGAGGAAATTACTATGATGGGTCATCACAGGGTAGGTATAGGGAGTCGGCAGAGTACTTGAACAGGGACCATGGGATTAGAAACAGGGCTGGGACTGATGTAGACTGTGGAACTTGCCACCACACAAGATGGAACAAGGCTAGGAACAGTCTAGGGAAGCAAAAGTAAGGAGACAACCTTTCAAGGCACTGTGCTGCAAGGGACGTCTGGGAACAGCTCAGTTAAGAAGGTTTGGCGGGGACCTGGGGAAAGGAGGTGCAGAGTACTACCAAGATCTGACACCTGCAGCTGAGATCAAGGGAAGCTGTACTTTGTATGTACAGAACCTTGTAAGATGTTATGCATGCCTAAAAATTGGGTTCTTAATTGTGTTGATTATTGTGGTCAAGATAAGTCATTACTTCCATTTAGCAAGAGTATTTGCTACTTCTTACATGCTGCAGCAAAATTCCTCTTGCTGGGTAGGCTTGCTCAGACACTATCCACTTTGTCCTTAGCACAGCTTTGTTTCATAGAAGGCTCAGTTTGACCCATAGCAAATGTACAAAATTTTATTGCATGGGGGGAGTAAAGGTTTAATTGATGTAGGATTAGTCTGGCTTTCGTTACTAATCATTGGAGAAGCCAGAAGTACTTTATGTAGGTCATCCCAAACAAGACTTAGCAAATGCTTTTTCCTCCCTACATCATCATCTGCTTTGTTTATGCCATGCTAAAGGCAACGGTTAATTCACACACTTTGAAAGTGCAAAGTGTTGCAATCCAAATTGCCTACTGGGGGGAACTGGGACAGCTACCCAGGAGGAAATGAAACTGCTGCAGTTTATAACCAGATTATGGTTTCATCCTGGGCTGGTGTTAGTTTTCATCTCAGTGGCTAAGCTGAGTTGATTTTGTGCTATGAATCTTAACTGCGCACACCAGAGAGAAGGAGAGATGATCTGAAAGTCAAAGGTTTTCATCTAAGCTGCTCAGTTCCTGTTGTGTTAGCATGATATTGAGTGAGTGACTTAAGATTAGTGTCATCTCACCTCACCTTATACACTTGATGAGAGAGAGTTGCTTACATTAGGGTTTTTATCTCCTTCCCCAAGATCTAAATAGCCTCTAGACACAAATTGTTGTTTGTTGGTGGTTTTTTTAAATATCGCTAATCCCTAAGAAAATACTTCTGATCCTGGATTTTGGATTGATCTCATCAGAGATGAAGTCCTATATATTTTGGTGGGAAGTAAATTGTTTCTGCGATACAGCAGTTAAAAAAACCCAAAGCCAATCGCAAATTTGCTTACACTAAGAACAGCCTTAGGAGGGGAGATTTATGAGCAGACTAACCAGTTCGCTGGTGAAAGGTGCATGTGGTTTTCCGTGTATCATATGGGTCTGCCATCTATCACATGGATAGAAAACACCACCTCATCTCATACAAATGTATTAGTCAGACAAGTAGACCTGGTAGATCATGACGATTTAGAGTAGAGTTGAATACCTTCTGGCCTGCCTGTGCCTCTCCGGCCAGCCTAGCTTCAAAAACTGCTTTTCCTGATACGAAGTCTGATCACCTGCCGCAGCTGGCTGCCCAGAGCAGTAACTTAGCATATATCTTTTTATGTATTTTAATCTTTGTTTTGGCATGATTCATGCCATGGCTGCCATTTCTATTTCTGAAACAAGTAACATCATGGTGCTAATGAAAGGATTTATTTCCCACTACAGTATTTCCTAAGAGAACATCTACTGTACACAGTCTGAAAAGAATACATTTTTCAACTGTGAGAGTGTTTCCTGGAGGTGACATTTCCCACATGCTCAGTGGCAAGTAGCCTTAGCATTGAAAATCTTGTAGAAACAGTGAATCTCATGCTAAGCAGGTACTTGCTTATGAGAATACATGCTGTCACTCTCAGGTTGAGAAATCTTTGCTATATTAGGCATATTGTTACAAGTATAATGGAGGGGCTCATAATGGGGATGCCATCTTTTTATCAAATCCAGCTGGTATTAAGGTCTGCATTCTGATGGTGCACTGTGTTTAAGTAAGCATCTGTTTGCATAGATCTGTCAGCATTCCTGTTATAAACCCATCTTTTCATGAAGGCATAATGTGGGCGCAAACCTTAAACGAAGCTATAAGTTCTTTGTCTGTAAATAATGATCTACACAATATGCGTGCTGTAGATAAGATTATGTCGTTGGAGAAATTTTATGTGATCATGTAACTGAAAAATAATATGAGGTAACTCAGAGATAAATTTAAGGATATATATGTGACTGTCTTAGACAATTCCCTGTCTTTTGAATGTTGTGCATCTTTATCATTCTTCATTTTAAATATGTGTGTTAAAGTGGTGTGTGACAGTATGCAATATGTATTTATAGATTGTATGTGTCTCTTCATAGTAAAGACGGTATCTCTTCACAGTAAAGAGGAAGCAGCCTTTTTATATGTATGTGGTACTGGGACATGGGTATGTAAGTGTATATATGAACTGGGGGGAGCAAAGAAAGCAAGAGAGGGAAGAGGGCTTTTCAAATGTATAAAACTGCAGCACACAGTACATTGGTTCTGATACTTTGTGCACATCATACCATTAGCTTCAGTGAGACAGCTTGTGATCTTATGGGTTTTGCTGGACCAAATCCAGAGTGCCTAGTGTATCCAGCATTGCTTCCAGTAGGAGAAGGGTTTTCATATGGATAATAACATGCTATTGCTTTCCAGTGCCTGTTGCCTTGCCATTGCAGGATAGGTCCATCCTTAATGCAAACTGCTTGCCACATACGCAGTGACAGTACTACAGGCCAAATCACAGCCTGTCCTGTGCTGGTTATCCTAACTGAAGTAGCACACCTTAAGTAAGCTGTGTTTGCAGACTATGATTCCTAAGGCTGCCTAGCTCATGGACAGTGGACGGTGCTGGGGACAGAGGCTGAGGGACAGTCAGAGCGCACCACACCTGCGGTCCTTCTGGGGGCTGCTCTCCAAGGGGAATGGACACAGCTGTCATCTCTTCTCTTGGGTCTCAACACTGCATACAGTACTGAGCATGAGTCATGGAAAGCGCCAGGGAGAACCTTGCGGACTATCAGCATAGCTGCAGGCTCAGAAGAAGTCTGACAGGACAGAGACAAAATCCTGACCCCAAGAAATGTAGTGGAAAGAGCAAGGTTCCTCTTTCCCTGTAGCAGGAGGGATCCTCTGCTGTTTGCCACTTTCCTTCACCTCCGTCACCAACTTTGTGACTTGGTGAGTTTCACTATCAAAATGCTGGGGCCTCTAAGAAGCTGTATCCCCTCCTCTCCCCCCACCTAGAGCTCTGTAGTACACAAAGCTGTAATTTAGCCCCAAATGTTGTTCTGTAACTCATAATTAAGTATTTATATCCTCTTAGCTTGCCACCTGAATGTAATCTGATAATCAGTCAGTGACTGCCTAGTTAATAGCTGCTGTGCAATTATAAACTTCTAGCCTGGTCATTTGTACATACAGCAGGATAGGAAGGTACCCCTGAAATGTGCTTTGCTATTGTTTTAACCATTTAAATTTCAATCATCTCCTTGATAGTTCTGTTAAGGGCACACTAATGTCTCTTTTCAAGGAAGACACAGAAAGATAGAATATTCTTTTTAGTCATTGTTGTAAATATTAGGTTTAATTCAAATATTCTTTGAATGTGATTTGGAAAATAAAGTACAGGCTCAGCTGAATGATGATTTGTAAAGCAGAATGAATGAAACTCTGAGAATATGTAAAAGAACTCCTGATTTCTATTCTACCAAAAGAGCTCTTGATTTGAATAGAAGTTTTGCCTGAGTAAAGATTTGTCAAGATTCGGACTCTCATCTTTCTAAAAGCAGTCTCTCTTGAGGGATGTTTTAAGATCTGTGCAGAACAATAACACAGAAGAATTAGAGCCTGATCCAAAACTCATTGAAATCAAAGGAGGTATTTCCATTATTCAAAAGAAGATTATAGAATGATGTACAGGAAAATATCAGGAATTATTCCATCAGCCTTCACAGGGAAACATTCAGCTGTAAGCATTACCGTTGATGACAAACCATTATGCTTATAGTTCCAAGAACAACAGCTCTTCTTCTTAACACAGTATGAGAACAAGAAACACCTACATGTTCCACTTTTTTTTTGAAGATGGTGAAACTATTACTTAAGTCATTCTGAACAGAACAAAAAGAAGAAATTTTTAAATCTAAATGAATGGCTATAATTCAGTAATGTTTGTTGCATGAAACAGTTTTGAAGTGCACTCTGATTTTTACCAGAACTTTTAAATTCCTAAAAAATTAATATTTTTCTTATCTACTGATAAATATGCAATCATATTCTTGCATATATGATGCTTTTAAGAAATAAAATGATACCTTTATTAATAATCTAAATTTTATAGCAACACAAACGGAACTCTATTTGTCATGTTAAGACCATATATCTTTTTCATCTTCATTACATTTTATAGTACATTTTACAGCAGGTATGACTGATTTTTCCTTTTAAATGAATGCATTTTAAATAAACTAGCCAGATGTTTGGCTTTAAAATAATGTAGTTCAGGGATGGAATTGGTTAGCTGCATAGACATTTGGTCAGTTTTTCTCTTCCTCCTTTCCCCAGAGCTAAACTTTTATTCTTTTGAAGCTACATGTCTAAGTGACTCAGGATTGGATTGCTTTGAGATGCCCGTTCTGACTTTGAAGGGGCTTGGTTTCCAAGGGAGCCAAAAAAATACCTGTTCTCTGCCAATCTGCCATCCTTTGTATTTCTCAAACTAGGTATCCAGAAGCATAAATGCTGTTAAAAGTGTAGGCTTGATTCTGGCACCTCTGCAGTTGAAAGATTATTTTCATTGCAAGAATTGAACTGTTGCAGATACATAAATCTCAAGAGACGGAATAACGATCAGTTAAAGATGTTACTTTTCCAGGTGTCCGTCCATGCTGCTAGCAGCAGTTACTATCCTCCGACAGAGGCTGCAGAATGGGAATTGCTCAGTCCCACATACAAACTTAATCTGCTGCTGAGTCTTGTCTGCTGGAGCTGTATGTCTATGAGTAGTTTGAAACACTGCTTCTAATAAGGAGTGACGTTACACATCACGCTGGAGCATTAACTCTGAAACCTGGCGATTACTAAACTTGCAACTGTTCACCGTTTCATTGTTGGTCTGGATGTGGAAAGTATGTAATACAGATAATATATACAATATATAGACCATAATACAATGATCTGCCTGCCTTTTTACTTACAAGTGATTTCTTCTAATCTCTTGTCCAGTGACTTGCAGGAGCAAGGCTTGGGAAAACCCTGCTGCTCTGTATGTTCCACTTCCCCATTACATCACGCTGCAAGTTCCCAACCTCCTCAATCTCTCGGATTCGCTAAAATAAAGAACTTACCGTTACGTCCCCTCTTTCCCTACAGCTCCAGAAACAGCTGTCTGAACTGGACGAGGATGACTTATGTTATGAATTTCGTCGAGAACGTTTCACCGTCCATCGCACTCATTTGTATTTTCTACATTACGAATATGAGCCTGCTTCAGACAATACCGATGTGACACTGGTGGCTCAGCTTTCAATGGACAGGTAGGGAAAATCTCTTGTTCATCAGGAACTGAGAGACAGTGAATATTTTCTTACAGAGAAATCCAACTATGTTATGCTTTGGGGAGAGAAAAAACTCACTTTCACAGAAACTTGGATGTCACACTGTAAGACCTTTCTTGAATTAGGAGTAGCACATGTAGATATCACACATGCATCCAGGCTTCAGCCCTGCAGTGCACACTACAGTGATTTACAGAATGTTTCTAGTTTAACCCTTTTCAACTTTCACCTCTGATGTAAAGTGGAGTTTAACTGGTATTTCATTTGGGAAAAAAAATCCATTCCATGACATGTTCTACCTGCACCTTTCTGATTCCTACCATTGCAATTAGTTGTTGTTTTTCAGAAGCTCTGAAAGCACAGTCCAGATCAGCCAGCTTTGTGAAATTTTGAATTATCAGTCTCCTTTTCCCTCCAGCTTCTCAGTTCAAATGTAGTCCAAACTTTGTAGTAACTGCTGTCAGGGTGGGTTATAACACAGGTCAGAACTCCTTGGATATTAGCCAGAAAATGATATTTCATTTAGCCAACCACATACCGAATACGACGTGACCTGTGAATACCACCACTGCCACCCCAGCGGAAGGTAGTATTCCAGGAAGCAGTATTCCAGGAGAGTCAGTGGAATTCAGATCAACAAAACATTTACAGCCTGTTCTAAAAATAAGCACAAACAAGTGAGGGCTATTCTGTTTTGCCAGTGCCTCAGCACTGCATCCTGCACATTGTGTTATGATTTGTTATGCACATCAGTGTCTGTTCTATTGATTTTTAATTGAGGAAACATTTCTTAAGTGTTCACAAACCTTTGAGCAAAAAACTAAAGAAACAAATTAAGCCAGACCCTGAGCGAGTGCCACAGTAAATTAGTAAAGCTGATGTGCGCACATGGTATATTTTCCCCCCAGAATTTAATTCAAAACAATGAGCTGGGGCTCAGTGCTGATTCACTGGCACTGATGCAAAGTCTGAGCATCTGTTTCCCTTTCTGGATCCTCACTGGGGCACATGTTTTTATTGATAGACAGAACCACACATTTTTATTCAGAAAGAACCCTCCTGATACTGTGCAGGAAAAATCTTCCCTGCTTCGTTGGTGTGTTGCTATAAATTATTGATTTGGGTTGGAAATACTTTCTTTCAGCTAAAATCAATAAATAATATCATACCAAAGAGCTGCTTAGCTGCTTTCTTTTCTTTCACATCTTTCAGTTACTGCCTGATTTTTTTTTGTATCTTCTTTAAACCACTTTTATTAAACTGCTCCAGCGTAGCTGTAGACATTTAAGAATAGTGTCTCAGATGTAAGATGACATGTACATGAACAATGTGCTATACACTACATTCCTGCATCGTTCTTTCAAATGATCATCCAAGATGAGGAAAGGCAAAAAAACAACTCCCCATGTCTCCAGTTATAGTCCTGTCGGAGCTGAGACTGACATGACTATCGTGACAGGCTTATGTTTGCCTATGCTATAGGCTTGGGGAATGGAAGAGAGGGATGCAGTTTAGGAGTTAACATTAATGTCTTTAGATAGAAGCTCTGAGACAGACTTTGTCCGGTGTTATTCATTATTGGTTAATTGTCACCTTTCATACTGATGTGATATTTTCTTGGATAACGGCTTGGTTGCATCACTGTGGTTTTCGTGCATGTGTTGTGGTTAGGCATGGTATGTACCTGGGTTTCAGAGATCAGAGTGGGAGTTACAAAAATGTGAGATCAGGGTGTGGACAAGGAAAGACAGGAAAAGCATTACACGGATTGAAGTCTGGGTGAGAATGAGTTGAAAATTGGCTCAGTATTCTTAAGAAGAAAAGTAAAAATAAATAATCTCACAAAACTGTTGAATTCCAGCAGAATTCTTTTGACTGAAACAGACCTTTAAAAAAATTACCAGTTAAATTATGACCTTGTTATATGCAGTGCAGGAGTATATTTATTTTCTCCAAAATCCTTAAGAGAACGCATTCCTCAGGACAGCTAACAGAACCAAAATAACTTGGTCATGTTGTGCTTAGAAACTCGTAATTCTAAGTTTTATGGTCAAAGAAGACTATTGTAACAACCTACAGAGGGTAGATTATGGAGCATCACCCAGCAGTCCCTGTAT
The DNA here is from genome assembly GCF_949628215.1 of Phalacrocorax aristotelis. NCBI lineage: Eukaryota > Metazoa > Chordata > Aves > Suliformes > Phalacrocoracidae > Phalacrocorax > Phalacrocorax aristotelis. The sequence goes on along the minus strand of NC_134276.1, from coordinate 159,435,812 downwards.
CAAACTCGTGGAAGTGGAGCCCGTCAATGAGAAAGACGCAGCAAAATAGAGTATTCTAAAGGGCACTAAGCTGCCCAGCTGGAAATTTATACCAGCAAAACCCAGTTCCCTCTTAACTATTGTGAAAAGGCATTATCAGGTGTGCCGTTTAAATAAGTTATGTATGCCATTTGTCCGCTGCTTGGAGTCCTTGAAAGGCATTTTGCTGCATTTCTTGCTAGGCAAGTATTCCATTTTTAAAAGCCTGGCCTAAATCTGAGTGCTGATGAATTGGAGTGTCCTGATTAATAGGCTTCCACTAAGTTGGAAAAAAGCAAAAATAAAAAAGTATTTTTCTCTATTTATTATTTGTACAACCAAATGCCTAAAATCCTTTTTAGATCTCTTTTATCAATTTGTGTTTCTAATTTGGCTGTTTGTTTCAGGCTGATAATAACCTTTGTTTCAATAATAGATAAAAAGAAAATAACGTACCAGGTGTAGACTAGTAAAGGTAGTATCTCATACCTAAGAAAAAATTATTATATCGTCTTGGATGTCATCACGATCATTCAGAAATGCAGGAAAAAGCTATTAATGTTAAATCAGAATGTGTGTTTGCTGGTATGAGCATATCATTCCTTTCTGCTGCAAAGCTTAGGGAGATAGTGGGAGGGGAAATTATTTTCTCTGATTACGATGATGCAGAAAACTTCGTGTGTTCTGTATAAATATTAATAGGAAAAATCTAGTAATGTGGATTTGGAAGGGAGAGAAGATAACCATGTTGCATAGTCTACTCTTCCAAATTTTTAATAAAATATCTGGCTAGGCTGCATAGGTTCATTTGCCTTTGTGTTAAGTCAAGAGGCTTTGTAATCAGTCCTTGCTGTATTTTTGGGTGGCATATCTTAATCTCTAGGCAATTCTCTATAAATTACCCGAAGTGCTTAAACAATTTTGACCAGGCTGGGTTTGATTTACATTTGTGTATGAGATCTTTTGTTGTTATTTTCATCAATAGTATTGTAACTGCTGGAAGTTTTTTAAAAAATATACCTCAATACAACCTGTTTTAAAACTGATTTCATGACATTTGAGATACTGCTAAAAATATGCAAATTAGTACTTGAAATTATGGTTTTGTCTGAAATGCTCTTTTGATATTCCACAGCAATTCCATGTCCTTCCCTCCTTCTCTCCTTTCTCTCTACACATAGTAAACCTCATTTCTGTTGATATGTCATCCTTTTGCCCTTTCCCTGACACTGCGTTTTCTTCCAGTCAATGCAAATGTTCATATAAGTGTATTCCCTTGACCTATCACTTTTAACAGCTCTTAAGATCTGACTAACTACCTTGCAAAAAATTGGGGAAAGGTTGTCCTAAATAGGAGGTAAAATGATCTGTGGGTCTGTACACCTTTCTTCTCCACAAGCTTGTTGGAGACCACTGTAGTTAGTGTGTGAGAATAGCTTGACCTGAAGCATGAATTGGGCACTAGACACTGTTTAAGATCACGAGACCCCTATCCTGTAAGCAGATGGACGTGGACAGATCCCTGCAACTGCTCAAAGGTCCCATCGGGTGAAGTCCACGTGGGTTTTCCTGCAGCATCAATGCTTTAGGCAGAAAGGGTGGTGTTGATTTCACGTAGCTTTAGGTATCTGGGTTGTGGATGTGTGCATCTGAGCTAGGCCATCTTAGGCTCCCTTGTATTCAGTGGGGAGAAGTAGGCCTATCTAGGGTGCAGTCCATCCGTCCAGAAGAAGACATCAACTTAGATGAGCCAAATTGTGCTGTAGAAATATTTGTTGCTTTCCACAGCATATAAAGTGACCCCAATCTGTCTCATTTAAAGATACGTATCTGTATTTGATCGGATGAACCGAGGCAAAGGGTCTTAGACAGGGAGACAGCTTGTTCTTACGCTCACTCTTCCTCTTTCAGGCTCCAGATGCTTGAAGCCATCTGCAAACACTGGGAAGGCCCAATCAGCCTGGCGCTCTATCTTTCTGATGCAGAAGCCCAGCAATTTCTGCGCTACGCCCAGGGGTCGGAAGTACTTATGAGCCGCCACAATGTTGGCTACCATATTGTATACAAGGAGGGCCAGTTCTATCCTGTGAATCTGCTAAGGAATGTGGCCATGAAGCATATCAGCACACCATACATGTTTCTCTCTGACATCGACTTCTTGCCCATGTATGGACTCTACGAGTACCTCAGGTAAACAGACAGTGGAGGGATTTCCACTGTCACCCGCATTTTCAGCTCCTCCACATCCCAACCTTCTCACATATTCCCAAAACAATGCAGTTTGAGCAGATCTGAAATAGGCAGCTTGTAGATGTTTAAGGTGTGACAATCCCTAGCAAGGCACAAGAATTTTTAGGGTAGAGGAAAGGGCTGTAACTGGAAGTAAAGTAATATGGCTATGAAAGAAAAAACTCAGGTCTAAATGTAAGCCCTTGTTAGCCATCAGAATAATTCCCTCAGAGCAGCAGAAGAATCAATTTAAAAATTGAACAGGACTATGTGCAAGAGCATCCTGTATTAGCAGAGATGTGAACCAGATTATTTCCTTAAACATCCCTGGTTATTAACGTCAGTGACAGAAAAAACATGCAAAGCATTACTGAACTTGTCCCTGTGACACTCTTAATCCAGTTCTATATCTTGAAAAGAGGGTGATAGTCTAACCAGCTAAAAATATGACTGCAACGCCAGCACCTGTCAAGGCAAAATAATAAGCATAAGGAGGCTGGGAAGCGTAACCTCAGTGTGCTTTGCATCAAAGCAAATGTGAGCAGGTTGGGCTGAGCAAACTACAGACCTCTGATCCATTAACCGAGCTTTTTTTAATAAAGACCTTTTTCCCCTGCAGAGGCTGGTCATCTGAGGCCAAAGCGTAGGGCAAGGAGGACACCCTGCGGCCAGACAGGAGGATTTCAGTTCCTTAGTCCTGACCAGTTTTGCTTTTCATCTCTGTTCTAATTTGGTAAATGTTGATCAAGTGTTCCAGGGAGGGTCTGCCTGTAGGTGATCCCTTTCAGACCATAGGCCCAAGGTTTTGGCGTGTAAAGGGAAATATACATTCCGGTAATATAAACTTATGGAAGAATTCCTTTGTTTCAGGTTTGACAACTCAGCATCTTCTCACTTCTTCCTCATGTGGAGAATTAATTGCCTTTTTCAATTTCTGCATCTATGTGCAGGGCCAAATTCACTACAGCTTTTAAGACACTGGATTTCAATAACATCACTGAAGGTTTATTGCACTGTCTAAGCTTGTTTCCCACTTGTTTTAGGAGTATTTCTTTTTGAGTTGTGCTGTGAGGACTCCAAAATAATTCTGTCCCTTGCACACATTATCTGTCTCAAGATACATTTACAGACAGTTGTTGTTAGCTTTTCTGTCCTTTGATGTTAGTGTTGCATACTGTTACATTTCTTCAGATTGATGCCCGACACAGTAAGGACCGCAGCTGTAGATACTGGCATGCAGTACTAAAAAAGCAACTTGTTCCTCCATGCTGCTTCACAGTGCACTGATGGGAGCCAGCACTAAAAGGAAGAAGAGGGAAGACAGAATCATGTACCACAATATACTTAAGATATTACAACCATAGAAATAATTCCGGTACGGCAATAATGGATAATAGGACTAAATACACAGAGATGCCACCCATTGGTGCTGTTTCAGAAAAAGAACAGATTGACTCTGAAAGCTGTAGCATCCAAGACCTTGCGTTATTCTGCCAGCCTTTTGCGAAGCCCATACCACCTTAACTCTGACTGTGAGGCTCTGTTGCCTGGGAATATTGAAATTGCTAATCTGCTACTACCAGCTCTTTAAAAAGGGCTTGGATTTTTTTGCATGTGGACTAGAGGCTTTTGTTGCTTTTTCAGTAATGATTTTTCTGGGCCAAGTAGCAAGGAGGTGCAGTGAGAATATTTAAAATACGGATACCCTGTATCTTTCTGCATTGACTGTTCCCACCGCCTCTGCAAGTAGCTGATTAGTGCTATATCTCTGAACGGCAGCAATTGTTTGTTAGCGAGACGTACAAACATTTTCATCTTCATTTCCTCAGATAGAAAAGCCATAAGCAAATAGAAATAGCATGGTGTTTCAGACATCGCTTTGTACAGGATGAGCCAGACAAGTCCCTCTCACTGCAAGTTTGCTGATTTACGTATATTGTATATTGTGTCTCTACAGACAGTATACTCTCTGAAAGAAAGGAATTCTGAACAACATTTTCAACAACAATATTTTGAAGGTATTGTATGTGAAAGGTTTCAGCCAGTTTTGAAGTAGAAGCTGATGGAGCTGATGGTTACCTGTCCCTCTGGGTTATCTGTTGCTAGCATGTAGATTTGTGCTAATCGAGCTTTTTCACAGTTGCCTCATTAGTTACTGAGGTCATCTTGTCATTGCCCCAGAGGTAAAGGCTCTTTCTGGTTGCTACAAGTGAAGTGTGTGGGTCATCCTAAAGGTTCTTCTAACATAAAATAACTAGACAGGCTGCTTATCTACAGTTGTCACAGCTAGCATTAAAGTTCTTTCCTGACACGCTTGTGTAAAATATGCCCTTCACTTCCAGTGAGACATTTGGCGTGAATTGAGACCTGGCATCCAAGCTCTGTCCACAGGTTTTATACCTGTCCCCCGCAACATGAGTTGTGAAGTATTTCTGGTTGTTCTTCAGCATCTCAGCAAGAGACACACATCATGTTGTGCCTATTGTTTTTTATTTGTTGGATGATTTGTAGGCTATGCATTCATTGCTTTTGCAGAGAGGAAGAATGTTCTAGTGAATTTAACATTCTCCCAGTTCTCACCACAAACTCTGTGACTGCAGTATTCATTGATCTCAAACTAACCACTTACCAAGCCCTTGATGGTGGAAGCTAATTTGAATTAATGCACTTTTTTTTTTTTTTTTAATTCAGTGCTTTAGGATTAGGTTGCTAACCTTTCTGTGTCTGAGCTTCTCTGTCCTCCAGAAATGGGAATTATATTACTATCTGCCTCTATGAGGATGAGAATTCTGTCTTAATTTTTGGAAAGTACTATGGAGGTGAAAAGATTGATACCAAGATGCTGGAGTTCATTCAACCTGTGAGACGGCCTGTGATTTAAGATCCATTTCTTCCATGCTTTGTGAAAAATAAGGTTGATTAGTAGATTTAGAAATTTATCCCAACCTTCACTGTGTCAGAATGACATACATCAGGTCTGAACACAAAGATGCCTAGGAAACGGTTTCCTGGACAACACTAGCAAAGAGAAAGCTCTTCATAAAATCATATATCCTTATTTTGGGGTTTGGGGAGAAGGACAGATAAAGGAAAATGGATACTGAATTGATATAACTGAATCCAAAAAACAGCCCTCATAAGGATGATGCAGGAATTAAACAGTTTGCCCAGTGCTAGTCTGCAAAATAACCAAATGTGTTCCTTACATTATATTCCACGTATCTTGTAACACCAGCAGTGAAAATTTTCCTATTCCACGTATCATAGAACCAGTCAACCAGCAGATGGTATGTCCACTTAAAACATGAAAAAAAGTCAACCCAACAGAAAAGGAAAAGCAGATTTGCTTCCAGTAGGAAGAGGTTAGATTTTCAGCTGGTCATCCAAGGAGCAGACCACCAGCCAAGTTACCAGAAGAAAATGGAAGGTGTTTTTTTCTCTACCAAATCCTCCCTGCCTTTATCACAATTCACATGGCCTCTGTTGTCCTTTGTCACTCAGGCTCAACACCTGGATGTCAGTACTGATCCCTTCTTCCCCTTACGTATCTTACAAAATGAGTCACGCTCAACACTAGGTTCAACATAACTTGCTCTGTCTGACAGTCTCTCCTGCACCCTTGCTTGGTATCTGTACCTGTTTCAGCTTCATTCAACTTCAGGCTCTGAACTTTGGTGGGCAGGATTGTCTCCTACTCTTTGACAATGCCAAGCACAGCAAGGCCTTGATTTTTGCCTGGGGCTTTTGAGCTCTCCATCAAACAAAAAGATAGCAACAGCCATAAATGGAAGCTGCTCTTTCTTTGCAGAGGTCAAAGGGTGAGCATCACTGCACACATTATCTACTCCTTTCTAGAACTGAATCCCCAAAGCTGTACGACTCAAGGCTGGTAGATTGCACAGAGTCCAGAAGACCTGAGATGTTGTCAGAGAAACTTTGTTAGTATGCCCTGCTTGCAGAGAAGGTGTGAAAGGGAAGAAACATTAAAAGCGTCCTAAAGAATGGATGCTCGCACTGCTCAGCGATTCTGGAAGGTCGTGGAGGCTGATTGTGAAGGAGTCATTTATTTTCATACACGTATCTTGGCAATTAGTGATGCTGAGGGAGAAGCTAGTGAGGAAAGATGCTGTTAAAATCCTTCAGTTGTGAAAAGTTCGCTGGAATGTGGCAGGGGTTCTCTAAAACAATGCAAACTTTGCAGTAAGGCGCTGAGAACAGATTTCTTTTTATAGAACAGGCCTATAGGGTGGTGTGAATTCTCTAAAATTCAGATTTTATTAAATAGCCCTGTCTTTCTTCTTTTTCTCTGATGGCAATATAAATGAATTATAGGTATTCTGGGCCTAGAAAAGTGGTTTATTTGGTCCTTCTGTTATTATGACAGTGATCCCAGTTCCTTCATCGTATGAGGCTGTAGAGAGTTTGCTGCTTGTCAACATTGTCCTTGATTGCTTGTTGCAGGAACATAAAAGTCAGGACAGTGAATCCTGTTAAGGGGAACTGACTTTGACAGGGAGAGAAAGGCGTATTTCTCATGTGAAATATGAAGATAATGAAAGGAAAATCGAGACAGAGTTATTTTTAATGACAAGCATAGTAAGATTCAGTTTGGGGATGGAAAAGCAACTTCTTTGTCTTTTTCTTCGGGTTTTAGTTTGTTAGGGAAGAATGGACTGAATACCTCTGGCAGGCAGTGCATAAGGTTACTAAGCCGTTGCTCTCCTGTGGCAGTCGTCCTAAGGCACCTGTCTGGAGAAGGGCCCTACTGTGCAAAATGCAGTATGTGTACACACACACAAAGTCACACACCGACAGTCTGTGCCTTGAACAACTTGCAGCAAAAGAAGGCAAAAATCAAGGTATCTCAGTGCATCCACTGCACAGCTCTTCTCTGCAGGAAACAGGTTCTTTGCCTTACGTATAGAGCCAAGCACAAATGAGCTTAGCTCTCTGGGCACTACCATGCACATGACTAACAATAGTAAAAAAAATACTGCTAATTTACAGTTTTGCTGATTTGCGCCATGTTCTGTTGCAGTAGATCTGTGCCTTGCCCTGAACAAAGACTGACCATCATGGCAACAGTGTTCTTGAGGGCAAATATCTGGTCCATAGCGGTGTTAAGGTAACGCTCACCTTGCAGGACACAGAGAGCTCTAAAGCAGAGGTAGTAAGCAAGTATGATGGCGCAGCATAGCACAGAGAGTAACTAGGCTGAAATCCAACCAAACTTTTGGGCTCCTCACCTTGTAAAGTCCCACTGAATCCTAGATAAATGCCATTTTTTTCATAACTGCTGTTGACTGGGCAGCTCTTTACCACCTTTGTAGTAACATTCATCTATGTTCCTCTTAGAGAGGTAGTCGGTTGGCTGTGCTCAGAGTGCTAGTTCAGCTCTGTGCACCCCTGGATATGCAGGGCAGCATTGATCAGTCAAACAGACAAGCTCATTTTGAACTGCTCTTAGAACAGCATATTCAAAAGGAGAGGAAAATATGAAACAACCCGGGGGAAAAATATGTGCCAGAGTTACATTTACAATATCAAACTGCCCATTCCCCGCTCTTTAATTTGAAAAGCCAAGTGATGTGCTCAGTTAAAAAATTTCCTGGTTGTATTTGTTGTTTCTTTTTGGCAGGAAGTCCATCACCCAGCTAGACCTGGCTAATACCAAGAAAGCTCTGATTGTACCTGCTTTTGAGACCCTACGCTACCGCCTCTCCTTCCCCAAGTCAAAAGCAGAGCTGCTATCTATGCTGGACATGGGAACCCTCTTCACATTCAGGTAATGGAAAGTACTTCTGTTGAACCTGTGGTCATTATCTCTAAAGATTTTTTTGATGTTCCGAGAATATTTGATTTTTCTCTCTCACTGTCAAGCTAGCTAGCTCCATTAAGAAACCTATTGGAATTTTTTTCTCTTTTCATAGAGAGGCAGTGAACAGAATCGTATGTGGATATATTCCATCTGTAAGCTCAGCATTTTATCTAGTATTATAATCCTCTACTGAAGGACTTCAGTTGCTAAATTGAATTTGTTTTATTTTCATCATTTTTTATTGCGCTACAAAATCAAGCGTGACCATTACACTCATGTGCGTGTAATTTGCTTTTTGGCTGCCAAATACTATCCGGATAGCCGTGTTCCTCATGTGACCAAAAATAATTTCTCTCTGCTTGTTGGTTCACTTCCTTACTGACTTACTGGAAAAGCAAATGCAGGCTTTTCGCATGCTCTTTTAAAGTGTGAAACAGCTGCATAGATAGCTAGACTTTCTCAATGCAGAGGTAAAAGTGTACTCTGACTAGAAGTTGAGAAGAGAAAAACACCTATATTTGGAGCTCCTCTCTGAAGCAGAGTCCTTTTGTGGCTCTGAACAAGTCACTTCTATTATCTGCCAGACTCTTCAGTTTTAAAATGCAACTGCCCGGGGTTAAGTGTCTCTTGGGTGTGTGTGGTAAGGTCTGATTAGCAGACATTTGTAAAGCGTCGCAGTGATGGGAAGAGCACAATATGGCCTTATGATATTACACAGAGAGGGGGCTTAGGAGACCTGCGTTCTCTTCTGAGCTCCACTACTGCCCTGCTGGGAGGTGGTACGCGAATCAGTTCACCTTCTTACATCTCTTTTCTCCGTCTCTGAAATGCAGGTAACAATGTTCACCTCTCCCTTTTATGGTATTTTGAGATCTAGAGATAAAAGCTATGAAAAAGCTAGGTAATATCTATGGCTGGTGGAGCTCTGTATCACCTCTCCCATCTTTCCCTTACTTTAGAGCTCTCACACTTCTCCCATTCCCTGTATTACATGCCTCTCATTGCAGCAGCCACTCTTCCCTCATGTGGCTGCGTGCACGTGTCACAGCAGCATAGCAGACAGCCTGCTTGAGCCTGGAAAACAAAATTCTGACACTACCTCTACCAGTGACTGCCTTGAAATAGAAACTTGAAGCGACTGAGAGAGACACGCCTGTCTCTGGAAAATTACTTAAGGATACTGATAGAGCAAGTGCCTTTCACTCCCCATCATTCTTTAGCAGTCAAAGACATACAAATTAAGAAGAGATTTGTTGATAGAAAATAATTGTTTCTCCCAGAGTTGGAAGAAAAAATCCTTCCAGTGGAAAATAACACTCTCAGGATTTTCAGATGTTACATTCTACCAACAATCAAATTTTCAGCTTGCACAGCAGTGGCCTTCTGCTACAGATTTCATCTTCAAGCTATACAGCATGTTGGCGTGTTACATACACAGCCAGATTTGCAGATCCTTTCTCAAGTCTCGCTCAGGCAAAAATCTCTTTAACATCAGTGGGAGTTTTGCCAGAGCAAGGTTAAATAAGAATTGAAGGACGTGTGGTCTGTAGCTGGTGTGTATATTAATGTAGGACATATTTTTCAAACGCTTCCCCAGTTTGCATTGGCTAATTTCGTTGCTCAAACCTATCAACAGCCACAAAGCAGCTGTGGTCTGAGCTGAGAATTTCCACCTCCACCTTCAAGGTGCTTTAATAATGCTGCAATTCGAGGCTGAGCGGGTGGGAGTGAGCTGGGGAGGACTGCTGTGACAGTGATTGCTGAGAGTGCCTGCAGCATCCCAGTCCCTCACACCACATGGTAGATTACAATCTTTCCCTCACTGAAATTGCTTTTGTCACCTCTTTTCCAAATGGTGACCTTTTCTACCTCTGGGCAGCTAAGAAGTACAAAACAGCTCTCAATTACATCCTCCAGTCACCACCAGAAGAAGAGGGAAGGCATGTGAGCATCGACGGCTGGCGAGGTGTGCTGTGTGGAAACCCTCCACGGGAGTGGGTTGCTCCGTGCCAGCTTGCTGGCTCTGTTCGCAGGTGCTGGCTGTGACTGTGCCTTACAAGGATGTGTCCGCTCAGTGCCTGGGTAATAGCTGATGAACCACAACTGTAGTGCCGACACAGCTTTCAGGCACAAGGAACACCACAGCTGGTAGAAGATGCATCATACTGAGAAAACATAACCAGCAACAACTGATTAACTAATTAACCAATAGCATCCACAACCCAGGAAAATGTTTAAGCATCTGAGAACAGAACTGGCAAAGTTTTTCTTTCACCGAATCATCTTTCTCACTGGAACAGGAAGCTTTGAGGTGCAAGGCAGGGAGGAATAATACTCTGAGAAGAATAATGATTTAATTTGGCTAATTTTAGCAAAGTTTACTATTGTTTTGAAATTTCATTTTAAATAAAAGCAGTTGATAATGAAGTAAGATGAAACATTTGACCCAAAGCAGGGGGATTTTGTGCAGCTGTTTTCCATGAACTGTGGGAAAGAAACCCATCATCATTTTACGGAGATCAAATTATTTGGTTTGGATTTGTCAAAATTGCTGGCGTAGTGAAAAATTTGTTGTTCACAGTTTTCACAAAGTTCTCCTGGGAGTCAGTGAGATTGAGTGTGGCCTTAAAATTCAATGTGTATTTCAATCTTGAGTGAGAAGGGCCTGAGCAGGAAAATTAGATTTATTCATTTGTCCTGTGAGATGGAAGACCAATACAGACAGTGAACCACTTCTCACAACTACGTCACTGAGAGTGAAGTCTGCTGGAAATCACTCACTCTTTTATAGTAGCTTCCTCTATATGGACATCCATGTAATGATGCCTGTGTATCTTACTTTGCAGTACATTTCATGTGATGATCAGCCATTGGCCAAGACCTAGCTCCAGTAGATTACGTGTGTATGTGTATATATGTGTATACCCATATATACTGTATGTTCATATATGTATGTAATGCTGAACTCACAATTTCTGTTTCCAGTCTAATTATCCCTTTATAATTAGTGTGTGCACACCCTATTTGAGTGTCCTGTACTCTTTTTGGCTCTTTGTCCTGACCTTAGCCTTCATTTTGTCTTCCTCTTGCCCTCCACTCACATCAGTCACTCTGAAGAGGCAAATAAATAATCTCTGGTATTATTTTGTTTGGTCCAGTCAAGTCTATTCCTTCCTTTCTGCTTTGTTTTGTCTCTCCAACCTCTCTTCCATATTTTCTCTTCATTGTCTCTTCCCATTGTGGTTTTTTTCCTGCTGGTCAGCTCTGTCAACTCACAGAGGTTGTACCTGACCTGCTGTAACTGCTTACACTGCTTTCCCCAGAAAGGGTGGAAAGAAATTGATGCTTTTATGGTTAGTGTCATGTTGCCCCCCTGTTTAAATCAGTGGGAGAGCGTTACTAGAATAGCAGCAGCACTTGACTGCTTCTCTGCAGGAATCTCTCAATTAACCAAAGTTTGTATGGGACTTTGAAGATACAAATCACTTCATAAGTGTTTAGTAGTCATTATTATTATTATCATAATTAATTTCAAAATGCCGGAGGTAGGATGTTAGACGATACAGCATCCTCTGCAATCCCATATAATTTTAAATCCCACGTTGTGATTGTGCTTTTTTCCAGCATCTGTGTTTTCCAGCAACTATCTAGTTGCCCGTTAGTGACTGGGTAGGTTACCAACTCATTTCCAAAAGAGACCAGGAAGAGGGATAGGCTTTTTGGAGATGATTCCAAAGGGCATTAAGGTTTGTAAGCATCTTTGTGAATCTGGTGCTGGCTTCTAATAACATCCAGAGAATTAATTCACTGTCAGGTTTTTTTAAAAACAGAAGGGCTTTATTTTTTCCAAGTCCCCAAGCCAGATATCTGAAAGTGATGCAACCTGCTTACAGTTTAGAAATGCAGCCTTCAAAAGGCTTCAAATACGTTCCTTGGGACCCCACTGCTATCCTAATAATTCGGTCCTCCTGCACTGCTTCTGAACAAGGTGAGTCAATGAAGCTGAACACATTTCTGTTTTTCCAGTTATAAGCCATACAAATATACAGTCAAAGTAGAAACTCCTAGGTTGTGATTTTATGTCCCTGTTTTTACCTATGGCTTGCGGTGTTACAAGAATTTCTGGGCTTGAGTAGGACCTCAGGTCCTAATTCTGCACATATTTAATGCTCAAATCCCTTTACTTTAGCACATGAGTCATCCCTGTGAATTCAACGTACCTTACATTACAACCAGCAGGATATTTGTTTTGCCCCTTCTGTTACATGTCTCAGAGCATTGTTGTAGTAATGGCCTGCTATGCCTTTGTTTCATTATTTAGTCTATGAGTCTGCAGAAAGAGCCTGTCTCATTGATTTTTGGAAAGGTATAAGAAGAATAAGTGGGTAAAAGAGTCATTGACCTTGGCACTAACAGGGTGGGTTCAAGCTGTGCTTGGAAGAGACCTGCTGTGACCTAAACAAGTTTAACGAAGTTTAAAAGGATCTTTTTCTGTAAATCAAATTGATTACCATACTCAGGATCACATGGGTACTCCCCACAATGTAGAAAGTACAGCAGAAAGCCTTTATATAATATTTTACTTATTAATTTAATTATGCACTTTAGCTCCTGCCATAATAATAACAGTAATTAATAAAACAGAACATCTATCCGGAGCTGCAGGTGTCTCTCGTACAAATTATAAAATTGCATATAAAACAGATTGTGAATATCACTGTGGTGTAGAAATAGCTGATTTTAGGGACCTTATCTGAGCTACAGAATTTCACACCGATTTTAGAGCGCTGATACAGCCACTTGGTTGGTAGGAACAAGACACAGCACTTTGAGGTGCAGATGAACTGTCTGTGTACTTTGTAATTGTTTCTCACATTAGCATGAGGTAGTGTTTTCACGCTATCCTTCACCAACTAGACGTGTTTAAGTACTGAGCGCACCGAGGCTCTGGGAAGCATGCTGGAAATAGTCCTAGAAATTGCCTCCACTGTGTCCTGAAAATGATGATATGAACTGTAAGCTAATGTCCTTATTTTTGAGCATTTCATCTAACAAGTAACATTTTCTTGCCTTGCCAAGATGCGTTCTATCTAATTGCCTCCCCACGTCCCTGCCATTTATGTCTGTTTAAGGTATCACGTCTGGACGAAAGGGCATGCGCCAACGAACTTTGCCAAGTGGCGAACAGCCACCACCCCCTACCGTGTTGAGTGGGAAGCAGATTTTGAGCCATACGTTGTTGTGAGGAAGGACTGCCCAGAGTATGACCGGCGGTTTGTTGGATTTGGCTGGAACAAAGTAGCTCACATCATGGAACTGGATGCACAGGTGAGGAGACAATGCCTGCGTGTCTCACCCAGGGCTGGGCAGCAGGGATGTTAAATGAAATCCATGTTCTCTAGAAAGGCTTCAGGCTTTGCGTCACCAAAGTGCTCGTGTGGCCTTATTAAGCTGCTTAATGAGTGCTTCTTGAGTTGGGAACATGTAGTTTAGTCCTTGCCAAGCATTAAAAGGAGAACTGAGTCTGAGTTAATTTCTTTGTCAGTGCTGAGAAAGTTGTTGTCTCTCCATGGCACAATCCCTGCAGTGCGCTCCTCCTGCCCAACAGTGTGCCTAAGCATTGCAGCACTTGTTGCCATTCACCTGCTAGGGGATCTGTAGACCTAGCTGGAAGTTTTTCAGTTACATAGAGCTTGGTGAGTCCCGAACGCTAATTTAGAATTCAAAAAGCAATCCTAAATTAAATCCAAAGCAAGCATCTTCAATTTCTGGCCTGGATTTACAGCACATGTCTGCAAAGACAAGGACTTTACATTTCCAGAGTCTGGCTGTGGGGCAGACTCTAGATGATCTGGGCACTTGATCCTTGGGCTACCTGCCTCTTGGATCCCTGACTTGGGATGGAGCTGCTGGGCAGAATATGTATGAATAAGGATGCAAAGAAAGCTCCAGAGACCCAGACTGGCACTAGAGCTCTCAGAGCTGCCAAGGTCCCTGCCACCAACCTAGGTCTTAGAGACTGGCAGTGACTATGGCTCTGTGGGAGCCCGGTGTTGCTGCTCACTGAAATGGCAGGGTTTGCATATCTCTGCTGTTCATGAGTGTGAAGCTAACCACTGTGCTAATCAGCAGGGTCTGGGTCATGGGATTTATTTATATTTTGGGGTTTGGGTTTTTTTCAGTTTGTTTTCAGTCCTAGTTTTTGAACTAGTAGCATTTCATGCTAACCAAAATCCATACTTTTTGGCCATCTGTATCCTCCTATGCTAGCTTCTGCTATGGATCTGGAATATAACTGATCCTTCTCTGCCCATCTCCTACCAGTTTACGTGAAGCAGATTAGTACAAGGCATGCACCAGGTTACCAGGAGATTGTGTCTCTGGGGTGTGGGCTACAGTGTATTCATGCGCAGGAACATAGGTGGGAGTGTTATTTTCCGCTTTACCTCAGAAAACCACACAGTCACCTTGGGCTGACCAGCACTTGCCCTCTGTTTGCAGAAGGGCATTCTCAACAAATTTGTACCTACTTATGTTGAGAAGAAATTATTACAGACTAGAAGAAAAATTGTCCCCTATATTATCAGTAATAATAATAATACTTTGCTCTGCTATAGCACTCTAATTTTCCAGTGCACTTTCAAATACCAATCAATTAACCATTAGTTGTGGAGAGTGCCAGTTTAATGATTTATTATTTGTTAATATGGGTAACAAGGCTTATGTTCCCACTGGCAGCTCTCATCTAGCACTCACGATTTAACTTTTCTGTTCAGAGACATTTGTCCAGCATACAGATTCACACATGGGAAATTGGAACATTTTTCAAAGTTCATCATAGTGCAGATATTTTAAATGGCCATTGGGTTGGAACTAACTCTGGGGAATTGTTTTTCTCACTCTTTCAGCCTTAAAAACATTCTCACATTGAAAAGAAGTTCCATTTTCATCTGTAGCAACATGGGTATTGGCCTGTTCTCACAGAAAATCAGCCTGGAGGGGACGTGGGATCGCAAAGTTACCTCCCGCTATGGCATTCCTCGGCTTCAGGGTGTCCACAGATCAGGTTGCTGCCAGCTGCCTGGCTGGCTTCATTATCATCAGGCAGAGCAGCTTCTCAATTGAATTATTTCACTGCTCCTCACAAATGCAGTGTCTGTCAAGAGAACTGTTTCAGACTCCTTACCAAGGGCCTGTGCCACTACTGTCCTTCAGAGCAGCACACAGCGTGGAGATAATCGTCATTATTATTCTGGGGGCATGCAGATGTCCACTGAGCTGGATACAAGTACATAGATAGTGACAGTCTCTGTCTAAAGAATTTATAACCTGTGAGGTAGGGCCAGAGGTTCCTGCAAGTGCGTTGCTTTCTCAACAGATGTTTCCTTAAAGTAGAGATGGGCCTTTAGGAAACCTTTCCCTGCTCTTCCAGTGACTGTGGAACTAGACCGTGAGCAATCTTTTCTCCAGGACCCCAGCCCAGCATCTTTCAAAGGGGCTTATTAGCAGCAGACTAGTAAGGTTTTGGAAGGCTTTACATGCCTGAAGGCCTTTCAGAGGGATGGGAGCACCGCTGTGCTGAACAGTTTACACTGCAGAGCATTGATGGTCCTTGACCTGCAGGATTATAGACTTGAGATGCAAACAGAGAACAAAGAAAAGATTGTATGAGGGGGATGTATCTTCCTCTGCAGCTTCAGCCTTTCGTTTTAAGGTCCCATAGAGACATACTTTGTAGTTTGTAGTTTATCAGCTCTCCTCACTCCATCATGCCAGCCTTTGTTTTGCATTTGGTTCCCCATTAGTTCTAAGTCTCTTCCAGCTAAATGAGTTCTGCCTGTGAGCATCAGATTATTTTGCTCTTGATGTACATTTGTCTTCCCAAACAGAAGCTCAGAGGGTTCCATTCCCATATATGATAGTGTTGTAATTTGGCACAAAGATTTAGCACTTCAGCACTGTCTGGCAGGGACCGGGCATTCCCATAATGAGAAAGGAGCAGCCGCACAGCTGCATCTGCACCTAGCTGTACAACACTTGCTATTGTTTCATAGGTGTCTCTGGGAAGGCACTGCAGCCTTAGCTTCACTTTGGGCTCACCAATACCACTGCATGAGTTAGGAAAAGGATCCACGTTGCATTCTGCTCACTTTTTCCCATTTTATTTGGGCTTCATTTTGGGCTGTTTAGCTCAAACACTTCGCTTCTGGTAATCCAGAAGCTTTCAGTCTTTTCTGGGTTGATAATCTTTTGTTAGGTGAAGAAAGATTTATAGGTTAAACACTCACGTTTATTAGCACACGTGTGTTCTCTCCCATAAATCGCTTTCCCTAATAAAATATTTTTGAGTACTCTGCCTCTGTCCTGCAGATACTCAGTGTCTCTGCACAGACCCCTAAATCTACAAGTGACTGGACTTTGCAAACCAAGGGAAGTTGTGCACCATTTCTTTTAAAGCCAGCAAGATCTGTGGCTGTTCCTTCCCTGCCCAGTGTCTTATGCAGGGGCAGCTAATGCATCAATACAGCAACACTTGTAAGTGGAAACTGTGTGCAGACAATAGGAAATTTGCCTGTGGAGGCTTCAAAGTTTCTTTGTCACTCAGACTTTTGAAATTCCATATAAAGAAAGAGTTGGTGTCCTAGTGGTTAGAGTACTTCACTTGGCCACAGAATACTGAGGTTCACATCCCTTTTCTGCCCAGGTCCTTGCAGGAGCAGATACCTGGTTCTTGCACATCCTACACTAGTCTAAGTCTCAATCTTTGTCTAGCTTTGCTCTAATGATCATACGTTTAATTATAAAACTTGAAAAAATCAAACGACTAATTGGGACTTAAACAAACCATCATTTTTCAGCAACAAAAGTTGTCAAAGAACTTGGTCAGATATAAATAAAGAGAATTAGTGAAATAGTTTTAGAGGAGAGGGGGAATTAAAACAGTATCTCATACTGTGAAGGAGAACTTAATTTGCGTAAAACCTTCTCAAAGCATATGGAATTAGCAGGTCCATTTTCACACATCGCCTATAAAAGATATCATATTCTCCCCTCATTTCAGGTTTATAAATAGTTTTGGACAGTTTTCTCGCTGTTAGTATCTTAGTATAGAGGCAAAGCAACGTATGTAGTGCAATGGATGACTTTGTAAATATAGCTTATTCCAGCATCCCAAACAAGATAGAATGGTAGGGGCAAAAACATGCTTTTGCATGGACACTTGAGACCCATGCTGTGTGCAGTCACAGCTGTGTTGGTTGCAAGCACACTACTGCAAAATCTGTGCTGCAGACATGGCTTCAGGCATGCCTTTTGTACTGTTCCCCCGTTATTTGTCTTACACGGAGGAAAACATTTTAAAAGAGAAAGTAGGTCTTCCATAAAACCCAGAAAAAAGCAACTTTTAAAAAATAAGGCTTATTTAGCATATCTGTATGGGTTTTTTGTTTCTGAGCCCCACACTGCACTGTTACATGATGGAGCATGTTTGACTGTGGAGGTATGGGAGAGATGCATTGCAAGAGGGCTCGGGAACACCCTCACAGCTGGTGTCTTTCTCCCGCAGGAGTACGAGTTCACGGTGCTGCCCAACGCCTACATGATCCACATGCCGCACGCCCCCAGCTTCGACATCACCAAGTTTCGCTCCAACAAGCAATACCGCATCTGTCTCAAGACCCTGAAGGAGGAATTCCAGCAGGATATGTCGCGCCACTACGGCTTTGCAGCCCTCAAATATCTCACGGCAGAGAACAACAGCTAGCACAATGGAACCCATGTGCAAGAAACAGGGACACCGGAGGGAGGAGCCACTCAACGTTTGGGGCCCGGTCTTCAAACTTCGAACTGAGAAATACTTTCTGTTTTTATATCATACCCGGCAGTTCTAACAGTAGAAATTTGGAGTGACATGTCTTGGGACTATGCTCATTCGTCCCTTCCCCGACTACCCCAGGCCCTTCAGCTTTAGCATTCATGAGGTGTCAGCGAGAGGGGCGGCCACATGCCTGCCGTGCCGCCGGAGGTGGGGACTGGGCAGGGGCTGGGAATGCACGCTGCTCTCCTTACTGCAGAGCAAAGACAGACCTTCAGAATATAGGATTTCATGTTGCTATTTAATAATTTGACATACTTTTTATCTGTAAAGGAAGATCTTCGGGTCGCTGTCCTGTGAATTTCAAATCTGCACTACTCTAAAGGGAACTTTTGCCTGTGAACTTTCACAGGGGCCCTGTTAACATGGATGACCTTGTTAATGCAGGATGAGCCAAAGGTCTGAATTAGCCTTGAAAACGAAGGGGACGCTTATACAATACGGCACTCTAGAGAAGGTGTGTTACTGGTTTAGGTGTATACATGATATCAGTTGGTCTTTTATTCTCAAATTAGTTGTTTTATCAGGAAAATCCCCTATAGCCCACCCAGCCTTTTCCCCAGTCCTAAATGCTGCTCCTTTCCTTGCCAAGGAAATGTCCCCCTTGTGTTTCTTTCCCATTTTCAGTTCTGGTGGTCCAGTAAAGAAGATCAGTAGCTCTGCCAGAAAGTGAACAAAACTTGTCGGTGTAAGGTCTGTTTTCACCAGAGCAACTTGTTCGTGTGTGTCTCGTTAAATAAAGGGCCTGGCTGTAACTCTTTATCTTTTTTAGGCAAGAATTGGATTTTGCCTGTAAGGCGCGTTGTGCGGGGGGATATTGATTTGTAAGCTCATTTCAGTGCATGCCCGGCCATGAAGGCATTAGGCCTTGGGCTTTAAGTGGACTTCTTTGCTGAACAGGGATTATAAACATGGCAACTAGTAGCCTTGGTGCTCTCCTGCTGCCTCCTGCAAGGTCTCAGAACTACTTCGTTAAAGGAGTTTATTATTAAAAGGAGCAGAACTGTTAGGAATAAACTCCCCATTCGAGGGGGAGAAAAGAATGTGTTGGGAATCTGAGTGTGAGTGTTTGCTTGAACGCGGGCTGGTCGAGTTCACAACTTCGGTACACACAGGAGTATGCTGGAGGGCAGACAGGAAACCTAACAAGCAAAATGCAGAAAACAAGACACTGGACTTTTTATCATTTTCTTTATTCTTCAGTATTAATGTTGTGTTTACATGGGATGAAGAGATGAGATTTAATGCACTACCCCTTGCAGGGCTATTTGTAATTTCTGTTGCAATGTTAATAGAGAAAGCAGAAACAACTCTGTGAGAAATGCGTCTGTCTCCCTACCCCAAACCCCCATACATCCACGCGTACCAATACCGCTGCCTGAGTTGGGAAATGGATCCACGTTGCATTCTACTCACTTTTTTTCCATTTTGTTTTTCAGCCACTGGACCTACTTCCCTCCCTACCTCATCCCTCTAGAGCTTGATTTTATTTCTAACCTGACATTTTCGTGAGAGCTTTCTGTTACGGTGGAAACCGCGCGGTTAAACCAGACATTTAAACTACAAATATCAGTTCATCATGCTGTGTATGTTTAAGAAAAGCCAAAAAAGGCAACATCTTTGACAAGAAATAAAAAGGGGCGGGAGGCTATGTGTAATTTTCACTTTTTCCCCTGGGATTGTTGGCTGCATAAGAATACATCGCCGCATAATTTTCCGAAGTGCTTTTCTTCTGTTCTTAATGGCTTTATGTAAAGATTTACATAAAAAGCTGGGAAGAGCTGGGAAGAAGTGAAATGAGTGTTCAGTCCTGGCTAAGATATATTTTTTTAAAAAAACACAAAATCTTAACTCCCCAAGTCCCATATTACTTACCATTAAGGGCCCAGGTCACTGTGCATTTTGAAAATGAGAACCCTGCAGCACAGAGTCCTGTTGATGAGCTAATGTGCAGAAAGATATCAAAAGCTGATCCTAAGAGAGGCTAACAGTGGTTGCACCTCCATAAAATCTCTAGTCAGAACTTCAATGTGGCCACCATCATGTTTCATATATGTTAAAAACCTTCATTTCCAGATGTACATTTTCCTAGGCTTAGCAGCGTTGCCCAGGGATGGACTGGATTGCCCTGCAGCAGCTTAACCTGTAGCAGGGACCTGTATGTTGTTTGGGTGTGCCATTATCAACATGACAGTATTCTGTCCTCAGTGGACATGAGATGCAGATGGGGGAGCAGGGAAGTAATCATTTGCTACTTGCCTGTCTGTACAGCGAGTCATGGGACCCCCTGGGTAGGTGTGCTGGGTGGTGGTGTAACCAGCTCAAAGATTGGTAGTAGGGTCAAAGACCCCCATTTTTTTTGCCCTTATATAGGCTCTGTACCGACTTGTACCTTTCATGTCATGATTGTCTATGCCCTTCACAATTTGGGAGGTGTGGGGCTTGGGTTTTTTTAACACATTTCAGCCAATTTACATGATAGCACATCAGGATTACATATCTCTCTGTAACTGCCAGGGCTCCTCCAACACCATGAAAAAAACAACAACAACAAAAGTCCCCAACTCAGTTATAACACTGACTGTCTTCCAGTCCTCTGCTGTAGTAGATATTTGGTAGCAACTTTGTTACTTAATTCTCAGTTTTCTCCTGAAGTCTTCGAGAAATATCAGATAAACCTGGTGACTTAATGCCTTTGATTTATTGATTTGTTCCACCAACTTCTCTCTTGAGTCTTCAGTCTACGACTTCTCCTTATCTTTGATATTTGGAAAGTGTGAGTCTCTCCTTTAGATATCACTCCAGCACCCTCTCTGGTGAAGACTGATGCAAATAAATCATTTAGATTCTTGGCAATGTCCTTATTGTCTTTAATTGTTTCTTCTACTTATTGTTTGGGTGGCTGACTGGTTATCTCTGGTTTTCTGCTTTTGGTGTACTGAGCAAATGAGTGTTTTCAGTTTTAACTTCCTACTGTTTGCTCTTCAAATCCCTCTTAGCATGCTCGAACTCCATCTACATACCCTCCTTTCAGCTTTAGAAAGTTTTAATTTCCATTCTCTGAAGGTTTCCTGTTTGGCCTGAAAACTTTTTTTTTTCCAGTTTAGTCACACAAGCATTTCCTTGTCCTTGTCTTCCATTTATCTAAGGGAATACCATACTCAATGGCTATTTATAAGCCCTTTCCATTTTTAAACTGAGGATTTAGGTTTTTCTCTTCTTTTAGTTTAGGGCCACTGATTCTTCCTTTAAAAGGAAAAAAGGGGGTTTGTTTTTAAATTTTTATATTAAATATCACCCTACTAGGTTTTGGGGGGTTGTATTTTCCTCTTTAACCTTCCTAAATGCTAACCTTTTCCTAGTCAAGGGATCAGAAATAAAATCCTTTTGTTCTTCTGATTTGGGGTGTTATCTTGACACATTTTGTTATGTGTCTTCCTTTTCCCCCTCCCCTTCAAAACATTGATACCTGAGTGACTGCAAACTTTTCAGTCACCGAAGCCCCTTCCAGCACTAGAGCCTGAACTGTGTATTTCCCATCACCTCCTGACATCCTTCTTAGTATTATTCCAAATAGTATGCTGGCTGGCACCCAGTCCTCCTATTTTTGTTTTCATGCTTCTCCCTTTGATATAACAGGCTTTGCAAGTTTAAGTTTTAGGCAAAGCACTTGCCTTTATTTAATGTCTTATTGTAGCCCTCTAATATATCTCCATGACTTCTCTCTCTTGTCACATTATATATTTGGCTGTAGTTTCCATCCTGTCATTTTCTGTCTAAGGGTCATCTACCACTTACCTACCTGGCAGACCTAGTAAATGCCTTTGTTTATCCAAAATAGTCCTTAGTATCTATCAGATTTTTTTCCAAATCCTACTTTCAGCAATTCCTTCCAGCTTTGCTAGCTTCCTATGTGAGCAATCTGGTTCCACTTCATAATCTGCAGGTTTTATTCTGTTTGTAATCATCATCTTGGACTCAGTGACATAAAGGAATTAGCAGCTGTACCTGCAGTTCCATTACATTTGTGTGACTATCAGATATGCTCACGTTATTCCTAAAGTACTGATTTTTTACCCGGTAGGCTTCATGTGGTTTGTATGTAAAACATAAACTGTGTTTTCCTTTTACTGCAACAAGTGGAGGCACTTTGTAGAGTTATTTGCGGTAGCTGTTGCAGCAGAGTAAGCCCTGTGTTAGAGCGAAAAGCAGAAAAACCTTGTCAGAATTGTAGCTACTGTTTCTCTCCGCAGGGGGAACTCAGGCCCTAGCGCAGCTGAACAGTTTTATAAATGCCTTGCACAAAACACATTGCACATTATTTTCTGGTAGGTATAATCGTACATCGTCCAATTAAATGTGAAAAATACATTTTTAATGTTCTCATTTTTACATGCAATTCTATCCAGAAGATAATGCATTCCCTTCTGCATCGTGCCAGTTTCCCCCATTACTCCAGCCTGCTTAATAGCCCCATCTGTTTTTGGCTGAGAAAGATTAATGACCAGCAGTACTGAGAGTCCTGGCAAATCAGCAGAGATACTAGTCTGAGGCATTGCACAGGACTTTCCTTCCTGCTCTGCCAGATACTGTATGGGTGTTCCTCAGGTTTCAGTGCAGCAACAGAAAACAGCAAGCTCAGCAAGAGCATCATTATTTATGAACATCAAAAAGGTCTAATACATTAGATGGTGGAAGTGAAAAAAAAAAAAAAGAATGTTTCACTGTTAGCTCAAAAAATATTTCAGTTTTAGGAAAAGAAAGCAGCTAAGTTTCTGCAATTCCAGTAAGTGAGACTGGAACAAATAAGTCACCAGCAGACAATGACAGCCAATAACCTAGTATTTCCACTGCAGTACTGAAAATGCAGAAGCACAGATAGCTAAACGAAGTCATTTTTACAGTAGTAATTCATAATGTATATTTGGACGGTAGGTTTACATCCAAACAGGTGAACTGGGGATTGTTTGAAGATTGTTACTTTGGTTCACAGTATAAAATTAAGTTTGGAAAAGCTTCTGGCTGTGTACAGCTTATTATGGCTCAGGAAATGCTTACAAACCTGGATTTAGGAATACCTTGCTTTTATAGGATTTTGTTTTCGTCAGTAGTTATACATTCTCAAAACAAGACACAAAGTCCTTGAGAATTTCAAAAGGATCTATGTATCTATCAGTTGGCTGGAATGTTTTCCTCTCATGAACACCTGGGGTTTGGGATTTGTTTGCTCTGCAGAGTAGAATTGTTACCATCAGTTAGAAAAAAAAAAAAATCTGGGAATTAGAAAGCCAGCCAAATATTTGTGTGATGGATCATATGAATGTATTTGTCCAGACATGTTAATGGGTACTGCAATGCAAGTGTTAGCTCACTGAGGGTGTCAGGATGCAAATGATCTGAAACCCAGGGTAAGAGCTTAATATCTTTCCTGTTATTCTGTGCTATAGTTTCCCCCCCATAGGATGAGAACAGCTTCCTGTCTCCCAGCTAATTGCTGTTCCTGTAAGGTTAAAATGTCCTAAACCTCTGCAACATGGCTTCATGGGAAGTCACTGTGCAGGTGACAAAAGCTTCATTTGAACTCCATGGTCCATTGCCATGAGATACAAGATTTCAGTCCAAAAGAAATAGTTCTAACCCAGGGGTAATTCTCTGATCAGGTGTAGACATCACTCTCACCAAATATATTTGAGAAGACGTCCCCAAACACATGAGGCAAAGTAATTCAAGCCAAGCTAAGCCTATTCCTCAGTATTACAGCAACAATTCTCAGACAGTGGAAGTGCGAATTTTCAACATTAACCATTATATCACAAGACTCCTGCTAAGGCTGCAAATTCAGTCGTGAAAGTTAGAGGATCTGAAATTTCAAGTTGCTACTGGAGCTGGCGATTTGCTCATACAACTTCTTTCTGTCCCCTCGTACATATCTAGTAGGACATAGTCTCTACACAATCATTTGCTGGGATTTTTTTTAGATTCCTCCACTACGCACAGAGTGGATGGTATTTAGGGAATGAAGCAGCTGGGTGAGACTTCTTTTTACTTTTCCCTCATTGAGCTTTTCATAATATGATAGCTGCCTTGATTCTGAGCAAAGCCAGACTTTTTTTTTCCTTTTTTTTTTTTTTTTACAAAACGATAGCTTTAACTGTGATTTAGGAAAACCTGTTATCCCCTGTGCTCTCAGGCTTTCTGAGCAGAATGCCTGCAGTTCTATTCTACAGGCTTTTCTTCTGTGGATGGATCCTACAGAGCTGATGGAAATTACACACTCGGAGGCCTTGTGCTGCTCACCCCCAGCCTGTGCATGCTAACAGCCAAACATGCAAGAGTGATGAACCCCAGCTCTGTCCAAGCATGTTTGCTCCCTGTTTGGGAGCACTCTAAAGGCAATCGGACAGTCTGTCGGGAAAGCAGTGAAAAGATAGAGTAAATGATTCGGGGAGGCATGAGGGGTTTGTTTAAGTAACCAAATTTCTGGAGGAATGAGGCAGGCAAAAGCATTCTGAGGTGCCTCAGAAGATCTGTTCGTAGGATCTGTGGGTTGGGCTAAAACTCATTCTCAATCTGTGCCATTTCTTATCCAACACTGGCCAACGTGGCCCACCTGTAGTAAATTATGTGGGTTGTAAAAGTCATGAAAGCCAGCGCTGAGGTTAAACCATTCTCAGCTCAAAGATGTTTAATTGGTTTCAATTCTTTGGATTCCCACATTGTTCTTTTGGTGCTTTTAAGAAAAGAAGAAGAAGAAAAAAAAGATAATAGCATCTTGATAACAGTAGGAGTCTGACTACCCAGCCTTTTTTAAATTGAGAGCACTGGGGTCAACGGTTGGGGCAAAGCTGGAGTTAGCAAGGTTCACAGAATTTCTTCTTTTGATCTGCCTGTGGATCTCTTGTTCCGACAGAGCTCTCCAGCAATGCTATAAGGAAAGGGAAAGCTACCCAATGCTGATTGATCCATGAACTCTTCATCCAGTCGGAACCAACCGCCAGCAGCAGGAAGGAGGCCACATCACTGTCTGCTTTGAGTTTTTTAGATGGCAACAGTGAGTTCAGTATGAAAGCTATTATTCTTACAGACTTTGCTGAGCTTTTCTGCATTGTAGATGTATACTCGCCGTGAGTGACAGAGGCCCCTTGGGGTTAGGTAGAGATGGGACTCAGCAGTTTGCTGCTTTAGAATGAGAGTAAGAGGTGTGTGTATTTTCCCTTGACACCTTGCCCAGTGTATAGTAATTATATTAGAACCAATTAATCCAGCTGGCCCAAGACTAGGTGGTCAGGCTGGGCAGTAAGCTTCTGCTATCTCTGTTGATAACAGAAGAGACAGAGGAACGAAATGATGCTTTCTGTCCATAACTTCAGTGAATATTGCCATATGGGTTCACATGGCTCATGGAGAGTTTACATCTTTTACTTTTCACTGTTAGGGCTTATTCAAAGAACAGCAAATGCAATCCAAAAAAAAAGCAAGGAGTTCTGTAAGGACCCACAAGGATTAAGAGTCATGGAGATTTATCAATGCAAAATATCCGCCAGGTTTCCTGCCAGCTTTTGTCATGAAAGAGAAAACACAGACACCATCATCTCCTTTCTGATTACACTTCATAGAGCAAAACAAGTGCATGTACTAGAAACAACTGTCTGAGTCAGATCACCCAAAACCCAAATATTTTATAATTCTTGTTGCTTTCATTTCCATTTTCATGTGTGATACTAACAGTTTGCAAAACTTCATTTTCTTAGGCTAATACATCTTTCTTCCCCATCAGTCAGACTTGCAAATATTACAGCATTGTCTGGGGTGAAGAACAGAACCGAGGGGTCATTGAGATGTCCTCAGTACCACTTTAGTACAGAGCCTGGAGGATTTTCTTTGCTTTGTGCTATCACAGGGTTTTTTTTTCTATCTTAACAATGTCTCTTCCAGTAAGTACGCAAGACCACTGGCTTGTGTTATACCACTGTATGAGTTCATTACTAAACCAATATCAACACATTATGCTTCTGGCATGGCACCTGGGCCTCCACATAAATTTATTCTGCTGGGTAATTTTTCAAATTCTAATCTTCAAGCCAACACCTGAGAGAAAAAGTCAACAGTTTGAAGCTGTAAGAATGGGATCCCTATCTTTTATTTTTAACATAGTCATATTGTTCAAACTTTTCAGTCCATTACACCCATATATCTTTCAGAAAAATACTGTTTTGAGAGGAAGACATTCATTGCAAGTAATCCAGTGGGGTTGAAATCAGCAGCATTTATAAAGAAAAGCAAGCTACTCAAACCATAAGTTTTAGAACAATTTTCTACAGTTTACAGATTTTCTACAATTTTTGTAGGGCTCAATTTCAGGATCCTTCATCAGCCAGCCCATTCTAGAGTTTTGCCCTTTTTCTCCACATTCCCAATCTGCTGCATACCTAAATCCATGTTCATACCATAGGTAGGTGTTGGCAGGTATTTCAATGACAGTATAGACACTTCCACAGTGTTGAGGTCATGTCTCCACTGCTGGCTCCCTTAAACCAGCAAGACTCATTTTAAAAATAAGAGAAGAATGAATACTTGGGCTGCTGGGGGAGAGGAGAGAGAAAGACTTAGGCCTTTAATATAGTTAGTGCTGAAACAAGATCGGGTTGCTTAGGCCCTGACACATTACTGCAACGCGGTAGCCGTGCATAAGATGGCGATGGTAACTGTGGGTGGCTCTGGAAGAAACAATTACTTTAGAAGACTCTACATAGGTCGTTTGGTCTGAGGCCATAGGTTTTGCTTTTCCTATACACTTGAACTGCCTTTCACAAAGCCATCTCCCATTAGCAAGGTTCCCAACACGCAAGCACTAACTTGAGTAACAAGCCTATAAACAGTTTCCTTCCAAACTCACTATAGATCATGTTGGTATCACTTACTCTCTTTCTCCACCCTGCAGCAGAGGGTCCAAAACCTGAACAAACGTAGCACCAAAGTGATGAAAGTACCAAATGTACCTTGCAGTGCCAGAATCCCTAGTTTTTTAGGTTCCTAGTTGGAAGCATTCAGGCCCAGATTCATCCTGTGCAACTTGGCAGCTCTCTGAGACTCACAGTGTTTGAGCTGGTCCCCTTAGTTTCCCTTGATAGTCAATGGAGTGAGTGGGACTTCTGCAGAGGGCATTTCTGTTCACCTAAGCCCTACATCGCCCTTTGCCCTCTGATTAGCAGAAAAGGTTAGAGTGCTGATGGTCCCCGCGCAGGTGCCTCAGGTGTACACTTCCCCAAAGTAACATGGGACAAATCTGGACCAGTGAGCATCAGTTCTAGAGCTTACCGCCTACTCATTTAAGACTGCAGGTGTCAAAATCCCCTGGAAGCTAAGCAGTAAGTGCTACAAGGCCATATACTCAATATTACCTGACAAACTTGAAAACAATAATCTATATGATGGAAAAGGTGTGGGCAGACCAGCCATGGGAGGGGGGTGATTTGTGATATGCTTTGTGACAGACAGCTTGTGCTAACAGCCAGGAAAGCACTTGTTTTCAGCACAAAGCTGTGGGTTTCATAATGATGGTTAAAATATTACCCCCGGCATTGCCGGTCAGGTGATGCAACATCTGTTGCACTGCATTATCACTGTGTATCTCTGCCGAGAGCAGTGGCAGCATTTGCAATGTGTCGACCAGCCAGCACTTTTCCAAAAGCGCAGGTAGGAATCCGTGAGAATGAAGGAAACAAAAACCAAACCAACAACAAATAACCTTTCATGTGTCTTTCTTCTTATGAGTCAAACCTCATTCCTCTTTTGCTGTGACCAAGGTGATCCTCCAGGGGAAAATTGGGATATTGTGACCTTTAAGGTGAACCTTGCAAGGCTTGTGGCACTGAAGGGTTTTGAATCTTCAGCTCGCCACCCTGTCAGTACGTTCGTTACCCGACTGGCTGGCGTTCTGCTTGACACAACACTGAACACTTTTGTTTCTTTCCCCAGGGAAAGATCCTGAAGTAACATTTCAGGAAAGAGAAACAAAAAAATGGGTCTCTTTTCCTTCTGGTGCCCCATCTCCCAAGCGCCTCACCCTCCAGGGTTAGACTGAGGCAACTTGCATTTAACACAAACCACTTGGTTTACATGTATGCTTCAGTCCATGTGTAAGTTTTCTAGGTGATGATTTTATCAGGGAAAATGCTGTTTAGATTGTGTGTGCAAAATAAATGGCTTGTAAATATTAAAAATAAAAGTTTAATTTTCAGTTGTGCAATAAAATTGTGAAATAATCCTCTCACCTCCTTTCCATTGTCTGACTTGACATGTGCTGGTTTCAGGAGCTTACTGGCTATCGTTTCTTCAGATGAAAACAAAAAAAGAGAGGTCATGGACTGTTTTGTTTTCTTCTTCAAGCTTTTTATTATTTTTTCATTTTGCATTGTCATTCCCTTTAATCTGGTTTATTCCTCCAACCCTGGTTCAATCAGACACATTAGTACAAGGCTGTTCCCGCTGAAGACAGGTGAGTCATTATCTGCTCAGAGTTAATCATATGTTTATCTGCTTTACTTGACCTTGACCTGCTTCCTGCTGTTGCCTTTCTGTAATCAAAGACAAGACTTTGGTGGATGGGGGGAGTTAATTCAGTTTATATTTAAGTAAGACAACAAGCAGATGGATATGCTACAATGAAAGACACTGCACCACCACCACGGAAGCAAATCCAGCTAACAGGTTAGTATTGCAAATGTTTTATCTGCTAGGAAGGTGCATGGGTTTTCCATTATATGGGAGCCTCTCTCTTGATAATAGAAAATACTAAGCGAAAATTAGAAGCCTTCACTTGTTTATTAATCCTTGCTGATAGGTTTTTCAGATGCTCAGATCTGCAGTTGCACCTCCCATAATCTCACTTACTGCTGGTATGTCCTTTAGCACTAATAAGTAAAACCATAGGACTACAGCTGTTTCCCTCCTTCCTGGCTACTTGGAGCCTGAGGCTACTCTGCAGAACTTCATTGTCAGGAAAGGCTGCTGGGGGCAAGAGTGGGAAGATAGGTCAGCTGCATAATCCTTTGTAATTTGGTTTGAGTTTTTTAATCTAAAATTAAACGTAGCCTCTACTATAAAAGTGCATTTCCCAGGGATGTCAGCACAGAATTTACATTTGTAGGGACGTCATAAAAAGCAGTATGTCCCTGGATGTAGGGCATGGAACCTCTCTCAAAGACTGAAGAGAATATGAAGAAAAACTAGTTCAAATTGGGAAGCTAGCTGAATTTCTTGTTTTTCAGAGGATTACAGAATCATATTAATTTTGTGTGGTGCAGGAGCAGACTGGGAGTCCAACCAGAGTTAGAAAGATCTTTTGGATTCATTATCAGAAACACAAATACTTGGAAAAGTATATATACATAAAAATAGGTAGAAAAAGAATTCACAGAAACAGAAAATGAAGGGCTGGAAACTTACAAGAGGGAGTTTTATAAGCTGAACTCTGCAATCATTGGAGAGAAAGAGAAAACCTGCAGGTGTAACTCCCTTAAATTCCCTGACTTTACAGCAGGGCAAAGCTGGCTTGCACTGGGAAATGAATGATTGAGCAGGTGCAAGAAGTGAATGGCATTAACTGTGTAAATAGCAGCTGATTTTCAATAATCAGGCTCCCAGAAGGGATCCTCTGCCTATGCCATTTCCATATTACCCACAACCCTTCCTATCTATCCACCTCTGACAAATCAGTAATAAAGAACAGAGCTTCCTTTAGGATTTATGTCAAATATTAACGCTCCAGGACAGATGCGGTAGGGCATATCACAATATGTTTACCCTGGGGTCAGAGGTATGTTTTGTCAGAAGCAGGCAAGCTGAGTTTCTGAGACTGAAGTACTGATGTGGCATTATCCACTTCTGTACCAACTCTCCTCCAGGCTTTTCGTGTGATTCCAGGTGGTCTTTGTGTAACCACATCCACCTTCAAGCTGGTCTAAGAGTTGAGTTAGCTAGTGACCAGATTGTATGGACAGATGTGGGATGGGTGTGTGTTTGCTGCCTCAGGGTATGTTACACAGCTTAAGAGCCAGGTGTTAGGCTGGGGGTGTTGATGTGAGGTCTGCCACAGATTTAGCTGTTAAAATGGCATAAAAGAGGTTATCTATCTCCCTAGTTTGCCACTTGAGTTTCTGTCTCGGGTTTGCACAGACCAAATCTGGCTATCGTTTCTTCACTTCCCTATGTATCACACAAAGGCACAGTCTACAGTTTCCCTCCTCTCTCCTCCTGCTCAAATTATACCCCAGGAATAACTCTTGCATGACGGTAGCGTGAATCACATGCCCCTGTATGTTCAATGTAGCTATAAGGTACCCAGTGTCTGCGGGGAAAAGAAAAACCAAAATCTAATTCACATGTCAAAATTTGGATTTCATAGCCCAGGCACTTGATGATTCTGAAAACTTTAGCCTTGCTAATTTTTGTTTGAACATAAATAAAAGCATAGCAAATTCATAGCAAAGCCAAAAAGGGGGTGGCAGGTTCACTGACTGTAGTGAAACCTGTGGCATCAGCTGGTCACTAAATAGCCTTTGTATACTAGGAGAGAAGTAGCATTTTGCTGACATTCACTCCCCTGTTTGACTCCAGAGCTGGCAATATCTGGTGGTAAATGGCAACCACCTCTCAGAGCTGTCATTTCAGGCTTCCGCTGATACAGCATCTTCATTTATGTTGGGTTCTAATTTTGAAGGTTAATTTTCCAATTATAAGTGCTGTACACATTTTTTAAACAAAAGCCAGGTTTTTGAAGTGGCCACCAGGGAGAAGGATGAACAACTCTAACAGGTTCAATTCATCTGCTGCTTCGGGGCATAACAACGGTTCTTAGAAGCAATTGTTCCTCTTTGCTGAACTGCATAGGCAAATGTGAGACATCCATATACAGACGCCTTTCCTTTATCATGCCCTTGGATTATTCTTTCACTTGAGGACTCCCGGGTATTTCTTGCTGAGAATCGCTCTTTCATGTTGTTTTCAGGGAGCAGCCCACTTGTTACCCCTGTTAGTCTCAGCAGTGCTCCTAGAGAGACCCAAGTCCTTGTCCCTCCTTCAGCTGATTAAACTCTTTCTCAGTGCTGGGGGAGCACATGTGCACACCCACATAACCTGCTCATTACCTGCTTGGCTTGACCAATGTTTGCAGCAAGTGGGAAACCTTTACTTAGGTTTGTAGTAAAGAAATCAGGAGATCTGTATTACTGCTACACCTTACTGCTCTGTTGTTCTGTATTAATCCAGGGGAAGTTTGTAAAGCCAGGCTTGTTCATCATGGTTACCTGGACAAACCATTAGGAAACTTGAAGGAACAAAGCAACATCCAGAGACTCACAGGCAAACCCCTTATTCAGATTGCAGGCTCATCGTAGGCGTCTGTAATTACCCAGAATGTTGTTTGCCTTACATATTTGGTAACAGCACCTTGGTGAGTTTAATATCCTGTAACTAATTCTTTGATTAATGTCATATTTCCCTAAATAGGGTACTTGCCTCCTGGCATGCGTGAAACGTTAGCTGCAAGGGCTTTAGGAGTTGTCCATGTTAAGGCAGTTAGGGATTTTTAGCAGCACTTGCCAGGTTGCTCAGAGTGGCTGTATCTTGAGGGGCTGGGATGCAGATGTGTGGTGGTCTCATGTAAGAGCCCATAGGCCCCAGTCACATGTTGTATGTCAGCTGAGTCACAAGGTACCCAGGGATTACATGTTTGTTTTCCTTTGGCCCAAGACTGAGGGGATCCTTTATGCTTCAGTCTTGCCAGCAATCCTTTGCTGAGAAATCCTGTGTGACTCAAGAAGTTTCATTCTTTGTGTCTCTCTGTGCATCACCCAGATGTTCCTATAGTGATGTCTTCAAAGGCTTCTGCAAGGAAACTCAATCCTCAAAGGCTCAGCTGAAGGAAAGCAAACACAAGATGATCCGCTAACATATATCACTCAGCTTGGTTCCAAAATTACTTTAATAGGGGAATAAGCATCACAGCTCAGAAGGCTGCCATGCTGCTCCATCAAACACCAGAGACAGCTTTCAAGGACCAGAAATGTCACTTCATAATGACAGCATTTATTTATTTATCTATTAAGATCTTTTTAAAAAAACCCAACGCTGCCCGTTCTCAAGCCTTAAGTAACATTCCCCCTTGGAGCTCAGTTCTTGTTTTAGTGACACTCTTCAGCCTTTCTTCACTTCTCTTTGTATTTTTCCACTATGCAGCGGCTCTTCAGGTAGTGAGGCTGTGTGCTTTCTTATGGGTAGGCTGGAAGCCTGCAAACCACAGGATGCTTCAAACATGGGGAGAACAACTGCCGTGGCAAATTCCTCCTTGCTCTCTATGTGCTACTGCCCTCACAGAGATTGTTTTTCCATAATGTCCCTCTCAGGCACTGCAGGCTGGCAGAGAGTATGGGGAACCTCAGGTTGTTTCACTGAGGCTCAGGGGTTTCCTTAGGGTTACTCTAAAGGGAGGGTGCAGAGGCACAAATCTGTGTCACTGTGTCTCCACACAGTGAAGCTGTTAACCCAGAGTCATCGTGCCGTTGCTTTGCAGCATAGCAGGGGTGTTTGATATCGTACGTTGAAGTGGTTTATGGATGAGAGCTTGCATCTCTGACAGGGAATCGCCTTGCTATAGGCAGGCATTCCTATGCATGGTCTGGCTTAATTTTATTGTATTCCCCTCTGCAGAGAGGACAGGTTTATTCTGAGCAACGGAAACAATCCACCAGCTCTGTTCATTCCAGTTAAGTGTAAGGCATAGTACCTTACCTTTAAATGTCTCTTAAAATAACAACAGGATGTTTACTTTTCAGCTGGAGACCGTAAAAGTCCTGCTGCAGTGTTACACCTACTCCCCTCAGTTACAACAAAATACATCAGAGGCCTTGTGGTTTATGTCCCCTTCCCAACACAGCAAGGAGCAGTCACAGCCCTCACCCTGAGCTGGGTGACTGCTCCCTTCACATCTCTGGCTGTCAGGCAAAGTCAGGAACCATGAGCTGGGAGCCCTGTTCAGCTCAGTGTCTCAAGTTTGGCAGTTATTTATTGCACCTGAATCTTTGTGAAATATTTGTGTCATGAGAAACAGATTTAAATTGGATGGTTCATTGATTTGATTAAGAAAAGTGATTAGTATGGAATTGAGAACCTGTTAGTCAAAGATTTTTAACCCAGCTGTTTCTGGGCGGGGGGGAAGGAAAATCAGATGGGATTTTACTGCTGATTCCAGCACTGAGTGCAGTTTGCTTTACAAGATGTTGCAAAGCTAAAGGCACGGAAGCTGGAGCATTTGTTTATGAGAAAGGAAAATATTTCAGCCTGTGTCACATCTCTGCTTCGCTTTGACTAGAAGAGAAAGGTGCAGGGCCATATATGCGCATGTATGGAGATGAGGTGAGAAATGTGTGACTGGATTCCTCCTTCCGAGGCAGAGCTGCCATGCAAAATGCAGGTCATATTTTATTACATTTAATGCATGAAAACTCTTGCAACAGTTCAAAAATTGACTGCTTTCCTTTTGTAAACAAGTGATGGGAGAAGCAATAGCCTGAAAGAATGACACAGGACTGTAGCTGCTAGGTGGGTACGTTAGCACCTGCTTCTGCCCTGTGCCCTGTTAGACTGGACTGCAGTTCTGCTTGGCATCTCTCTGAAGGCTCTAATGATGTCAAGCTGCACAGTCCAGTGGCAAAGGCTTAACCAGGCATACTCTAAAAAATACAGAGAAATGCAGCACAAAACTACTTATTTACCTGCCTCAGAGCTGAAAGGTGGTGGATAATAACTCGGACCGTTGTGCGTAGCAAGTGATTCATGAAAGCCAATTGCACAGCCTGCAAGACTGATAAGAAAAAAAGATTTCTATATTGAATGGGTCAGACAGGCACCTTATAGGTCCTGGTTTCCCCACACCATGGCCCATAGAGCTGTTTAGGACTGTATCAGTAAAAGTAAGAGCACAATCAGGACTAGAGTGTCACAAGTCTGCAAAAAAGAAATATCCTATTTAATTCACAGTTTTCAGACAGCGTGGGGACACAGGCTGGCAGACGGGGCCACCCTAATTGCTTTTGCGAGTGAAGTGGTATGTACATGGACTGGCATTGCCCTCTGCTGGCTGGCACTCCGGGTGGGTGATGCTGGGCACACGGCGTGCGTGGGGCTTTTTGGGATGCTGCTGTGTTCCTTGCCGTGTTCATCAGTCTCTCCTTCCCTCTGCATAACTCATGGCCCAACGGCAGTTCTGCTTTCCTGCTCCTCTGGTGGCAGCTGGGAAGGGTCCAACTTCACCCTTCTGTATTTGGCACCTTGTTCCATTTATTTTTCTCTCATGGGTGTAGTTATTGCCTCGTCTTCCTCTTCTCTCTCTCAGTACAAAAGTTACTGCCCCTGTGTGTGAGGGACATCATTGCCTGCTGTGTTAGCAACTGCATGGAAGTGTAGCTAGAGTTTTTAACAAGTCAGCTAGCAAATTTTAACCACTGCAGTGCAAAACACTGAATAAACAGGGCAGGATCCCTTTGGAGGGAGTCAGGAAGCTGAAAAAGTTTTATCTCAGTTTTATCTACTTTCAGTTTACTGGTTAATGACTTTCTGCTCTTGCCTGTTTCTGGGGCACTATTCCCTGAAGGGCACAGGCCCATTGCTTTTAGTGATGTTGCATTAAAAAAGAACAAAGCTCACAGCCCTAAGAAGAGTCTTTACTATTCTTCCCATACTGCATTAAACACATTACATTTTGTAGTCTTGCCATTGGAGAGCTGGTATCTTCCCAGGAGACTATGGCTCTCTCAAATAATGTACAGGAGCTAAGGGAAGTGCAAGCCAAATTTCAGGGGTGTAGAATGGAAATGGAGAGATTTTTACAAGTTCCTATCTCATAGCAACAACAGATGAACTAGTCCAAGGGACTGAGTTTGTCTTTTGCCCTTGCCCAGCACTGCTTCCCTCCACCAGAAGGGCTTAAGCTGATGCCTGATGGGTTGCACAGTGGGTTTTTTTGCTGGAGTGGATGAAGTTAAGAAAGCACAGAGGAAAGGCTGGTTGGAAGTTATTTCCTGCAATACTAGCAACTCACACTCAGAGCTAGATAACACTACTGGCTACAGATTTCTTTCTTTGATTTGACATCCAAAGTCTTCCCATTGAAACACTGCAGATACCTCTGGCTGGCAGATCAACCGATCATTGGGAGGAGGCAAGAGTAGCCATGAAAACAGAGTGGGCATCACTCATATCAAATACAACCAACAAACATTGTTGATACTTAACAGTGCTCAGCTCCCTGTTGTGCCGGTGCAATAGGCATAGCAATTAGCACCAAAATAAACACCCTTGGCAGTGGCAGCCAGCAACACTGGGCCATGAAGCAAAGATCTAGAAGAGCATGGGATGAAAAGAAGCTGAAAAAGGTCTGAAAATACTTGTGGCAAAGGACTGTGAAGGATGCTCAGTAGGGAAAGGACCACTGCTTGTGAAGGTCCTTGCTGTCTGGGGCTGAGGACCTAGATACAATCCAGATGGACCCCGCTGACAGGTGAGCTGTATCAGCACAGTCCAGGGTAATAGAGTTGGACAGACACAGGGACAAAGTCACTCTTAAGTACATCATGCTCGGAGGATTATCATAAAACACTGAAAATGCAGGTGAGTCACCTTAATGAGCTGGGATGAGGTGCCCTCTGCATTTTCCAGTCCTAAGGGAAATCCTTCAAAGGGAAGCAGAAAGCCCTAATGTGGCCATGAAACCACGTGGCTTCCGTATCTGGCTCTGCAGTAACCTTGGATAACCTACCACAGCCCTTAGCGTCTGTGCTTAGCTATACAAAAAAGCAAGACACTCTTGCAATTGCTTTGCAAACTGTCTGGTATGATGATATGTTCTTGTTGTGATTGATGGCAGTGCTCCTGTGGTGGAGCAAACTTCAAAACAACTGTTATGGAGTACAGCATACACTGGGGCTTTATTTCATGCAATGTTATTGCTAGTCAGTGGCTTGGATCCTGCTCCTGCCAGCTAGGCAGGACAGAGAAGATGGCTTGATCTCTTCCCCTGAGTATATCGGACAATATACTCTGATGAACACAGGCTGATGGTCCTTGGAGACATAACAGCAACAAAGAACATCATCCATAGTCTTGAATTCCCCCAGTTAAGATGTACTGCTCTCAGCTCAGCACCACTCTTCGATGGCTCTCTGTGTGGCATGGAAGTGTGGAGAATCGGGTGCAAGATCCTTCTCATGACTAATGATGAACAGGAATCAGCAGTTTGCTCAGTGTTATTTTGTACTCAAGATGATTGGCAACAACAACAGAAATACGGATGGTAACTCATGTAGAACTTGAGAAGCTGCTGCCTGGAAACTTTACCATGAAGGGTCAGCAGTAGAGTGATGCTAATCTAGTCTGAAAACAGCTGTTCCTTGGGGAGCAGAAAATAATTCTGTTGGGGAAATCATGAGTGTAATGATTTCTTGTTTTTATCTGAAACTTTATCTGCCTATTTCCTGCTGCATTTTTTGATTTTTTTTTTGGTTTTGGTTTCAGCAAAGACAACGGTTTCATCCAGAGGGCCACCCACTTATGATGTGCATTGTTGCCTGCACTCTGCGAGCGAGAGCAAGGGGGAGAAGGAGGAAAAACAAGTTGTGGTTAATTATAGCCACTGTTTTGCCACTAGAGACTCCTGGAAAATATCAGTCACCTTCCTGAGTACCTCATAGCAGCTATGACAGGTTTAACAACCCAAACAAGGTGAAATTCTGTATCAGGTAGAAAGAAATCTCTGAGGATGCATTGGAAACCCTGAAGGAGCATAAGTAATAAGTCAGATTGACATTATGTTTGGGGATAAGGTTAACCAAGAGACGTTCTTGGCAAAGGACCCAAGGACTGAATAGCTGTTCCCCTGGGAGTCTGGGCCTGCTTTCTCTCAAGTGACTGGTAACTTGGGAAGCCCAGTCTAGAGCAGGGAGACAGCCAAATCAGCTCCAGAACTTGTACACTTATGCCCCACAGTACCTAGAGCACAATAGTTGATCCACTTCCCTTATGCTCAGACAAGAGGATATAAGTTCTTCTGACATTAAGCCCCTTTGAGAGTTGTACCAACTAGGGGATGGCAGTCCCATACCTGTCACCTTCAGAGAGTTCTGCTCCAGGATGAGGAAGACATTTCTGGGACGAGGTACCCAGGGGAGTTTGGACTGCTGCTGCTTGTGGTGGAAGCAGAGAAAACCAAGTTTTGTCAGCCAAGTCCTTTGAGAACAACTATCCTGGAACCCATTTTTGTGGGAATAAGGGAGCACTTAGGGAGGAACAGGGTTTAGGATATGTTAATATGTGTCAATATGCAAAGTCAGTGTTTATGGACTGAGCAAGTTCCGGGGAAGCCTTTGCTGGGCCTTGTCTCAGTTTCTTCCCTCTGAAAAAGAAAAGGGGATCAGGCTCAGACCCTCTGCCTATCAGTCTCTCTTACATGCATCGTGGCACAGGGACAGCACACCTCTTCAGACCAGGGTGTCCCAAGCTCTTTATATCATTTATATCCAGGGGGACTGGATTATCTGCAGACACCATAAAGCCACGGGTGCTTAAAGCAGTGATTGCAACATGCTTTACACAGGTTATTGTGGTAATGCTCGGAGGGATCTGAATCAGTTGGGATTCTCAATGAGCCAAATAAACTAATTCCTGTCTGTACAGCCAGCCCAAAGAAGACGGTATTATAGCACAGCTGGGTTATCTGGTAAAATTGACAGAAATTTTACTCATGCTTGGAATAAAAGTGAAGAAGAGTTCTGCAATCGGCTTGGCTGAAGGGCATAGAAGCCTGGAAGTGTAAATATGCTTTGTGATGCTCTCTAGTGACTTGCATGCCTTGAGTAAGTTGAGGGAAGACAGGCTATGAATCTAAATTGCAGTTGTCGTTCCTGGATAATTCTGTGGGTGGCCCAATGTAATCAATGTTTTATCTCAGACCCAGTATGATTTCTCAGCCTACAAAAAAGCCAATACTCTTCAATGAGACAAAAAAAAGGGAATGTTTAATCCTTTGTGAAAAAACCTAATGCTTTTAACTGAGGTTTCCACTTCATTTATGACAGTGGGCTCTATCCCTCTGTCCTGGGAATCCGCATAATTTCAGGAAGCCGAAGAAAAAGTTGTCTTAGGAAGGCATGTCCTTTTGCTCCGAATGCTATAGTTAGCTAAATGTCACCTCTAGAAACATTGTAATTCAAGTTAGTGGGCTATATGGGAATATTTCTGAGAATTTGATTTGCTTAAATCTGTCTTTGTGCCCATAATCTCAGATCCTAGCATTGCCCTTTCAAAATGCCAAATGCAACAGCTTGGATCATTAGCACACTTTGAATTCTGTTATTTGGGTCGTTCAAATGTGACTCTTGTCCTTTAGACAGACACTTTCATGCTGTGGGAGGAGCGGGGTGGGGAAGAGGGGATAATATTTAAAATACCGTAGGACAATTTTGATGTTGTGTACAGCATTGTAACTCCAATGAAACCTAATAGACCTATGCCAAGATTAATTGACATGAAAAATTTACCCAGGTGTGAGAGGTTTATTACTAACCCATTTCTCTCTTTGAAATTTCATTTCCCCTGCAATATTTCTTATCAAGTTTCCTCACTACACACTTGACTTTGAATTGTATTTCTTCTCTAAGAGCCTAACTTTCTCCTGGGTGATTCCATACAGAAATCTTATTGAGGAGGAAGAAGAGGCAGAGCTTTGGGCAGCCTCCTTCCAGTTTGCACAGGCTGCCACCCAGCCGTTCGGGCTGCACAATTGCCAGGGTTGCAGGGAGATGTTCATTGAGCTCTGTGGTATTTGCAAACCCTCCTGATCTCTGCTGTCTGTTGCGTTTTCTCTCTTATTTTGGATATTTTCTCAATTCCGCAGCGCAGTTTGTAATCAAAGTGATGCTAATCTGGTGCTGCAATCTTGCCAGAGAAATTGTGTTTTACCTGAAGGCACCGGGCTGGGGAAGTGGAAGGGCATAAATGGGGATCTAGCAGAGATGACAGTAAGATAACACAGTAAGATTAAATGCAAGTGAGGAAAAGAGACGAGAAAGACTGGGTTTTGAGGAGGAACTGGAACTGTGTGTGGGGAAAAAGCAGAGAGGAAAAGAAGGAAGGACAATTAGAAGGGATGAAGGGAGAGAAACAAAAGAAGAGAGAGAGAAATTGAAAAACAGCAGTATGGGATGTCATAGACATGACAAAAAAAGTGATCAAATAGAAAGAAAAATGACACCAGAATGAGTTAATTGAAAATAAATTCTAACAAACAGTTGAATGCCAAAGTGCTACCTATTGCTGCCAATAACACTACTGTATGTTGTGTTGCTTTCCATTGGTCTAACATATACACCAGGGTGGATACTTCCAGCATTATGTTTTATCACACACTTTTAAATACTTAATTATTTGTCAATAGAAAACTTCTGGGTACACAGCTATTCAGGCTTTTGGCCAACTCCACTCACATCCACACAAGGGAGTGTGTTGCCTTTGTATGTATATGCCACCTTCTGTGTATGTGTTGACAGAGGGAGAGTATTTGCTCCAAAGCTGCCATATACTATCCTGAAATTACATGTCATAATTGTAATGATGTACCTTGTAACACATGCAGACAGAGAAACCAAATGAAGATTTCACTGATGACCTTAATTTTGACATTTCCCAGCTTTCAAATGCTTGCATTTACAGCTTTCATGTTTTTTAATATAGTTTTTTCCCTCTGCAATTATAAACAATACTTCGCATTTCCCTGTATTCTGCCTGAGAATCAGAGTGTTCTGTAAATATTTTTGTGATTAGTCATGACAGCAGCCTTTTGAGGTAACTATTACCATTACTTTAGCTTTTGAAATGAAGACATGCAGAGATCGTGCTTTACTGAGAGTCACACAGGGTGCCAGTGGATCAGAAGTGACAGTCTCTAACTTCTACACCCTGACCTGTGTTTTGACCTTCATCCACACTTCTTTTTCAGCTAAAAAAGTCCTTTTTAAGATCACAGAATTGTATTTGTGACTCTGCCTAAGGCCACCTCTCCTCCACAGTAAGTCTGAACAAGATGCTCATTAACCAGAGCATCCCCAGTCAGCCTGGGGTTCACTGCGAAGGGCCACATGAAAAGTTTATTAATAACAAAATGGCCTAGAAAAGTTTGGATAGCTCTTCTTTAAGAGCTATCTGACTTACTAATGACAGAGCATCATTCAATTCTTGTTAGCTGAGTTTAAATTTTATCTCCTTGAAATAGTTTCTTATGTGTTCATCAGTAAAAGTCTTCTGTGCATCATGTTGCCTTTTGAGAGAGCGGTCCCTGTCTGTTGGTTAGCTAATTACTTATATTTTCCTCCTGCCTGGTAAACAGATCTCCCCTTGTTCTTATCGCAGTTCACGCCTCACTTGTTTTCTGGTACACTGCTTTATTTCTTCTGTCAAGCTATTAAGGTCCTCTTTCAAGACAAGAAATAATAAGCACTAAAATCAAGTCCAGACTGAAACTTTATAGTGCTTTGGCTCTCTACAGGCAAAATACTTCATGAATTCAGAGCAAACAGATCTTCACTCTGCCTGCACTTGCTCACCTTTTCACTTTGTTCTTTCCGCTATGGCCCGTTCCCATCTCTTAAGAGGTACCTATTCTGTTTCCATCCCTAAATGCCTTCACAGAGCTTTTCCAGACCGTCTTCCTTGGCTCTCTCCTAGAACATATCTTTCTTGTCTCTAGACTGAGCCACCTTGGTTGGGTACCATCCCTGGAACTCAGGACAGTGTGTGAAGCCACTCTGAGGAGCCAGTGGTAGTAGCAGAAGCAGGACAAAGAGCTAGGCTGCATGTCCTATGGTTTTGTCTAGCATTAATAATAGGAGTGTGTGTCGCCTCAGCCCCCAACCAGCAGTGGCCCTGCTCCACAGTTATAATCCACTTTGTGAAAATTACTCCTCCCTGACACCTCTTCTGAAACAGACCTTTCTTGACATCCTGTATCTTCCCTCCTCGTTGCCTCCTCAATCATGTGAATTGGACTGATGGATAGGCTGATAGTGTAAAGCAGCCTTTGCTGAAATAAGGGGTAGATTGAGGTGTAAAACCTGGTGTCAGGGTCGTATTTCTGCCTGTGTGCTTTGGAGCTTCTGACTTTTCTCCACTTAGTGACGAATGGCAGGAGGAGGGGAAAGGAGGTGTGAGAGGCCCCCCTGCTTTCATTAGAGGAAGAATGCTTAGTGTGCGGTAAATTTCTCATATTTCCAACTCATTCTAGAGCACTTTTGCCAAGGTTTAAGAGTTATAGGTCTATAAGTCAAATACCTTGCAAAATAGGTGCCATTATTCTCCCATTTTTCACCTGAGCTTGTGAGCAGACCCCCATATATCTTTGGGTCACTCTGCAGCACAGATGTCTTCCATGTTCTATTATCTTATATCAATTAAACTCCAGTGGGGAGGTGGTATATAAATGTATTTCATCAAAATAATCATGCCCAGAGCCTGGCGATGGTGCTCCAACAAAAGCCATGTCACAGATACAGCATGCCAGGAGGTGGCATCAGAACTTATTCTGGTTGTAATCAGTGGCTCCTACAGGGCAGCACTGCAACTGCTTCACCACATCAGATACATCAGCATCTATCATGTTAGACCCATGGCCCACACCCTGCCACTGCTCCAGTGTCCAGGTGCTTCACAGCATGCCTCTTCCCTTGCAGCCACACTGAGAAGAAGAGAAACATTCCTGCCTCTGTTTTGTGGTGAGATAACTGAAATACCACCAGGCTAATTCACTTACCCAGGAGACTCTTTCTGAGGATTAAGGATGACTAGGAGAAGAAGGGATCCACCTGAAAAATAGGGATGAAGAAAAAGCAGGCATTCTTTCCCCCCCCCCAGTCTTTAACAACACTGACAGATCTTGGGCTGCCCGGTCCTCTGAGTTGGAGTACCATGACTGCAGGAATAGTGACATTAGGAAATATTTCTTTACTAAGAGGGCAGTCAAACACTGGAACAGGCTTCCTAGAGAGGTGGTCGATGCCCCAGTCCTGTCAGTGTTTAAGAGGCATTTGGACAATGCCCTTAATAACTTTTGATCAGTCCTGAAGTGGTCAGGCAGTTTGACTAGATGATCATTGTAGGTCCCTTCCAATGGAAATATTCATCTATTGTATTCTAGTCTACTTTTTCATTGTGAGGGTGGTTGATCACCGGAAGAGATTGCCCAGAGAGGCTGTAGAGTTTTGAGATACTCGAAACCCAACCAAGCATGGCCCTGAAGCAACTTTTCTGCTCTAGGAGACCATAGTATGAGCAGGAGGGCTGAACAAGACTGTCTCCAGAGGTGCCTTCCACACTCAACAGCCCTGCCATTCTGCACCTCTGTGGGTCATGCAGAGCTCCTGGGCTAGGGCCTGGCTGCAGATTTGTTCCATCAGGTATTAGTGGTGAAATAACCTTAAAACAGATTTCATTTCTTTAGAAACGGGAGGCAACAGTGTTGTTCCTCAGCACACACTTGGCTTACTTTAGATATTCGGGGGATTTTAGTGTTAGATAAAAGCTTATGGCCCAGTGTATGCACTCATCTATCAATTTTCAGAAAAGTTGCTTGTGGGTTTTTCTGTACTGTTATGGCTGCCTGGAAATACCCCCATTCACTGGCATAGCGTGCTTCTCTGAGCTTTGTACCTGACACCAGGTCACATAAAGAGGGAGAATGCTTAGTCAGGTATTCTACATGTTCACTGGCTTTTTAACAGGTTGTGAACTGAATATTAATCTAGTTCCTGCTGTTCTCTCTGCAATTACACCAAACCAGCACCACAGTCTTTACTAGGTGCAGTGACTTTTTCAGATGCCTTTTAACATTTTTCCCCTGTACCAGCTCTCTGAGAGACCTGACACAGAGGTGAAACGGCGTCACGGCTCAGACACTGAAAACGATACCATAGGGCTGTATCATCTTGTCTCATCTGATAGCTTTCAGCCAACAGGTATGCCACTTGATCAGCTGGTTGAATGGTCTTTACTAAGCCTACACTACCCAAAGTGTAGTAGCCTACACTACCAAAGGCTCTGATGCCTGTAGTATTGAGATTGGTGGGGGCCTTTCCCCTCAGCCTCATCACTGCACGCAGCCCATCTCAGGATCAGCCCTGTCCCACGCTTGCTCTGCAGAGTCATCACTGCCGGTTCCTGCAGCCCTGAGGAGGAGAAGGGTAAGCCAGCCAAAGGCTTACCGTATCCAATGCCTATAGGGACAGAGGTTGCAGCTAAGGAGACATCAGTGATTTCCACCAGGAGACAGAGAATCTTGTCAGCAGCAAGGACAGGGCACTGCCTTCCCCAGCAGTGGGGAGGAGAAGCATAATACTGCAGCAAATCTTGAGTGAAGGCAACCACCATGCAGGCACCATGCATGTGCTCAAGCTCCATGGGCAGCTACTTGGAGGAGTCCATGGCACCTCTTCACATGGCTGTCCCACTTCAGCAGCTGCAACACTTGCACCTTGCACAGACAGCCAGGTTCGTACATCAGCTGAGTTCAGTCTTGCACCCTGATTATGGAGACACTGTCCTGATGCATCTGATGGGATGCTTGCCCACGTGATGCACCCTCAGCAGAGGTAGCAGTGGTAAATGAGGGAGGTGGAAGAGCTACAAGATGTCTGGGCCCACTTAGCCCTTTGCAGGATATTTGGGCATTGCAGAGTTCTCTTTTTGAATCTTTAACTTTTTCACCTTTCTCATTTTGGCATATATAAGGTCAGGATTCTTGTCTACATTGTATTATGGATATCTCAGAAGGCACAGTAACATCTACCCTTTCTTTGGTACACCTCTACTCAGTTTCAATTGATCTTTTACGAGAGACAGAAAAAGAGTATGCAAGTAATCCTGTCACCTTTCTGGGCAGGGGCACAGGCAGAATAGAGGGCAAAATAATGGGCCCTGGCTCCTGGGTCAGGGTTGCCCTGAACAGAAGAGGTCAGGTGGGAAGTCATTCTTGGGGCAAATCTTGGATTTTGAGATGTTTCCCTATCCATCTACTGCTTTACTTTCTGCAGGGCATTTGATGCACCTGCATTTTTTCTACTAGCTCCTAACCTACCCCTCATGGATGTAAAAGGGCTGCAGCATGGCAATTAGAAGAAGCCTGGGCAAGGATGACAAGCCAATGTGTATGCACGACTGTGGCAGGAACTTGCAGAGGATCCTGTTCCTCCTAGCACAGGCCTTTACAGGGAAATCTTCCCATCACCTTGCAGATAAGGATGTGCATGTGTCCCTGGGAGCTGTATTTGATAATAAGCTTTCAAGTGGTGGTAGTGGTGTGGAGGAAGGCTGCTAGCACT
The DNA here is from genome assembly GCF_949628215.1 of Phalacrocorax aristotelis. Classification (NCBI taxonomy): domain Eukaryota; kingdom Metazoa; phylum Chordata; class Aves; order Suliformes; family Phalacrocoracidae; genus Phalacrocorax; species Phalacrocorax aristotelis. The sequence continues at coordinate 159,391,456 of NC_134276.1, read as the reverse complement.
GATGATCTCTCCTGTTGTAGGAAAATAATCAAGAGCCCATAAAAACCCAAGTGTTTTCCCCCTCATATGAAGGAAGTTGACCTCCGGTACGAGCTGTTCAGCAAGGCTAAACTGCTGCGTGTTGTTACGGCAATAGAGGGAGCAGTCAGCTATCTGCAGAGGGTGGGGAAGTGGAGAGAGGAAGGCAAAATTGCCTGAAGGAGGAAGGATCTTGTGTTTGGCAATGGAAGATAGGCAGCATGGGGTGCAAGTAGGTACCCTTGTTGCCAATGTCATGTCATGAAGACAAAACTCTCTTGTCCTTCATGGAGCTTACAGTAGAGTTCTTAAGGAGACAAAAGTCCTGTACATCACCAGTGTCCCACGAAGCAACACTCCTACCATTTACAACCAATCATGGGCTCCCTTCATGGGTCTTGCCTTCTGCCCTGATACATGGTTGCCTGGGGTAGTATGCTAAAGCAGTGAGAGCTGTGTGTATGGCAAAATGTGGGTAGGTTTCCTAATGCAGGACAGCAGGCTAATAACTGGGGATGTAAGTGGGGCAGAGCAGTGAGACACAGGACAAGCTCTAGAGCATCCTTGTGGGAGTGCTGCGGGGGTGGGTGAGGAGCCAGGGTCACTCTGTGCCTGGCGAATGCGCCTTAAGCACTTGCATAGGGACAGCCCTCAGTAATGGCCAAAGAGGACGACGCAGTTACTTATATGCCTATACTCTCTCCTCAGTATTAATGCATGCACAACGTTGGCCTTCAATTAGAAACATTCCTAAGAAGGGGCTGACTATAGTTGCAGCACTAGAAGTTGATAATTAACAATACTTCATATCCTTCAGCCAACCTAATCCTGGGAAAGAGAACCTGATATCATAAAGGAATGGCTAGAGAAAGCACAATTGCATATACATTAAGGATTTTATGTAAGAAGAAATAAGTAACTTTTATTAACATGTACAAAAAGTTCATTAAAATGAGGCAGCAGGAAATAACAGGCCAATGTTTCAGGCTTTTAACTCTTTTGTTTCCCACTCAACTAACACCTGTAGTAGACACTGAAATACATTCTTTTTTTCTTTCAAATGAGTATGCACTCCAATATTTTTCCTTTCTGAAATAATTCATGAGCAACTGCATTAAAATCCACACTTATTTTAGCTTTGGCCAGTAGTTAAATAAATTAAAGTTACATATATGGTCATAATCAGTAATTTGTAACATGTATGTGGCTGGTAGGGAACTTTTGGTAGTTCAGAGAAGGGATTTTTTTAGTATCGCTAGACACATAAGTCTTCTAGATAAACAACATGGTTTTTACTAAGGAGGCTAACAGTGAGATGAAAAAATAGCTCAAGATTCTGCCTTTTGTCTGTTATCTGTTAAGTGTATCTGGAGCTAATGAACTCATCTTTTATCAGAGCCTTGAATGACAGATCAAATCCATCCCTGGTTTATTTGATAGTGTAGACCCAGTACTTCACCACACGCAAGCAAAGTCAAGGAGGGTGGCTTGGTGCCCTGTTACCAGGCACAGCAGGAGGCACATGCTTGCACTGAAATTCAAGTGTTCTTGATCATGGTAACAAAACCCAGTTTAGCTCTGCAACTGGGCAAAAGTTTTCCTTTCGGAGCGGCGCCATGACCCTGTGCCTCAGACTGCACTAAGTATCTTGTAGGAGTGGACTTGGCCAAGCTGGCATGGACATAGAGCAAAGACTGAAATGTGCCCAAGCCCACCACAGCTCTCCATCTGCTTTCCTGAGCAGTGGTCTGTGAGTCTCAATGCTGTTTTACTCTCGCTAGCTTGGCAATATGTTACTTCTTGTATCAACTCCCCACCGCACTTTCAGGCCAACGTCCCAGCTGGGGATAGACAGGTACAAGCATGTCTCGGCCAGACTTTCCCTTTGCCCTCATCTGTAAATGCAGTGCCCAGGGCAGTGTGTGGTGTGCACAGGAGCCACCTTTGCTAATACACACCTTCTGGATCTTCGCTATTGAGGGTTTAAAGAGTGTGACTGAAAATGTGCCCTGAAATACTGGCTGTGTTTCTTGACTTCCAAAAAAGGCCACAATCGTCATGTAGAGATAAGAGTCTGAGGGAGCACTTTGCTAGGGCCATGGTATCCAGAAATGGCTGCCTGAAGGCAAGCTTCTCAGAGTATGCTTAGGTGTCTTTAAAAGGGTCTTTTTAAAAACAAATGTAGAATATCTAACTCGATGTTTTCACAAGCCAGGCATCAGAATGAAAAATAAGTGTTGAAATGACACCATGGTGTGTAAAGCTCTCTTACAGGCTGAGGTGAAAAAATAAATTGAGGTTAACAAGAGAAGTCGGGAAAGTGGGGAGGCAGGAAATTAAGCCTTACTGTTCTCAGCACTTATTCAGAGAAAAAATTAATAACATTTTGTTTTGTAGCAAGCATTTTTCACAATGGTTCCTAGCAAATATCAGCCACATCTATATTGCTTTATCAGAAAGCTGGCAAGCGACAACACAAAGAGCACAGATGGGAATGCGGAGATGGAAAAATAAGCAAAAGGTATTCTGGCTTGTATCTTATGTATAAGGTACTACCCTGGTATCTAATTATAGGCTGTGCAGGAAGTAACAGCTATAGTTAAGGTTTCTTGACATTATCTGCATGTCTTCTCTTGCTTTCAGTGTCAACAGATTGTTTAAGCTGCTGTTTTCCATGGTGAGTATCTGCCTCTGGCTAAATATATCCCAGACAGAATCAGCCCAACAATTTCAACTGTTTTGTAGGAAAAGAGTAGGGGAGACAATCCTGAAACTTTACTTTACCCATCCTAATGAAACATTTGCAGAATTTTTTTTTTCAATCTACATTTAAAGATATGCTTCTGTAAAGCTTTGTATTATTGTTGACACCCAGTTACTGAAACGGTCCTAGTTTTGACCACAGTTCACTACTAAAAGAGAGCTCACAGCATACCCATGGTCCAGACACACGAACCCTGAAAGTGTCGAGGTGAGACCCATATTAGTGCCTGTCAAGAAGCCAAGGACAAAGCCATAGGCTCCCACACCATAGCCTGGCTTCCTCCTGTCTGCAGTTTGGACACAGTCACTGGGCTCAGCTCTCACTCAGGCACCACCCAGGATCTCCATCCTCCTCCTGATCTGACTGCACTGTGATCCTGCACTTGCTGACCAAAATGGCTTTCATTGCAGTGCTCCTTACAGCTCTACTACGGGGTCTAGTCTGACTTGAAGCACGCCAAAGTGTAGCTGAGGTATTAGTCTGATAGCTTATTGATTTTAGAAGGTTCCTTGACAAAAACCTGACTAACCTGAGAGATTTCTTCTAGTGCAGTATCTGCAGAGGATGCTGGAAAGAAAATAAAAAGTTATATTTATAGTTATGGGTGAGTAAATTCCAATTACTTTTATATTCCTTAAATAAATGTCTTTAGCGAGACAGTATAAAGAGTAAAGGAGCTGCTTTCTTCTTTGTATGGAGAGTGAGGGCCAGAGTAACTGTGCTGGTAGCTAACTATACAAAATATTAGTGCCACAAAAGGGTAAACCACTGATAAGGGAAAAGTGACAGAGAACACTCAGAGACATATGCAAAACCAGCTCAGCCCTGCACTGGGAGGCCACATGAGACAAACACCTACAAGAAAACTCTTAACCTTTTTTCAGGCTCAAGCATTACAAAAGAAGCTGGACATCATTGTCCGCGGATGATACGAAAACACCACAAGTAAACAAATAGTGTAAAAATTTTGTTTCCAGTATTGTGCAGGGTTATGCAATTATAGGTCAATATGTTTTCTTCTGCTATAAAGGCAAATGCAATATGAACTAACGAGACTGTTGTGTGGAGTGCTCTGGATGGCGGAAAAAAATGTTAGTGATAAAAGGGAGGGAAATAACTGCAATTTTTAAAGCATTTTTTTCCTGGTAAAATTTAGGACAAGGTCCATTTTATCTTGGAGGGACAACAGCCTGATGGACCTGTTTTTCATCTTATGATAGCCAGAGCCCCCAAAAAGTGAATGAGCCACATCTTTCCTCCAGATAATTTCCAGCCTCCCCCTCTCTACAAGGCTCGCAGGTGGCATTGAAAAAACCCATCAGAAGGCACCCCTCGGTATCCCCCTGGGATACCCCTTGGAAACGACTGGAGGAGATGCCAAGATACGCTTTGGCCATGACCTTTGTCTAACTGAGCACAAATGGCTCATTCCTGAGCAGCTATTCGATCCTCACAAAACTGGCTGTGGTGACATGGCAATGGGCATTTTCTGACCAAAGCGCCTTAGACTTCAGCCAGCACCACCTGGTACCCACCGAGTCCTGCTACCGAGTCCAGTGAGTCGAAAAGGTGGCATCATCCTGGCTTGTCTGTGGGGAACTGAGGCAGAAGCAATTTCTAATTAAAAAGATATGTGTGTTTTGGTGTTGCGTTTTCATCTCTGAGGATGTGATGTTCAGGTTTCAGTTTGTTTTGGGGTATTTTTTTTCTGCCTACAGAACTTAAGGCTGCATTGCAGAGGTTCAAAGCACAGATATCAGTGTCTGGCACATGTAGAAAAAAGATTAACTGTTTTTGCCCAGTTTCACCAGGAAAGCAGGTTTCTGACAGGATAAAATTTTATCCGGGCTCTCTTGTAATCCAGGAGGATTTAATAATCCCTCTTTACCTTTAATCCTTTTTTTCCCAGAGGGCCCATTTTTTTCTGGCCAGGGCTGAATTATCTTAATATATACATTCAAAGCAATTTTGGATTACCCATCGCCCAGTGCTGGGCACAGAGAGACATTTCCACCTGTCATGGTTCATCTGGGAGTACCCAGAATAAAGTCCACTGTAGCCATCTACTTGCAGGGCTCCTACTCCTCTCTTTCTGGTTTTACAGTGATGGAATTCTGCTGACAACACAAGTTTGCTTCAGATTTCCAGCATAAGTGGGGAGACCCAGCCAGGTCTGAGAGCCCCAGCCCATGTAACAGTGATGTGACATGGGGTGAGTTTTCTGGCTTTCTCCTGCTGCCCCATGAGGCAGGAACAAGCCCCTTCAGTAACCTCTCTGCAGATGCTGTGGCTTCCCCCCACTGCTCTGCCACACTGCAGAACCTCCCCAGCTACAGAGGTGACTGACTGGCTTTTTCTAATCAGTGCTTCTTACCAAACTGACTACCACAATCCTGCCTTTCCCAGGACCCACCAACCTTCTCTAGCCAGCAGCCTAGTTTGCCTCATTACATCCAAACAGATTGACCCAAAACGTCTTTGTTTCTCTCCACTGCTTGCCCTGCCTCTTAAGAATAATAACACAGTTTATCTGATAATGGCTACAACAAAAAGCTTGCTGGAATTACTGTATATGTGTACTGGACCAAATGCAGCCCTGGCAAACTTGTATTAAAGTCAATGTGGTTGTGCTTAAGGGTGCACTGGTTCCCTTTCCTTCATTGCTCTGCCAGCAACCATTATGTGATAAGCTTCAGTACATGGAAGGTGAAACAAAAGGGTATCAGGGAAAAAACAAAGTGGTTTCATCATCTGAGGAACAGGTTATTGTTTGGGAACACAAAGACCCACGTACATCTAAATATTTTACTTCAGTGAATAGCCCTGTTTGACCTGTGAGCTTTCTTTGTTTTTCAGGAGAAAAAAACAAAACAAACAAAAAAAGCAAAATACAAGAAAAATAGTTGATGAAACCTTGTTCCATCACTTTGCACTGAGGTCCTTTGTGTTGTTTGCCTTTTATTAATGCTAAAAGATATTCCATCTGTGTCATAACCAGCCCACAGAGAAGTCACCAGTTAATAATGTCACCACTACTATTATAGCTCTTTCATACTTTTTTTTTTTTATAACAGTGAAGTTAAAAAGCCATCCCTGCTTTAGAGACTACCCACAACTTCATATTCTCCTTGGCTGATACATTAGCAGCTACAGCCCAACCACAAATCTGTTTTCAGTTAGGGTTTAATAACACGCCTTGAAATACTCTATTTCTAAAAGCTGAGAGTTTCCTACCCATTTAAAAAGCCTAGCGATTTCATGGGTAAGTGCTACCTCCTGTGTCATGAGCGCTTACTTGATTAGCCATCTTGCTTAGAGTGGGTGAGAAGTAGTTCAGACTGCAAATTTCTTGAAGGATATAAAACTGTTTGGGACTTGTAGTAGTTTTATGCAATAAGGTAAATGATTACAGGCCTGTGACAAAGGAATTAACCTCATCCATGTCCAAATTCTAAGGTACTGATTCCTTTGTTTTTGAAGCACACACCAAGAGAACAAGCCCTCAAAGTTGTTCCCACAATGGAATTTTCTGCACTTAAAAACCAGTTGCTGCCCAGCATCACTGATGGGCATTGCCAGCTGTGCCTCCATTGTAACACCTGGGTGATCAATCAGCTGACTCACACTGGTGGGTGTGGTGGATGTCTCTAAAAGTCCAGGAGGGAGCCATTGCACCTGTTTGGTTTGAGGTTATGTTGGTTTAGCAAAAGTCTTGAAAGAGCTCACAGTGTTGTGAGCTATTATGAGGCTTTTCGGGGAGGGCTGACTTGGTGCTCAGAGAGGTGGATGTATGGCAAAAGCTAAGCCAATGCTTACTGATGGGTTTTGACCTAAGGGAAGTTTCCAGGGAAGCTGCCTTGCTGGGTGTCTTCTTGGAGATGGGTGACCTTAAAGGATGGATATGCTGATGTGCTGCTGGGAGGCAAGAAAGGGTGAAAACTTACACTGCCATATAACTGCAGTAAGTGCTGTGCGTGGACTGCTAGCCAAAAGCTTGTGAAGGTAGCTCACTACTCTTTTCCTGAACATCAAAAAATCCCATATTCACCATGGGACAAGATTTTATGTGTGTTATGATGGAGTAACTAAAGCTCATTAAGTTCACAGAATACTTATCTCCAAGTAACTTGTTTAAGTACATGTATCTAAAGACAGACTGTAAATGCTAAGTCCTAGGCAAGTTTATATTGGCGTCGGCTGCTTTGGCAGATGCCAAAGAAGGGTAGGGAAAAAATAATTTAAGTAGCTGTCAAAAAGGAAAACTGAGGGAAGGATAGGCTTTAAAAAACTCTAGGAGTTTTATTGTCCTTATACTGAATTTTGCATTGATAGATATGTTATCAGAAAGGAGTTGCTCCCTTTGCCAAAGCTACCTGTTTTTCAGGGTCAGGCTTTGGTATAAGGACTCAATTTTTTTGCAAGCTCTTGTCTTGACAAGGGAGATCTTGCTTCTGGGAACACCCATCTGTAGCTCTGGAAACGTAAATGTCCTGGGGCAGGATCCCCAGGTAACAGCCCTGTGCTGTGCTCCCCCCAGTTGGTGGTGTGCACTGACACCCTGTTCAGTCTTTTTATGCAGCTTAATTTAGTCTAGAGGCTGTCCAAGGCTCCAGCGATAAATTGCTTGTCATACCTGTTTTTGCAGGGCTGTCCTGCTTACTCTGTTATGTTTCCTTCCCTGTCTGGAAGGGTGTAAAGGATGCACACTTAGAATATAGCACAAACTCTCTGTGAATCTCAGAAACTGTAACTGAATGAAGAAGTGGATTTTCTAGGCACCACTAGATGGTGCCTCCTGATCGCTATCGCTGGGAAACTAGCGAAGCTCATCGAGGGAAACAAACAGCAGGGAAGACGAGGGGGGATGATGGATTGTGCAGCTGATTGTGGGAGGGAAGGGCTCAGACCCCACCTGGGGATGCGTAGGTGGAGATGCGTGGCAGCTGTGTACGTGGGTGGGCAGAGCTGTCCCTCAGAAATGCAAGTGGAAGTTGGTTTGTTTTCTTCTTTAAAAGACACTGAACTATGGAAAAGTTAACCTCTGTGTTATGTGAGCTTCTTCCCCCACCCTGCCCCCGGTAAGAAAAGATGCTTTGAAGGGAAGAGGTAACTTTTGATTCTCTGTAAACTCTGGTTTCTTTCCTTTCAGCATAGAAGGGAATTCAGTAGCTTATACTTGCAATAAGTCTGTGCAGTTAGATTAATTGCAGGTGGAGAAATAAGTGGTTCCTGGATCCTGTGGCCTGTTAGTGATCTGAAGGACTTACATTATTTGATTTAATAAGCCAAGTGTGGAGGAAAAATATCTGAAGGGGATGGGGTTCAGATATGTTTGAAGTAGCAATATTAGCTAAAATAAAGCAAGCAAAATATTAGGGGTATCCCCCTCATCAAAAACAAAGTTTACTTTTGAGCACCTTAAACATAATCATAAATATTTTTAGGTTTTAAAATAATATTTTTTCCTTCATGCATAAGCTTCATGTCTGTCATATTTTCAGTTTTTCTTTAAAAAAGTGTAAGGCCTAGAATCTTTATTTGCTAAAACAAATAATAAAAGTTAGGTTAGAATGGCCCAGGTGCCTGTCATAATTCTGGCCTTTTGGCTGCATTAGACTATGCAGAGAGGATACTGTTAAAGGCAATGACATTGAATGATGCAGACCCAAGAGATTAATTCACACTTGGATTTACCAGAAGGGCCCCAATAAGCTCACTTTTCTACTCTCACCATCCCCTGGTCCTCTGCAGCACTGCCAGCTCACGTTGTCTTCAGTAGCAGAGGAACCCAGGAGGTGGATGAGGGCACTGGAGGGAAAGATCTGCGTTGTCCCCTGCTTCACTGTTCACATCGGGTCCGTGTCTGCTGTGGGCTCTCTAGGAGAGGGTTCTTCTGAAATGCTCAGGGCCAGATTCTGGCTTGTGTAAGTCTGGGGTTACCTACATCAATGAGTTTATTCAAGGATTATGAGAGAAATCAGACTGGCTTCTGTCACTTGTCTGAATGACAAGTACATCTGCAGAACAGATAAATATTTGACTGTGTTCTCACTGCACCAAGGTTCAGCTCTGTTCTTGATCTTGACTTATTTTTTTCTCCATTTTTTTCCTATTACTCCGGTGCTTACTCTTCTGTTATTGTAATCGTACTGCTAAAATAAGCATGCTTTCTGCTAGGGGATCAAAGCCTCTGTTCCAAGACACGTCATTTCTCTGCCACTGTGTTTCAGTGCTGTGGTTTATGCCAAGGCTGGTGGGGAGGAGAAGCTAGATCTAGAAGCCCTTGAGGGAAGGGTGTGCACTTTGCTGTGGTATGAATGCAAAGACAGGATGTTGCTATTTTTAGCTGGGTTCCTCTTGGTAATAAAACATTTTCCATAAACTATCTTTCATAAACGCCAGGTGGATCTTTGAAATCCCATCCAGAATACTATGATTCCAATAAAAAGCACAGCAGAAAGATAAAAAAACTGTGTAGCACACTGGGAACATAGGATGTGAAAATATGTAAACCTCTGAAAATTAATTGGTTTGGGTAGTAAAAGGCAACCCTGTGATTAACAAGTCAGTAAAATGATAACCTGTAAAATAGTGGTTATGCTGTCACCTCTTATTAAATCCCTGAGTACTTTTATTTTATCAATCTATGGTGCTTACATTTCAAAAAGGATAATTGGTGGTGGGAGAAGTCTGGAAAGGATTTGAAAATGTTTATGAAGCTGAATGAGGGAAATGTATGTAGCAAAAAAATTATGCTTAGTTTGCTTATAGGAAAGATAATTGTGATTCATGTGCTGTAGGAGTCTACAAAGTGCTGAATATACAGCTAGATGGCTCTCTAACCTAAGAGAAAATTCTGATACACAGCGGTTGGCACCTAAAGTGAGACAAAGACTGACTAAAACTTGAGTTCCAGCTCCCAACAGTGAGGATAATTTGTTAATGGGATGACTAATTGCAGGGAGGACACGAGGACTATGTGACTTAAATCTTGATTAAAAGCTTGGCTCATATTCTCAAAATACTTTGTATCCCAAAGATGGCTTCTGGGCTCAATGCAGAAATTTCAACGGAGATTTTAGATCTGTTCTGTGGAGGGTGGACTTTGGTCCCTGACATAAAGCAATTATAGAAGAAATATTTCTGAGTTGGTAAGAAGTACAAGTGTGTGGACCACTTAGTAGGAATAAGGGATTTTGTTATGTAACACAAGGGGAGGCTGAGATCGGACAAATGAGCTTCGCACGGTGACACCAGTCACTAGAAACCACGTGCACATGGGTATTTGTCAGAGGCAAGTAGTGCAGAGGAGGCAGCGCAAGGCTTCTGCCATGCATTGCTGATTTTACACTAGCATACTCTTACTGCAAGAGGTCAGCCTAAGATCCCCAATGTGGATTACAGGGCCACGCTATCTCTGGCTCTGGTCTTTCATGAAAAGCACTAAAAGGAGCTGCTGCCATCTATGTTTTTAACTTATAGCTTGGTACTATTCTCTCCCCAGTGCTGTGACAAGTATTATCTTGTGTCCCCACTGGTTTGGATACCTGTCTATGGTGGGACACTTACCTTTCTCCATATACCTCGAGGGCTGTGTTGATGCTTTCCCCTATAAGACTGTAGTCAGTGGTATGTTTTCTTCCAATTTTCCTTCCTTTTTGGAGTTCAAAACTCCTTGCTTGCCTCAGGTGCATATTTGTAGCTAAGTTTGCACACCTGTGAGTATAAATATTGTGGCATAGCCCAGAAAGGCTGTCTTGGCTTGCAAATAATGTTTGGATTTACTGATAAGGCTTTATTGTACAGCTGCTTCCCTCAGACTAGAAAAGGAGGCAGAATTTCTCATGCAGAGCTGTTGTGATGACTGGGAAAATCAGCTGGAGAGAAAGGTAACCATCTCAGTCTGTGCCACTTGGAGGGACATCTTCTGAAAAACTGACTTCTCAGCTGTGCTGGTAGCACTTTGGAGCAGCTCTTCTCTTCCTGAGGAGCAGGGCCCTCTCTGGCTTGAAGAAATCTACTGTGTCTCTCCAGCCCATGATGTGTTACACTTTCTGTGGCTAAAATGGAAAACTTTTGTAGGGAAATTTTGGGTCTATGAATGCATCCACATAGGATGTTATTCTGAAGAACACCAGGTTCAGAGAAGAATGGAAGGGCTGACTTTGAAAGGTGCAGGTCCTACTTTGAGTTAACTTGTGGTTGCATGGTGCTTCCACCGAACAGGGCCCTATAATTTTTGGAGGAGAGCACTGCTCTGTGGTCATAAGCAAGAGACAATGCTAAAGCATACTCCCAGACTACTTTAAAATTCGTTCACAAAACAGCCTCTGAGATATCTCATTTGCAGGTGTACTACCTTGATTGCCCTCTGTGTGATTTGCAGAAACCCAAGCAGTTCCTCCAGCTGTTGATGGCCAAAGGAGCACAGCTGTTAGTGTTCCTTGAGAGACATAGTGAAGAGGTGCAGCTGTCTGCTGAAGTTGCGCTGAAAACTATCTGGGGGTCTTTGGAGAAACTGAGATTCCTTGGCCCTTCAGCTAAGCAGAAGTGAGCACAAAAGACCTGTTGTGATGCAGTAACCACTGTTAAATGGATTTTCTCAGTACTGCCATGTTCTGCAGGAAAACAGATACAATGACCAGACACCTGAGACGGAAACTTCACTGCTTCGTCCTGCCAATGGTTGAAAATTTACTTCAGTGAAGTTTCTAAGCCTCTGTAGCTTCCATAGATGATGAAAGGCTTATCTATTCACTCAAGGAACACTCAATGGATTTTCATATTTAAATCTCGCACACACATACACTCTCTTGAGTTTATGAACAAGCCCAGCTCCTGAACCCTTTGTAGGATTCATCCATCTGCAAAAACATCTCATTGAAGAAACTCTGTTCACTCCATGTTATGAATAATGCAGAACTGCTCTGTTGAAGTTGGCTTCATTGTCAGTTTAAGCTGAACATGAATAATTGAACATATTTTCTTTTCAGGGACAAGAACAGCTGCCATCTAAGCTGTTTAACCCCATTTGCCTTCTCACGTTTCTCCTTAAACTTGCTAAAGCCCTTGTGCTGTATAGGAATGCATCAAATTCATTTGGTTTTTTTTCACTTGTTTGAGGTTGTGTCACAAATAATGTGTTATGCTCATTAAGCAGGCCTAAATGAAGGCTAGTTACCATTATTTTGTGTACAGCATCTGTCTCCAGCTTTAACTCTTTGGTTGCTGTTTCCCTGCAGGACTCTACTGGGACTTCAACTGCAGGGTGCTGGGCAGCTAGTAAGTGCCTTCACAAAGCTAAACCTTCAACAGTGAGGAATATCATTTAGACATGTCAAGAGATTAAATATTTAAGCAGTTAGTGTGGAAACTATAGAATTAATAGCCTGTCAGTTAAGCCTTCAAAACTATAACTGACTTCCCCATGGAGCCTGGCCACTGTTAGTCCCATTAGGTGAGGGAAGGAAACTTGTGATGTCTATTTCCCATGTACATTTTTTAAATGGAACATCTCTCTGAAATCAAGGGAGCTGGCCTGCAAAACAGAACTTGTCTGTTCATTGAGAAATTCAGCATTTGTACTTACCTGTTCTTAAACAAAATTGTTTATGCAGGGAGAGCATGTGTAGCAGATATTCTAATTAGATGTGAGGTCTATGATGGGGAAACCTGAAGGGAGGAGGGATTTTTTTTTTTCTGAAAGCTGGTATGGGAGTGTTAGGAAATCATGAAAAGGACCTGTAAAATGTTCATTCAAAGAACAGTACAAGAGTATTTCAAGTGACTATATCATAAAACTTCACTCCTTCAAAATGCTCTCATTTGTAATGGCCCAATTATATTCCTTTTGATATAGTCATTTTATCTATATATTTGCCAATGTTACATATTACAAGTGTCCATAATCTTGGGAATGTAGTACACATTATAATGAGCACATCTTAAGATGTGTTTTTATTTCCTAGCGTTTTCCATAGAAATCGTTTTCCTTCTTGGTTAGTAAGTCCTTCTTTTCATGCTCTTTCTGAAGCACAACTTTCCCCTTTTTTAACAAACCAGCACTGACGTTTTCTACTTCCAACACATTTCGCTCCATGGCAGAGGCTTTGTGCAGTGAGAAATGAACTACATTATTAGTGAGTGGGTAAGTAAATTCATAAAGCAAGTACAATTTGAATAATGAAAGTTGTGCTTAGTGATGGAGCTGTTATGCGTGTTATACCTGCTGACTGAATTACACTGTTTTTCACATACTTAAAGCAATGGAATTTGATTAGCAAGTAGCTATTACAGATACTCAAGTTGTCTCTGAAAATAGCTTTGTTGAAGGGAGCAAGAGAAGCTGGGTGTGGGAGGGTCTTCATCCTTCCAGAAACATACAAAACATTATTTCTAAAAGTATTTTAGATACCATGATGAAATTGTATGGATTCTGTGGAACTGCTGGCTTATATCATGGTGGGGGTAGACTGTTCTGTGATGTTATGGGAAGCAGAAAAATGGAGTTTTAAGCAACTGGCTGTAGGGTGGCTGTTGGAGGAAGACTCACAACCTGCATGTCCTAGTATCTCATGGTACTCTTCAGAATTGCAGAGTCTTTTGCCAAAACTTCCTTTCTCTGCAGCTATAAAGTTGGCTTTTACCTTCCAACTTCTAGATTGGATGTGTCTTTGTGGTGTCATGGCTTTGACCATGTGAAATTAGTAGTACAACGTGATTTCTGCTTTTAAAAAAAATCTGAACTGCTGAACAAATGTGCTTCAGGATAAGAACTAGCAGACAGGAGCAGGCAACCTGGGATCATCTGAGACCCAGTCACTATTACTGCACCAAAATAGCTGGGGATAGAACCTTCTGCATTTGATGACCTGCATTTTGCTGGTGGCCAGGCCATGGTGTGTGGGGGGTACTGATGAGTTACCTGGACTTTACTGAAGGTGGCTACAAAGATGCAGGAGAGACCCTGTATATTATGTTCGCTTTATGCAGAACCAGGCTCTGGTGAGAGGGGCCAAGCTCAGAGGCTCCAAAGGACTGTGGCTCCTACCAGTAACATTTTTGAAAAGAATCTGAAAAAGGCTCATTCTTCTAGCCCTCCTGCCACAGAAATATTCCCCCCCCCCCCCCATTTAGGGACCATTGAAACAACCTTGAAATCTGATTGACCTATTAATTAAAGATGCTGGTTTAAAGCTTTTTTAAAAAACTCACCTGCCCAAAGCCTTTTCTGTGCAGAAAGCCTTATCCTGACTTAGCAATTTCAGCCAGCTTCAAAAGCAGCACATTTACTGAAAGCAGTAAACTAGCTGAGCAAAAGACACTTAGGAAGTTAGTGAGAGAAATAAACCTTAAACATGAGCACTTGTTTACTACTTAGAGGTTAGGACCAAAACTTGAAGAGACCAGGGTAATCTGCCTCTTCATCAGTGTGTCAGTGAGGTGGAGAGGTAAGTGTAATTCAGCTGGGCATGTTGCAGGTCCAAAGGTGATTTGCAGCCCACACGGGCTGAGCTGTCTCTCTAACTCTTGTTGAAAGATCCCTCTCTTTTTCTTTTTTTCCCCTAAAATGGTAGTAGGCAACACAGAAACGTGATTTTTTTGGCCTTCAGAAAGTGCTCAAGTTGTTACTTTTTAGTCAATAAGTTGGTGGGAAGTGAATGAAGCAGCAGAAGTCATCTCAAAATGTAAAAAGATGGATTCTCAAAGCACAAAAGATGCAGTGATTGCTGCGAGGCAGGGTATGAGGAAAGTTCTTCCCATGGCCGTTTCTTTGATTGGCTTTTAATATGAGGTTATGCTGCTTTGACATGTCATGTCTGTTTCTACTCTTCAGCTTTGGTTTGTGTTTAACAGACTGAATTCAGTTTAGCTAGAGGAAGGCCACCAGGAAGGCATTGCTGTCGCTGCAGGTTGGATAGCGTTGGCTACCTTTCACAGTTCAGTGCCCTTTTCCAGTAGAGGGTAAAATCCCAGAAAGTCTGATCTGATAAAAGAATCAGAGGTAATAGTTGGGCTGTCACATTCTTCAGCAAGAGAAATTCTTGAGTTTTTAAGATTGGACTAGATGATCCCTGAGGTCCCTTCCAACCTGTGATTCTGTGGTCTTTCAGAAAAAGTAGTAATAAAAACGCCATGTTCGTTTTGCACAGCCTGCAAAATGGTTTCGTGTTTGCATGTCTGTCCTTGCCCATACAGTAGATCTGGAGACGTGACAAGTGTTAATGTGTGATAGCTAGAATTTCTACAAGATATTGCAACTTGAAAGGATCAATCTCCAGTGATATTTTGAAGGTGTTTCAGTCCTCTCTAATCTTTCTAATTGGATGAGATCAATGTTTCACAGCAAGAAAACTTCAGTGTTTCTACAGCAAGCCTTGTTTCTTTCCTTTTGCATCCTTCTAGGTCGAGCTGTGCTCTAGCAGGGAGGCAGCAGTGTGCAGTGAAACATGCTAATGTTATGCTTGTTTGTCAAGTGAAATCTTCTGTTTGCAGCTGAGCTTATTCCTTCATAAGAACATCCTATTAAGGCTCATGAATGTAGTAACAGAGTATATATACATACAGTGTGTATATATATACAGGCCTCTCAAATGCATAAGGTGAACTCTGACAAGTAATGCAGAAAGCAAACTGGGCACTAACATGGGATATGGCATGAACAGGCTTTCTATTTTCAGAGCTGCCTTTTAAAGCTCTGTATGGTATACTTGGAAGGGGACACAAAGTGAACAGCAGGGCCTCAAGATCTGCTGCACTGAGAGCTGCAGTGGACTACATGGTATCAGCTGCAGAGCTCCCACATACTGACCTGACACTGCCTTCCATGGCAGGCTCAATTTCAGGACTGGATGATGCTGCTAATCAGCCCTTCCACCTTGGTACTCCTTGGACCACCACTTGAAGTGTTGACACTTGTCCAGGAAGAGTTTGATAAGAGTTCAGCTTAAACTCCTAAGGCCAGACAGAATCCTTGCATTGCTTAGTCTGAAATCCTATTTCCTACAGGCTGTCCAGCTTTACCACTCTAAGCTCAGAGTACCCACTGAACAATCATGGTAACTACCGAAACTAGTTTTTTATTAGCTACTTTGAGCTACTCGGCTCCATAAACAATAGGTTTTACTCCTAGATCTGAGGACAGGGTTCCCAGGGAACTGCTTTGTCTTATCCTTACTCTCCGTAGCTGTTCCCCAAGGCTGATTTCCTTTATCTGGAAGGGTCGGCCTGCAAAGATGAGCATCTTAGAGGGCCATGCCTCCAATGTTTCTTTTTTTTTTCCCCCCTTCCACCCTCCTCTGCAAATTGGTGAACAAAGTCTGTAGATGTGTTTAAATACGTGCATGAGCACTCTGTGGCAAGGCAGAGGCTTTGCTAATGAAGTCTTTCACAAAGACCCAAGTCTGAGTCAGAGTTCACGTGTACCCAATTTTTCCTGAAGTTGAGGGAAGTCATCAACTTCAGCAGAAGCAAACCAGGCTGCTGAAACCAAAATATAACATGTCATCTGTTTCTTATTCATAAGGGTGGGGGGAGGCAGAGAAATTTGGTACTGAAGTTATTTTTCACCTGACTGTGTGGCTCATAATGACAGCTATCTCTAACAGCAGCAAATGTCTGTCTTCATGGCACGCACCAGCTCCTTCTTCATGGCAGCAGCAAGCTCTGACTGTTGTGGTGTCGGTAGGAAGGAAGCAGGTCTGTGAAGTCTGCTCAGCGCTAATATAATGAGGTGCAGCTCTGTAATGCAGTACAGGCCTTCAATCATAGTGAAAGGCAAGGAATTCCCTGCAGGCAAGCTGAAAGTTTGGCTTTGACAACGGCTTACTTCCAGCTAGGAGATTAATTTTCTCTGATGGATTCCATGGAGACAAATGAACCAAAATGAGTAAACATATATTGCATGTTTGGCAACACATTTATCAATAGTTGTGATTTCCATTGCAAGTGCAATGAGAGAAAGACTAGAATCTCTTCCATCCTGCTTCCCCTTTCCTGTCTGACATTACTCAGTGGTGCCAAAGTATCATGTCCAAGGTGGGGACAGGCTTTATTAAAAGTTTGTAAAGCTCAAAGCAGAGGAGGTGCAGGCTTAAAGCAGAGGAGGTACCTGGCACTGATATGGTCTGTAGCTCCCTATAAAAAGGGAGTTACTAATCAACATTTTCTGGAGGAGTTTGTTTCAGGGAAAGGTATAACACATTATTCTGAGTTGTAAAAATGGCACTAGAGAAAGTTAACCACAGTCTTAAAACCTTCTACTGCCCTCAAAAATTTTCTACTTTGTTTCATTTAAGCAAATTTTTCACTCACATTAAATAATCTGGGTATAGTTCAAACCTAGCTGTTGTATCTCAAACCAAGTTAAACTGATCTGGATGATCTCACTGATCTGTAGCTTCAGTCACTCATTTGAAGATCCCTTTGGTTCAATATTTCTTAGTCCTTGCTTTAGATTTTTACATTTTGATTAATATATCACTTCACAGAGAACATGCTTTAGGTGATATTTCCTCACCTATCTATGGGAGTTGAGTATGTGGATCTCAGTCTGGACACTTTTGCACATCCCTTTTAAGATGAGAAAGTAATTAAAATTCCTCATAGCAATTGAATTAGACTAGGATCCAGTCTTCCAGTCAAATTGGTACCCTATCCATGTCCACAGAATGCACTAATGCAATATTTTCCTTAGTTTCTTCCTCATTAATAACAATATCAAACATATGCTGAAACATTTCTGCCCTGTACCACATTTCAGAAGAATAACAGAAGTTTAGAAACTATTAAGTGAAAATACAGAAAATATTCCAGCCATTACCCTTTGGGGATAACTGTCTAGTCCGTGGAATTGATTTTTCTACTTAAAATTGAAATGTAGCCAACTTCCTTCAGGCTCTTTGCAATTTAAATTTATATATATATATATGTGTGTGTGTGTGTACGCCCCCACATGAGCTCTATTTTTCTGTCTTTTGGGCAGCTTACTATTGACATTTCTGCAAAGATAATATTAGTCTTTCTACATATAACTCTGAAATGGAACACTAACGCATTCTGCTGTGATGGCAGCTTTGTTTCCCCTCTCAGTGA